>NC_083111.1:78413990-78723490 GCF_949774975.1 Lagenorhynchus albirostris | reverse complement strand
TCCTTCATCCACAGCCAGTGAATACCAGTCAGGTGTTGGCTCCATCTTGGAGGGGATGCTTTCAGTGCACAGCCTCCAGATCATCACCGAGCAAACCCCCAGGTCCAGGGCCGAGCTGTGATGTGTGGGCAGCACTTGTAGGCACGAGGGTAACGCCTGTCAGGGAAGCAGCGGCCGCGTGATGCCTTGTGTGAGGTCACCCACTGCCCACCCTCACATTTGGGGAGCACGACGCCAAGCTCTCCGTGTGGTTCGTCCGAGCCGCACAAGTCTTGAGGTCATGATTACTGTCCCCCTTTTACAAATTAGGAAACAGACTCATGGGGTTTTTGTTGCTTCAAGTTATGTGGAATACGTAGGTTCTTGGATTGATGGATTTGTCCATCTGCACCAGACACTGTCCCAGGTGCTGGGGACACAGAGGTAAGTTAGACTTGATCCCAGCCTTCCAGACACTCCTGGTCCGATGCAGGCAGGGGGCCCAGGTCGGTCAGCAGACATCCCCATGTAGCCTGGTGCGCTTGCCAGGTGGAAGCTTGGCGGGTGTCCTGGATGTGGAGGCCAGAGGCAGCCCTGGACCCCGACACTGACCACCTGGTCAGTCTCAAAGGAGCCAGCACTGTGCTTGGGATGAGACACACAGCCCGCGGCACCAACGGCGCTCACGGGCCTCCCTGGGGACAGAACCACCTGGAAGGCGCTATGGGTTCATCCCGTCTGCACGTTGCTCCGCTACCTCAGTGGCCCCTTGTGCACCCCGCCAGCTCCGTTCTGGAGTCTGGATCCCGGCGCGCCAGGCAGCCAGACTGTCCTGTGCCTGTGGTCGGGCTGCATCCCGCCCTCCTGGGACTCTGCGGGGAGACGCGGCCCAAGTGCGGCAAAGTGTCATTTCATCAAACTGGGTGACATGGAGGCCTTGGTCGGGGAGACGGTTCGTTTGTTTCTAGCGTGAGATTCGTGAGGACCGATGGCAATACTTGTATCTTGGATGCGTGTGGCGCAGGCCTCCCTGGCAGGTGAGCTGCCCGTGGGCACCCGCCTCCTTCCCAGGGAGCTTAGCAATGGCGCTGGGCTGTGGATTTCTCCCCCACAGGCTACGTCTCCAGACAGCTGCTCCCGGGCCAGGGTTAGCACTCAGGCCCACGGACCAGGCTGGGTCTGCTGGGCCAGGTGAATCGGGTGGTTTTGGTGAGTCACAGGGGCTGGTCAGCCTGGTCTGAGGACCCCGCCCTGAGGCCCAGCTGTGGTGAATGGCCATCTGGTCTGAGGCCCAGCTGGCCTGGCAATGGGTGCAGGGAAGCCAAGGGGCTGAGTCACTGTCCCTTTGGCACCTTTGCCAAATATATATATGTGTATGTAAATTGATTTAAAAAAAAAGGAAAAATAATTTATACAGGATATAAAAAAGGAAGGAAAAAAGCTGAAAACAAAAAGCCCATCTAAAATGTATGGACACCAAGGGGGGAAAACGCGGCGGGGTGGATGCTGGTGTGCTGAATTGGGAGATTGGGATTGACGTGTATACACTGATGTGTATAAGATGGAGGACTAATAAGAACCTGCTGTATAAACAAACAAGCAAACAAAACAACTAATACTAAACTTTCTTTGGGTTATTTGTATGGAAATATGTTAATATAAATGTTTCAGACATTACATGAAATTTCTAAATATCTTATATGTTCTGGTATAATGTTATAAGTCATAATTCTAGTTATTACTTTAAAATGTGTATCTCAGAAATAACTAAAAACAAAAACAAAACAACAACAACACAAAAACCCATACAAAGAAAAAGCCCCAGGCCATGATCCCCCGCCAGGGAATGACCCTGTGGGACCAGCCAGTCCCCTCCTGCCCTTTCGTTGGGGGGTGGCAGCCCTGCCCTGGGCCCCTCCGTGCCAGGCCTGTTCTGTGAGCTGCCTTCCCCCTCCTCGCAGCCACTGAAGGCAGGCACCGCTGTCTGTCTGGAGCCCCGAGAGCCTCGGCTGTGCTGGGCCCTCCGGCGCCCCAGAGCCTGTTCCTGCCCTTCTGCAGCACCTCTCCTCTCTCCTCTCCCCTCCCACCACCCGCTCGACCCTGCCCCCCATTCTTCTATTTGGTCCCAAGCATTCTAGTTTTAAAAGCACTTTTGGGAGCCTGCTTTATTGTGATAATCTTTCCCAAAAGAATAGCTGCATTTGGGGAGCACTTACTGCATGCAGCGTGTCCAGTAACTCTGTCAGCTCGTTTATTCTTCATAACTACCTGCTGGAATAAGCATTATTCTATGTTTTATGGAAGAAACTGCTGAGTGAAAAGATTCCATGACTGGTCCCCCAAACTGCTATTCCTGCTCCCAATCTGCTTCCTGCGACCTGGGGTCCTCCCTGCAGCCCAAGTGACCCTCCCAAACGTGACCCCGATGATGTCACTCTTAAACACTTGAAACAATTCCTTGGCTCCCATTATCACTGAGGATGGACGGGAGTGTCCTTAATGAGGTTTAGAAGTCCCTCCCCGACCAGCACGCCTGCCCCTCCAGCCTCCGTCCCCCGTCTCTCTGGGCTCTCCCAGCGCCATCCTCCCCGAGGTGTGCACCCTGGGCTCCCTCCGCTGCTCTCCCTTCTGCCAGGAAGTTGCCCTCTCTTCCAGGCCTGTTTCCATGTGCCCCGTGATTTCTCCTGGTCCTGTCTTTCCTTCTTCGGTCCTCCTGGGAAGCCTTGCTTGCTGCCCACACCTCCATGCTGTCACATCCCACCACCGAGCTGCACGTCCTCCTTTGTGTCCCCTCCTCAAGTTCTCGTGGCCTGTAGATGGTGTCCGCCACTCCCAGTGAGCACCCTGGGAACAGACCGCATTGACCGCACCCGCCGGGTCTCGATGTTTGCTGACCGCGTGGAAGAATCGGTGGATGAAGGCCATCCTCCTCACAGGGTCAAGGCCGTCCAAGTCCTAGTCCTTAGACGTCCTCCTTCCACATGACTTAAATGCACATGACTTCCGTGGTGACGTGCCCAGGTACACTTAGGCAATCCCTTCTGGCTGGCTATTAATGGTTTCCAGTTTTTCCATTCATAAGACTAAGGTGGACATTCTTGGCATCTGCCCTTCTGCCCCCGGGTCAGTCCCGGAGGGCCAGTGTCCAGGGCAGGGTTACTGGTGCTTTGTGAAGGTGTTGCACGCTTGTGGCCAGCTTGGCCTCCAGGGCGGCCATACTGATCCACGCTCCCCCTGGCAAGGAGAAAACGAATTCACCACGGGTCACCCTGGATCCTCTGTGACGCAGCAGCCAGGAGGGCCAGCTCCACCCCAGGCGTGAGGGGCCAGGCTGAGTGAGGCCCAGCCCTGCCCTTGTCCTACCCCCGTGCCAGGAACCCAGGCAGCCTGAGTTGGAGTTTGCTTCTGGGGCCCAAGAGTCAGAACAGGGGTTCTGATCCTGGGCCAGAGGGTATGTCTCTCTGAGCCAGGTCCCTGGAGAAAGCTCAAGGACAAAGGACAGCATGTAAACCAGGTGGATTGAGTTTCCCTCAGTCCCCAGCTCCTCCACCTGAAATCACTGTGCTGGACCCTTCAGCGCTCTGCTTAGACATCCTCCCGTCCCGGCAGGAAGCCTTCGCCTCTCGAGTTCCCACCCCACGTTGTCTTTGCCTGTTCACTTGTCTGTCTTGCTCCCGAGACTGGGAGTTCCGTGTGGGCAGGTTAAAGGAAGTGCTCAGTAAGCTTCCTGCATCCGATTGAGAGGGACTTGGCCTGGGGGGAGCAGGTGCACATACCAGACCTGCAGCCTCTGGCCTCGGGGACAGGGGTCGTGGGCGCCCAGGGAGGCCCACGCCTGCGACTGCCTCGGGGCCCCTTTCCTCGGAGGGAAGGTGACAGGTGGACCTGGAAGCAGTGGCGTGAGGGTGCTGTGGAGAAGGGGGTCCTGCCCAGCCTGGGAGCTGGCCGATTCCCACCAGCTCTGCTGTGGGTGTTCATTGTTACTCTGGGCCTCCAGTAAAGGCCATGGGAGATGCTTCGTCCTCCTCTTTCTACAAAGGGGGCCGAGAGGCTTTCCATGATGGGAAGGACTACTGCCCCAAAATGGATCCTCTGTGTGGCATGCGGTCAGTGTTTGTGTGATTTGCTTATTTTGTGAAGATAAAACGTGCACAAACTGTGTATTTTCCTCCTTGGGTACCACAGGAGAGCTTCCTGCCACTTTCCCTTCTTACGTAATGACATAGGCTGGGTTCAGCCCCATTCCGTGTTGCACGCAGAGCTGGTACAGTCTTCTCAACCACAGCGTAAGATGTATCGTAATTTATTTATCTGTATCTTTTGATGGGCCCTTAGTAATCTTTTGCTATTATAAATGTGGTTGCAGCAAATACCCTTGTAAGTATGCCCGTCCTCCCAGGAGTGAGTCAAGCTGGAAGATACTTATTTAAATTTAACAATCTCTTTAAAAACAAACAAACAAACAAAAACTTTGTTTTTGTACCATACTCAGACTTTCCCCATTTAGAGTACATTTAAAAAAAATTCTCTTAATGCTTTCATGGGCTCGGCTGTTTTAACATTTAAATCTTTTATTTATCTGGAATTTATTAAGGTGTGAAGAGTGAGGCATGGATCCACCTTTTCTTTTTCCAGAAAGCTATCTAGTTATCCCCAAATCACTTAATAAATGATCTATCTTCACTAATAAGCAATACCATTTTCTCATATGTTTAGGAAAATCTTGGGATTCTCTTCCATTAATCTATCCATGGGCCAGTATCACCCTTGTAAGTATATTATGGGTTTACAATATATTTTAATATTTGCTTGGGTAATCCTCTTCAATGTCGTTTTCTTACATTCATTCGTTTGTTTATTTAAATATTGTGGTCAAAGCACATAATACAAATTTGCCATCTTAACCATTTTTAAGTGTACAGTTCAGTAGTGGTAAGTGTATTTGTAGTATTATGCCAAAGATCTGTAGAATTTTTTTATCTTGTAAAATCAGCCCTATGCCCATTACACATCTTTCATATTTATTTGTATGACTTCAGAAAGAGCTTGTATAGCTCTTTTTTTTAAAAAAGAAAACTTATATAGGTATTTAACTGCCTCTTTAACGGAGGGTTTTTCCCCTGTTTTTGCTTCCTCTTTTATATAAGTTTGCTTCCTCTTCTTTTTCTTGTTTAAGTGAGCTAACACATGATCTACTTTCTTCATTAATTCTATCTCCCTTCTCTTTTCTTATTCCGTGATTCTTCTATCATTATTAATTTCTCCTTTCTGCCTTATTTGGGCTTATTATATTATTTTTTCCCTCACTTACTGGGTTGGGCATTTAATTCATTCATTTGGATTGTCCTATTATTGGTATAGTTTTATGGGACTATGAATTTTCCTATGATTACTGCTTTAACCACATTCTGGCATTTACATTTTTCATGTTTGATATTTTTAGGCATTCTGCGATTCTAGTTTGTTTCATCTTTATCCTAAGAGTTGTTTAAAACATAGTTTTTTGCTTTTTTGTTTGTTCTCATTTTGTTATGACTTTCTAATGTAACAGCAGTGGAATCACTTTAGTACTATTCTCACCACTTAGAATTTACTGAGATTTCTTTGTGGTTAGTTTCTGTTTTTTGGGTTTTTTTTTCTTTATGACTACTCCATGGACATTTAAAAGGAAGGTGTATTCCTTGTTTTAAGTGTGTTGAGTTGAAATGTATCACTTAGCTATACCTTATTAATTTGCTTAGGTTTTTTAAGATCCTTACTTATTTGATCTACCCATGGACTTTGAGAAGTGAATTACAATTACTGCTAACATGGGTCCTCTTCACCCTGATGGACTTCTGTCCATCGATGTGATACTGTCTGTCCTGTAATACATGCAGTGTGAAGGCTGATGGTCTTTGGTGCATAGATGTCATAATTATTCTCACTTTGTTGTGCCTTTTACCATGTAAAGTGCCTTTCTGTGGCTCCTCTAATGTCCTTTGCCCTTATTTCAATCTGGTCTGATACTGTAGCTCTCATCCCTCCTTTCTTTTGGTTTGGCTGATGTACCTTTGCCTCTTGTTTTGTTTTAAACATTTGAGAATTTTTTTTTCCCCCTATGTGGTTCTCTTAGATGAAGCATAGAGTTGAGTTTTGTTTGTGATCTAACTTCATTGTCTTTTTCATTAATAAGTGGGTTTAGACCAGTTACATTCCTTGATATGGCACATATGTTTGGTCTTATTTCTGTCATGTATTCTGTTATGCTTTTTATCTTGACTTTTGTGATCTGTGTCATCTCGGTTTTATTTTGTGTGATGATTTTATTTTTTCTTCCTTTTCCTTTCTAAGCTCTCTCCTGCTTCTCTTGTCTGACCTCCCCATCCCCACATCACCTTCTAAGGCCTTACCTGCTTTAGTTTTCTTCACAATTCTTCTTATTCTCTGAAAGTTCATTACATATACAGGTTTTTTTCTTATTTGTCTCTCCACCCCTGCTAGAGTGTAAGCTCCACAGAGAAAGAATCTGCTCTTCCCTGTATTCTCAGAACCTGGAACTGTTACCGGAACATTTTAGTGACAGTTGAATACATATTTGTGGAAGGAATTAATAACGTAACCTTCACAGTCTGTCTCTGAAGTAGGTAGTGTTATTCTTGTGCTTTAGGGGAGGGAAATGCAAAGCGTATGCAGGGTTATTCAGCCTGTGAGTGGCAGAGTGAAGACTAGCGCATGGTCACTATGATTCGAAAATCCACGTTTTCCCCATTATTGTGCCTCCCAGAATCATATAATGAGCTAGTGGCCTACAGCTGGATTGGAAGCCTGGGTCTGCTGACTTCTAACCAGAAATTCCACAGTACCATAGTCTTTTAGAAGTAAAGATAAGCAAAAGGAAAGAAAGAAGGAAGTTATCGTGTTATTACTCACAGACTTGCAGGAAAGTTGCACGTATAGTGGTTAGAATTTTTTCTGAGCCATTTTAGAGTCACTGCACCATCGTCCCAAATTCTGTGTATTTCCTACAAACAAGGACAATCTCTTACTTAACCACAACACAGCCATCAAAATCAGGAAATTAGCGTCCGTTCTACCATCCAGTACTGAGACCCATTCAAGTTTTGCCAGTCATCCCAATAGTGTCCTTGGTTCCTAAAGGATCTAGACGTGGTTCAGAACCACTGTTGCCTTCAGTTGTTTCATGTCTCTGGTCTCAGTCGATCTGCAACAATTCCTCAGTCTCTCTTTGACTTTTTTTACCTTGGTGCTTCCAGATGTTACCAACCAGCCATTGGTGGAATGCCCCTCAATTTGGGGCATTTGGGTGATGTGTCCTCATGATTAGATTCAGTACCTGTGTCTCTGTCAGTAGTCACAGAGGCAGTGCTGTGTCCTTCTTGCACCTGTCAGGTGGCTCGTGAGTTCTGTTTGTTCCACTACCAGTGGTGTCCACCTCGATCACTTGACAAGGTGGTGTCTGCCAGCCTTCTCTGCGATCAGGTTTCTTTGTTTCTCTTGGTAATCACTAAGTATTCTGTGGGAAGGTGCTTTGAAACTTTGTAAATACCGATTCCTCCTTAAACTTTCCTTTGTTCGTTTACTCTGAGTGGATTCGTCATTTCCTCTTTTGCTCAGTGGGTTAAAGTATGTGACTGTCGTTATTTATTTTGATGCACAGTGGGAGCTCTTTCAGGCTGACTTCTGTGTCTCTCGACACGTCTCCGTCGTTCCCTGGACACTTCCTTGCTTTCTGGTGCTAGGTATCCCAGATTCATCATGAACTACAGCTGTGACAGCATCCATTTTCCCCAAGAAGTCTTGGTTCCCTTTAGTGAAGATCATTATTTAGAAACCAAGATGCAGATGTGAGAATGGTCATTCCTACTGGGGTGGGGGGGCGTTGCTACTCCCTAGCCTCAGAGAACACAGCCAGGGAATATACATGTACATATAACTATAAATACACACACGCACGCTCAGCGTCTCTTTCTATGCGTATTGACAGCTACCAGTTCTCTCTGCTACCTCTAATTCCAGTCCAACATGGCAAAGTTCCTTCAGGTTTTGTCCCCTTTCCTCAGTTGTACCTCACTTCCTTGGCATTGGGAGATTGGCTTTTGTTATCTCTAATGTAATTACCAATTTGTCAATCCCCCCACTGTAACCAGTCTTCCATCTCTGCCCCAACCCTCCCCCACTCTCAGCATGTCAACCTCTCACACTGCATGGGGCGGATCCCACATGGGGTGGCTCTGCTGTGCAGATGCCCTTTGCCCTCTCCCTGGTCCCCATGCCCCCCTGTCCCCACTCCCTTTCTGGTCTCCCATACCCCCCTGCCCCAACCCCTCCCTCATCCCCCTGGTCCCCCAGGTCCCCCCTGCCCCCACCCCGTGGCTTCGGAACTGAATTTTCCAGGAGGGGTGCCCGACATGAGGCCCTGCCTTTGCCCGTGGCACTCCCTTCCCCGCTGTCTCTTCACACCCTTTCCTGGCTGGTTCCCTGTTCTTACTCTCTGGGCCCCGTTCTCCCCTCTGTCCTCCATCCCCATGCTGGCTCTTTCCGATTCCCCTATGAGGATCTGTGCCTGTCTCTCATGCTCCATGAACTCACGGGGACGAGGTCCAAGTTAACGTCCATCTCCCTGTCTCCAGGGCCTGTTCCTTATGTGACCCAGAGGAGGCACAAGGCAAACGCTTGTTGAGTGACTGGTAAATACTAAGCCTTCAGCAAACGTCTGTTCTGTGAATGAATGAATGAATGAATGAGAAACAGTCTGTTTCCCGAAGGAGTTCACGGGCTTGTTGGGGAGAAAGGGTGTGTTCCTACTGGACAAAGATAGATGGGCCAGAAGACTTCCACTGGGGAAAACATCTCTGTCCGTTCGTAAAGGTGCCTCTGGCTCTGGGTTCTGAGAGAAGCTTCTCAAACCTCCTCGTCATCCGCAGCACTGAGGAGCCTTAATCGTGACGATGCTCCTGTCCTCGGGCTGGGCCTGCTTGAGTTCTCTCCTAATCACAGTGGAAAGTGAAATTGGGAGCTTCTAGACGGCTGGTTTGAACGGGTGCTAATTAGTGCAGATGTAGGTCAAGTGCAGGTCTCTGCGAGCTTCTTAGTCCCAGAGTTTCACGTGAGCTTCCAGGCGGAGCTCACACGCGTTTCCTGCAGCGCTTACTCCGTCGCTCCTGGACCTGTTGACGATCGGCGTCCTAGGATGCTGGTACCCACGGGCCCTCCGCTGGCTCGTGTAATGACAGGCACTTCACTGCAGTTGAACAACTGCTGACATAAAGCACTTTGTCCCAGCGTGTGGGACAGCCCCGGTGCGAAAGTGACCCACCTCAATCCAGGCTGCAGGGGTGGGTTCTGCTGGACTGGGTGGTCCCAGGCCCTTTCTGTTTGCTGAGATTTCACCTCTAGGGTCAGGAAAAGAGCATCAGGGATCTTTCTGGTGCTGTGGGAAGACCCACTGTGTGAGCCTGGAGGCGCTCAGAGCTCTGCAGGGCTTGCCCACAGCACGCCCTCTGCCATCTGCCCTACAAACACTGCCTGCCTTGCCCGCCCCCGCCTCCCGGGGCCCCGGAGCAGGTGGAGGACCCTCACCTCACAGAGCCGGAGACGGGGCTCTGCAGAGACAGCAGTGAGTCTCCCGGCCAGAAAGTCACAGAGCTGGTGCTTGAATCGACCACAGGACTCAGCTTCTGTCACACTGTTGTAGGTGTTTTCCGTCTCTTAAGTAAGAAAGTGATTTCAAGGTATGCAACATGCTAAAAACAAGGGGTGGAGGTTTCAGTCTTTCTCTGGTTTTCCCATTGTTTCTTTGCAAGATAAAAACTTTAACCCCAGGGCTTCCGTCTCGCAGGAAATTTGCTCTCTGGATGCTACGCCCTTCTCAAACATAAGTTGTGCTTAGAGAGAAGAGTCGTGGAATGGGGGTCTGGATGTGCCTCAGCTGGGACTCACGGTGCTGGTGAATGGGGTCTCTTGTTTTTCTTGACGCCTCGTCCAGGGACAGACAGCACAGCAAAGAGCCTCGGGTACCAGCTGGGGAAACGGCTCCTTGGGCGAGCCAGCCCCTGGGGCTTCCGGCCGGGAAGCCCACTCAGGAGGAGGATGCGTCTTCTGACTGAGTCTGCAGCCAGGCGAGCCGTCGGGAGCACGGCTAGCGGAGGCCGTTAGACAGGACCTTGCTGAGCCCCTGGCGTCCGCTGCTCTGTTAATCGGAGCCGAGGCAGCTCAGCGCTCTGGCTGGTGAAGGCCGTCTACCTGATAGTTCACGTCACTGCTGGGCGGGGTGGCCGTGGCTGCCGCAGGCTCCCCCCGGACTCGGGCCCAGGCTGGCTGGGGGCAGCAGCTCCCCCACATCCCAGCCCCGTCTCTCACCATCTGCCGCCCATGGCAGAGGCCTCCCTGCTGGACTGCCACCGCCACCGCCCCTCCTCCTTCCCCTCCAACCACCGCGTTCTGGCTGCGGGCCAAAGATGTCCTAATAGCAGTGGCCCTTCCCTGTCCCAGCTCATCCTGCCGGCCTGTGTCACCCGGGACAAAGCCGGGACACCAGCATCTGAGGTGCAGACTCCTCCCTCCACTCACCCCGCGGCTTCCTCACGTCGCGCAGGGTGCCTCGCAGGCCGCTCCCCATCCGGGTGGGGGGGCGCTGTGGGAGTCCCCAGGGGGTCACGTCCACTCCCGTGGTGGCCCATCTAAGCAGCCTTGCCTGCCTTTCCTCCGCTTTTCCTCCAAGGCTCAGGTTCCCTTGTGGAACTGTCCCCATACTGCCCGGCCACGTCATCTTTCCCCTGCACTGGCTACCCTTGGCACAAACACAGCGAGTGCCGGCCCGTGTGCGTGTGCTGTGCTCCTGTGTATGTTGGCCATGCCAGCGCTGTGCCCTTGGGCTGGTGGTGCCTTATATTCTTCTTAAAGTACCCTCTGTCTCGCCATCTGGGATAGAAGCTCTTTGAGTACAGATACAGGATCAGCTTTTCTTATTTCCCCTGATTCATTTGAGAAGATGCTGGAGTTTTCAGTTTACAAAGTGCTTGCATGTCCGTGTTGCATCAGAGCCTTGGGAAGGCCCTGCTGGGGTCATAGCGTCACTGTCCCTGCTCTACAGAGGAGAGCCCTGGGGCACACAGCCAGGCTAAGTGACTTGCCCAAGGTCTTCCGCCCAGGACATCAAATCCAGGCCTCTGACTCCCTCTGCTGTGCTCATCGACTCCCTGCAGCTCCTCCCCTGAGACCTTGTACCTGGGCATCAGGCCTGGTGACAGCAGTGCATCTTCTGCAGGGAGGGAGTAAGGGCACCTGCCGAGATCTGGACTTGGGGGGTGGGGGACGCCCAGTTCCACCAGAGAAGAGCCAGTGAGTGGTCAGCGTGCTTGGGCCGTCTTCACGCTGAGCCGGGAGGCGGGGGGAGCCAGGGAGGAGACCCGCGGTTCCAGCTCACTCGCCTCCACCTCCCTGTGGACTTGGGAGGCAGCTGCCCTGGGCTGGAGTTCCAGCTTCGTGACCCTAGTGACTCTCTTGACCTGAGGCCTGGGCGGTGGCTGTGAGGGCCCGCAGCCAACCCATAACAACGTCAGCCCGCCGTTCTCCCTTGGCTCCACAAGGCAACTTTTAGGGAACTAAGGCCTGTGCCCGGTGCAGACAGGGGGCTGTGTGTGGCCTGCTGGGGCTGTGCCCGGACGGATGGGTGACCTGGGTGGCGTTTCGACCCCCCTTGGCAGGCGGTGCTGTCCCCAGGGCCTCCGATGCCTGAATCCTGGCGGGGACCCACTGGGCTTCCTGGCAATCCTGGGAATATCGCTGTTTCCCCACATCCTGGATTCAGTTTCCAGCCTGCCACAGGGAGAAAGCTGCTCGCTGCCCGTGCTGGCAGGCCCCTCCTCGTCTCATTGGCGGCGCACGTATTTTTAGCTGCAGCATTGAAACCAGAGCTGCAAATGAGCCAGTGCATGCGGCGTGCATGTGCTAGTGGTGGAGTGGCTGCCTCGGCCTTCCCCAGGTTGACAGGTTTGCCATCTCAGCCTTTCTCAAAGGCAAAAGCATCCTCCCTAGACGTGCCAGTGGAGGGTCCACTCAGAACAGGCCTGCTGCGGGAGGCATGAATGAAGGATCGCCTTGCCCTGCCCGCCTTCACTGGGTTGGCACTCCAGGCGTTGGGCTGGGCCCAGGTCTCAGCAAGAGCTGAAAGCGACCTTGGAAAGCATCTCATTTATTTATTCTCCCACTTTGCATTAAATTCAGCCAATTCCTGTGGCTTTTTCTCATGGAGAAGATGAGCCACATGACTTTTTATCTGTGTTTTTGGAAGTGTCTGCTGAGATAAAGGTCTAGGCTTCAGGTGAGGTTTCTGGCTTCCCGGCCAGAGGAGGGGCCCTAGACCTGTGCTGCCGGCTTCCGTGCTTCTGGTGCTGTCAGCGGGGGAGGCCCCTGGCGGCCTGTCCCTGCTCAGGGGCGTCCCAGCCCAGATCGGACTGAGTTAGGTCTGCTCAGCACACCCGACTGTGGAAGGAAGGCCGGGCGGGAAGAAGGGGCCACTCTGCATGCGGTTGCATCTCAGGAGGCCGGAGGGACGGTGGGGTCACGCAGAGCTTGGTCCTCCCCGATGGGTGGGGTGGTCAGGAGGCGCAGGGTGGGAGGGAGCAGGCACTGGCCTTCCCTGTGCGCTCGAGGCCCGGCATTAGGGGACCACCCAGGGGCACAGGCGTTTCCCTTCGGTGGGTGGACAAACAGCTCATGGTTCTGACAGCTCGCCCAAGATCAAGCATCAGGAAGTAGGGCCGGATCTGGGCCCTGGGCTCACCATCCCCGCAGGCCTCGTACCCCGTCCATCGGCCAGCAAAGAGGAGGAGGTGCCTTTCCCTGGTGGTGGGACAGCTGGATGCCCCACACCGACGGCCTCGCCCGGAGCTCTCCACTGGTCCCTCCGTACAGCTGAGCAGACCGGAGGCCGGGCAGGTCAGGCGGCCTGATTGGGTCTCCGTCCAGTCCACGTGGCTCACAGGCGCTGGTGTCTGAGCCCGTCCCACCGCAGCCCAGGAGCCATCAGCAGTGCAGGGCACGTGTCTGGGCACAGGAGCTCTGGCTTCAGCTGTGGGCCTGCGTGACCCTGGATAAGTGATTCTGCCCCCGAGTGCTCCCTTCTCCCTCCGACAGGCCTTCCCCGGGCCGGGCTGAGGGTGGAGTGAGGTCCCGAGTGTGCATGGGCCGTGACTGAGGTGACGCCCTCAGGGGCAGAGGTCATGGGAGCGTGGATGTGGCCTCCCAGGTCACCTGGCCTCCCGCGTGGGGTCCTGTGTTTGCAGGACCAGAACCAGGTTTGCCTCCTCCTTGTCTGTCCCTCTCCCTCAGCCGCCACCAGACAGGGCTGTTGGCCTCGCTCTACTATACCCGCCATTTTTGTGTCTTACCCACATTATTCAGAATGTGCTAAGTGAGCACAGAGCAGACGCTTAAGGGAGAGTGTTTGAAATTAAGCTGTGTCATTTCTTAGCAAGGAAAAGAGGTCTGGAAGCAAATGTGGGTCAGCTTGGGCTGCAGTGCTAAGAGGTTCTGGGGGAAAATAACTCCTTCCCATCTGAGGAATCGACAAAGGAAGCTGTCCTTTAAAAGGTGCTGGCCTTCGGGCCACTTTGAAGCCAGACCTTGAGCCTGACAAGGCAGCTTCCAAGACTCAGCTGCTGACCTTTTCCAGGCGGCCCCTGACAACATCCTTCTCCCCGAGGCCTTGCCTGGTGATTCGTCCCTGGACGGTTGATCCAGTCCAACAGCTGGAAGAAACCAGCGAGTTGACCTTCACTCTTGGAGATGTCAGTTTGTCAGAGGATCAGCCCCTTAGCTTGAAGCGAGTTCACCGGATCTCCCTCGGTGGTGGAAAATACAAAAATCCTGGTGGAATAGAAAAATGCAGGGCACCGCCCCGTCTGCCAAGATCACAGCAGATCAGGAAGAACACGGGCTTCGGGGCCGTGGGCCCTGGGTCCTCCTCTTCCTTGGGTCCGATGCTTTTCCTTGCAGAACTTTAGTCTCTGGATCTGTAAAGGGACCACACACAGTCCCAGTTTATGTGACTGAGCGGAAGGTTAAATGGCACATGTATCCCCAGCATCTGTCGAGCAGGAGTGTGTGGTGCGATACCTTCTCAACAATAAGGAGGTGTATCGAGCAAACGGATCGGCCAAGCTTAGCCATCATGTCGAGAGCCCCTGGGGACCTAATGAAAAATACACACTCGAACGAGGCTTTACGGCCCCTTTTGTTAAGAGCCGACCACTTCCTGCAGGTGTTTCGCCCCTGTCCACCCAAAGTGCGCTGGTTCTTGCGGAAGAACCCTGATTTCTCGAGGGTGGGGCAGAATTGCATCATAACAAGGCAGCTGAGGGCGGGGCAGCGAAGTAGACGCGATCCCTTCGTTCTGTCACACAGGAGGCCAGGGCTCTGAGGCTCAAAGCGTCAGCTCCCGATCCCCCAGCGTGTAGGTTCCGTAGGACCCAAAGCACATCCCCTCCTCTGGTTCGGAGTGGGCAGAAGCGGCCACTCCAGACACGCGTGGAAACCAGCTCTTCCTGACAGCATATGTGGCTTGACAGGAAGTCCCGGAGTGCAGCCCTGGGAAGGTGTCAGAGAGCCACTTCCTGCCAGCCTGCAAGATGCCCGCTCTGCCGTGGCCACGTGGTTCCCGGGATCTGCAGCCTGTGGTGTTTATCTTATTGCAGCCTTGTGGGGGCTCTAAGCAGGGTGGGGGCGGCAGATGGGGGGCGGGCAGACCCCGCAGCAGGAACCTGCGGCTCTGCCAGAGGCCTGGAGAGAGGCCGCCCGCCATGCCAGGGACTGGATCAGTCAGCACTCGCTTCCTGGGCGCGTACTGTGAACCCAGCTCTGGGCCTGGAATGGGGTCCAGGGGCATGGGCTGGTCGAAGACGCTGAAGGCCGTGGGTGTAGCCTGGCGTGATGGGAGGAGCTGGGCCTCAGGTGTCCTGAGCTCATGTCCCAGCCTAGCAGAGGACCTTTAGCATGTCGTGAGGACTGTTGGAACCTCCGTGTGCTCGGGACACGGCAAGGCACAGGAGCGGCTCAGAGCCTGGCTTCGGGGAGCTGACCCTCTTGTGGAGAGACAGACCCTCCCTTACCTGCCTGTCGCTCACGTAGCTCGGCAGTGCGATAGCACCAAGGCCTGTGGGCGATCGTGGGGAGGGCGGGAGGGCAGTAGGGGTTGGGTTTCCTGGTGGGGGGGCCGGAGGAGGTAACGTCCGGGCAGAGACCAGTAGAAGAGGCGGCAGCAGTGCGGGCCTAAGGATACGCTGCGCTTTCCATGGGCTGCGTGCCTGGAGCCCGGACGCTGAGGGGCACCTGGAGGGTCCAGATGTGGTGGGGCGTATGTTTCGTAGCAGGAAGACACAGGGGTCCCACTTGTGGCCCATTTTCCTTGTGAAACGGGAGGGGAGATCATGTCACAGGATAGGATTGGGGCGGTTGTGTCGTGGGTGCTGGAAGTTTGAAGAGTACGGAAGAGTTTACCTGTAGTACAGGGCACGGAAGGAGCTTGGCCGCAGTCAGAACTCATGACTCATACGCTGAGTTAAGGCAGGAGGAGGAGAGGGAGGGAGGGTAATGTAGGGAAGGGGGAGGGAGGCGGTCCCAGCAGGAGCTGAGGCTGTTGAGTGCCACGCCTGACAGACAGAAGCTTCTCCGCCGTCCATCCAAGCTGCCAGGAGTGTGTGGGCAGGGCCGGGAAGGACCGGGGAGCAGGAGAGGGGCCTGGAGCAGAGGCGTTTGCCGTGGATCGTGTTTCCAGGGGGCTGTGAACATCCGTGCCTCCAGTTCCCAATTCTCCTTCTTCCCCAAACCTGAAACCTTAGGGGGAATGCGGACAGGTCAGTGCAGACTTTTCAGCGGTGTTTACAGTCAGGGAGACCTGGACACAGCTGGCGTTCAGCAGGCGGGTGGACGTGTGGTTCCGAGGACAGAGGTCAGCCCAGATATGGGGCTCCAAGATGGAGCACGGGGCAGGTGTGGGCAGAAGGGACTAGGGAAGCGGCGAGCTGGTGACAGGAGCCCGGAGGAGGGGGAGGGGTCCCAGTGGACACGTGCCCCAGAGCGCTCGGATGACGAGGCGGTGCCGTGCTCTGTGAGCCCCTCTCTTCCTGTCCCTGCGCCCGTCATGCCGGTGTTCTTTGCACCAGGCTCCTCCCACATGGTTCCGTGGTTCCTGCTCACAGCACCTTACCCCTCTCCCCTGAGAGACCGACATCTTTCATTTGGGGTGGTAGTTATTCATGTGGGTGTTTCATCCTCCGACGTAATCTTCCTGAGGTCAGAATCCCCCCTGTCATTTGGCTCCCAGCCCCTCTCTGCGACGCCTGTGGCTCTGGACACAGACTGTCACTGTCCGTGGTTTCTGAAGTGCAAGTCAGGGCTCGGGGCTGACGTGGGACCTGGTGCTTCCGGGTGTTACAGGCAGCCTGAGCACTGGAAGGTTCACTGCAGACTTGGAAGCACGGGGTCTTCTGGACATGGAGACAGCTACAGAAAATTGGAGCTCAGAGGTCGCCCTGATGTCTGTGAAATGAACGAACGGCCAGGGGTGGGGAAGGCAGGGCTGTCCTGAGTTGACATTGTGTTCTGATGGCAGTATTTGGTGTGGGATAGGTTGGTTTGAATTACCGTGGCTGAGTTTTGTTAAAAATCCATTGGAGCTTTTGAGGACCCACAGGGGGAATGTCGCGGCCTGCATCTCACCCTGGGCATCCTCCCCGGGCGCCCCCAGCGCCGGCCCCACGCTGGCCTTTTGTGCGAGTAGAGCTGGGGCAGCCACTCTCCTGAAGCACAGAGGCCTGTGGCGAGCGTCGTCGGGCCACCCAAGCGCCTGGCATAGGAGCAGGCCGGCTGCCTGGGCCATGTTGCCTTCCCCCACTCCTGGGAGCCTGTGACAGTCTCATCAGGACCTGGGTCTGCAGGGAGGGCGCTTCGTGAGCTTGTTCTGCGCTCAAGGAAGACGCGGACCTTTGTCTCCAGCCATGTGCGCTCGGTTAATGCCCACGCACAGCCTGGCGGGGCGTCGGCGGCGTCACCGGTTCGGTTGTTTGTTCACTCAGCAAGCATCTGCTCAGCGCCGTGGCGTGCACCGGGTGCGGCCTAGACTCTGGAGGCACAGGGACTGCAAAAGGCCTTGTCCTCAGCCACTCGCATTCCGCTGAGCAAGTATGTCAGCCGGGGCTGGCGGTGAGTTGTCCTCAAACGGCGCAAAATTACACACACTGTATGTGGGGATTCGTCTCTCTGGGAGCGGGGTCTGTAGTTTTCGTCAGCTTTTCAGAGGGTCTTGTGGCCCTACGGGGGCGGGGTGTCTCTAGTGAAAGCACTGACGCGGGGTCCCCTCCCGCCTCCCTTTGCTCCACCTGGAAAACTTAGTCCGTCCTTCAGGGCGCAGCTCAGCGGTCACCCGCTCCCGCCGCGGACCTCAGAGCTCCCTGCGTGAGCTCTGGGAGCGCATCCCGCACACGTGTCTCCCGTGTCCTCTGGGTCTTGGGCCCAGGCCCCAGCCGGGCTCCCCTCCGTCCCACGCGTCTTGCTGGCTGCCTGGGGGCGGCGCCGGCATCCGGACCCTTCCTGTGGGTGCGAGGCTGACCGCCACAGGCAGCGCTGCCACCAGCCGGGGAGCAGAATCGCCCTCGGTCATTCTCTTTCTCAGACGCGGAACCTGCCAAGCTGTCATTAGGAGGAAGCGTTAATTTCCCTGCTTTCTGAAGCTATGGCACGTTATCACCCACATGCCTTTTCTATTTCTGGAAGCGTGAACTTTATTCTGCAGAAATCCGGCTTTGCTTAGTAAGCAGCAGAAAGCCCTGCTTTCCACTGAATGTCTCTGTGGGTCACGGGGACGGTGAGAGCATTGACGGCCACGTCTAAGCCTGGAAGCGCGGGACGGGCTTGATGATGGGGAGCTGGCGGCTGAAGGTGCCCGTGAGCCCTGAGCCAGGGCTTGGACGTCAGGCCACGCAGCCACGTGGGCCACCTGGGCGTCGGTTCAAGTTAGCGTCACCTCTTGAGTTTGACTCGGGCCAGCGATCGGGGCACGGGGTGGGGGAGAAGCTCCCGACCCGACCCGGGCGTTCTCACGCGGTGCTGAGAGCACCAAGCAGTGCCTTGTCTGGGGCTGAGCGGGGAGAACTCGTGGAAGAAGTGGCGCGTGAGAGAGGGCTGAAAGTAGCGGTAGGATTTCAGCCCGCGAGAGCAGAGGGAAAGGTTTCAGGCCGGAGGCAGCGGGATGAGCAGGGCCTGGGTGGGCCGGTGAGGCGGGTCCGCAGGGTGAGGCTGCGGGGCTGATGGAGGCGCGGGCTGGGTGCCCAGCGTTCCCGCCCCCTGGCTCTAGGCCCCAAGGGCCGGCTCTGGCCTTGGCAGGACCACTGATCTTCCTGACTCGTCAGTGTCCACGCCCTGCAGATACAGGGCTGTCCCAGGGGTCACACGAACGGGCTGACCTCAGTACAGTGGGTTCCCCCATACGCCCTCCCCCCGCCCCACACGGGCACTTGTCTCCTCCTGTGGAGTCCCTGCACCCGCCCGGCTGCCTACTGTCCATAACACCTGACAGGAGAGCGCAGAGAAAATGAAGAGCAACTACAGAGTCCATCACAAATCCTGGAGAAGGTGCAGAATTTCCTGAAGTTGGTGAAATGATCCAGGAGAGCTTCCTTTGGACCCCGAGCCCTGGGCCAAGGAGGACCTGGGGGCAGAGCTGAGAGCTAAGGGTAGGGGGTGACTGGGCCAGCGCGGGGCCCTCCAGGAGGTGCACAGAGATGCCCCTCCTGCGCTGCCGCCGCCGTGTGGAGTGAACCAGCGGGCGCGCTGCGCTCTCGTGCGCGCTCTCAGAAAAGGGCAGGAAAAGACGGTCACAACCTGGCTGTTCCTTTGCTCTTTCAAAGACTTAGTACCTCTGGCAAATATAACCTGGCTTGTGTTAAGCACAACCTGAAGTGAGCTTGTTTTCATACTTCTTTTCATTTTATTTCCAAAGTAAAGCCTCCGTTTTACCTTATTTTCACCATTTGCCATGACAATTTGGTCCCATTTGTAAGTGGGTTCACTTAAAAGTAGCCTTTTTTCGAGCCATTCTCCTCAGCGGGCAAGGCCTCCTGTCCTCAGGACAGCTGCCTGTTCAGTGGCCGGTTGATGGCGTTTGAAAGGCGGGGGGGTCCACGGGCCAGGCCACTTGGGTCCGTGGTGCCTTTCTCTGTGGCTCCCTCCACCCGCCGCGGGCTTCGGGGCAGCTGCTAGGGAGGAGCTCACGCCCCCACGGCAGTTCTTCCTGGTGGGAGAAGGGCTTCACCTCTGCCTGGGAGGTGGCAGCCAGCCGAAGGGACCCCATGCCGGCTCCTGACTCTTGCGGGGAGCGGCTGCCAGGCCCCATGGCTTCTCTGGCTGGCCTGTTGCTGTGTGTGGCCGTGAGAGGCCCAGGCCCTGGACCGGCATAGGCAGGCAGGTTGGGGTCCCCACTGCCCTGCTCGCCCACCATGTGGCCTTCAGTCTCCTCAGCTGACAAATGGAGGAAAAGTGGGCACCATCCGGTAGGGCCATGGTCAGGATGCAGTCTGAGGTTGTGTGCAAGTTCTCTGTGGAGACACGGGCAGCAGTGGTGTTTCTCACCCTGCTTCCGTGACTAAGGCCCCGGCAGCTTCAAATGCCCACCGGGCCCCCGTTGTGCTCAGAATACAGACTCCTCGGGCTTCCCTGGTGGCGCAGTGGTTGAGAGTCCGCCTGCCGATGCAGGGGACGCAGGTTCGTGCCCCGGTCCGGGAAGATCCCACATGCCACGGAGCGGCTGGGCCCGTGAGCCATGGCCGCTGGGCCTGCGCGTCTGGAGCCTGTGCTCCGCCACGGGAGAGGCCACAACAGTGACAGGCCCGCGTACCGCAAAAAAAAAGAATACAGACTCCGCCCCATCAGGGCCTTCAGGCCTGGTCACCCCTGCTGGCGTCCGGCCTCGCCCCTTTGCCATGCTGACCCGTGTCCGAAACCTCGGATGATCACCCCTCCGTGCCTTTTCCTTCTGCCCCGTGCGCCTTCCTGCTACTCTTTGAAAACGCAGCACAGGCACTGCATCCCCGTCTGAGCTGGCTGCCCCTACCCTGGGCTCCAGAGCATCTTGCCTGACTTTCCACTGCCCTTCCCGCCTCCTCTCACAGGCTGCGAGCCCTCCTGGAGAGCAGAGGTGTGGCTGAGTCACTTGTGACCCCACGCCGAGCACCGCGCCAGATCCGTGACAGTGCTCGGAGCTCGGAGAACATGTGAATGAAAGATGAGTGAAGGAACAGACGGGTGAATGCGTGCGTGGGTGAGGGCGCTCTCTTCCACCTTGGCTGGCTCTGCCTGCACTTCCCCTCGACCGCCTCCCCTTTCCTCCGTCAGTCCTTTCGGGCAGCGCCAGGTTTTGACACGGGAAGAAGTTAATTCTGAAAGCAAGCCTGTCACATTTACAAATGGAGACCGTGCTCAGACACGGTTAATGCAGTCGCTGTTGAGAAAACAGGCCCGCCCGCCCCCACCCCCACGTCCGGTGCTTTGCTGCTGGCCTGCGTTACAGGGGAGCCCTGGGGAGGCCGCGGTGAGCCTCTGGAGGAGCCCTGGCTGCACAGCCTCTCTTGCTAGAGCTCAGGCTGCCGTCAGGAGTTGTGGGCTCACTTCCCTGCCTCCTGGTCCCAGAGTCGGGGGGCAGAGGAGGAAGGGGGGCACCCAGGGCTCTCTGAGGTCTGTCTCCTGGGGGAGCAGAGATGGCTTTGGGACACAGGCCCCTGGGAGGCTTGGCGTTGGTCCTGAGAACGTTCCGGGTAGAGGTGACTATTGGAAAAGGCACGTTGAGATGAGGCACTAGGCACATAGCTGCCCCCAAGGTAAGACTCCTCCCCAACCCCCGCCGACCCGACCTGCAGCCCTGCCCAGTGTCTGCACACCCCTCTTCCCACAGACCTCCCCAAAGTCCCAAATCTTTGTGGTGCCAAGGGTATGGTGGAGGGGATTCCCACGCTGGAGTGAGGATGGATGAGGTCACCGCTGAGAGAGGGAAGGGGCCACTGCATGTCCTGAGTCCGAACTGAGTCACTACTCTTCGCAGTCACTGTCTCGTTTCATCTTTGATGTAACCCAGGGAGATGGAGAAACCATTCCCATGTTACTGGGGAAAAGACTGAAGGACGGGGACTTGGGGAGCTGGGGTCAAGTCAGACAGCGTGTTTGGACCCGGTTCTGTTGCTCTTCCACCAAGCACACCACCTCCCAGTTCCCTGGTTCTGTAGGAGGCTGTGCTGGCTGGGCCCGGTGATGTGCAGGGGAGGCTTGGAGGTCACCCGCGGGAATTGCCCGTCTTGCAGGCTGTGTAAACCGTGCATCCGCTGGTGGCCCCAAGGCACAGGGTCAAGCTGGGCCTTCCGGAAGGCGAGTGCTGTTTTCAGGGCGGCTTCTGGGTGCCCCGCACCTGACGGGGCTTCTCATCAGCCGTTGCCGCAGGGAGGGTGCAAGATACTGGGTTGGCCAGTTCAGAATCACTGACCCCGTGTCTCCTAAGGCTCCTTATGTAGAAGGTCAGGCGCAGAGCCCAAGTCTGCGTGTGTAACGGACAGCCAACAGGATGATTCGGATAAGCCGAGCTGCGGACCCTGCCCTTCACTGTCCTGGATCCCCACGGGACTCGCAGCTTCGGGGACGCCGCTGTCATTTGAAGTTGCCAAACCCGAGGCTCAGGGAAGTGACAAGACTTGGCGAGGCAGCAGAGCTGGGATGCAGATCCCGCCAGGGCTGGCCACCCGGTGACCCAGGGGCCCTGCAGTCCCAGCTTGGGATTCTCAGCAGGATTCTTAGGCCTGGAAAGTCCAGCGCCTGCTTCCCAGGTTCCGAGGAGAGCCAGTACTGAACCGCTGTCTGCTCGCCTCCATGCCCAGTGGCTTCATGGTCCCGATTCAGAATCTCTGGGCCTGATTGTTTGTTTGTCTTTTGATCAGCTCCTGGTTGCAGGGTAACCGCGGGGGCCCAGTGGTCTTCCAGGCATGTTTGTGGAGGAGGCAAAGTCTCCCGCCTCCCGGAGACATGAACAAATACTGGTTTAATAATTGACGCTCCCACCTCAGAACACCGTGCCACCCGCATCTGAAGATGATCTCGCCCAGCGGAGGGGGCCAGGAGCCTATCCAGAGCCCGGGGGCCCCGCTGGCAAGGGCGGGAGCCAGGTCGGTGTGATTTGCAGGGGGAAGGGGGAGGCCAGCGTGCTTCCCAGTGAGGGTCCCAGGGTGCCCAGCACCGGCCTCAGTGCCCACTCGGTGCCCCCTTTGCTGGGCTCTTTCAAGACCCGCCACTGCCAGCGAGTCTCCTGAGAGATTTGAGCAGGAGAGAGAAAGGAGAGAGCAGTTCATTAGAGTAGCGCTTGTTACGACCTGACTGTGTGCCGGGCGTTACGCCAAGCCCTCCTCGCGAAGGAGCTGCTGTGATCCCTGTGACTCTCGTCCCACCGAGGCTCAGAGAGGTTACGTTCCTCTTCCAGAGCCACACAGCCGGGAGGTGGAGGAGCCAGGTTTGAGTCTTGGTGCCTGGCTAGGCTGCCCTTTACTCCGGGCATCCTGTACGCTGGCCGCTGTGCCAGGTGCCCCCACCACCAAGGGTAGGTGCGCCGGAAGCACTCCCACCTGGGCACAGCCCACATCGCTGAGGGTCGAGTCACTGCCCAGATGGAACGGGACCCCAGCCAGGCCTAGACTGCGCTGAGCTCCTAGCCTCTTTCTGGAACTAGAAACGTCATTGAGGGCGGCGTCCGAGACCTGAGGCTCCGGGGAGCAGAGCCGGCCCTGTCGAGTCTGACGGGGCCTGAGAAAGAGAAGGTGCTGGACGTTGCACAGTCGTCAGGAGGGTGGAGAGAGGTTTCAGGTGTTGGAAGAGCTCAACCTGCGGAGATTTCTGAGCACGGTGAGCCTCACAGGACCCTCCAGGGATCTGATAAGCTGGTAGGAAGCGATGAGCCTTCCACCCCAGAACGCTCAAAGCCACAGCATGGTCAGAGGCGTTCGTTTTCCTCGTTCTGTTGTTTTATTGCAGTGAGACCATTTGCCCTGAGAATTAAAACAAAACAAAAATCAAAACAAAATCCCAAATAATAGCTGCACATTTTGCACGTTCATTGTATAGTTGTATATAGTCTGTATATATGTAATAATTACATACAATTACAATAATTAGGTGGCATGTGTAATATTAAAATATGAAACATCTCCATATTTATTTACAAGTAAAAATAAGAAAACCAAAACAAGACCCCTCTGCCTCCTCTCGAAGGTTACCGCTGTCGGTTGGCCATCACCTTGCCACCACGCGCCCTAACCACTGAGGGCGCCTGTCCCCAGGCTCTGCCCCGGGTCCCCAGAGTCAGCGCTCTATGCCGAGTTCCAGCCTCCACCCTTAGCTGTTCTCCAGGTCTGCTCCTCGCCCTTTGGGCTGGCCCTGCCTTCTCCTGGTCCTGACCCGGAGGAAACAGTCACAGTCCCACGGCTTTAGAACTGACTTGCACCCTTGGGGAGACCAGTGGTTGGAGCCCTATTCATTTGCTCGCTGTTCATTCATCTGTTTGCTCGCTCGTTGATTCAGCAAGCGTTCCGTGAACCCCCTGCCTTGTGCTCGGCGTGAACCAGGGTCTGTCCCTTTTGTCCCAGCTCTCCTAATGGTGGGGCAGACAGACTCCTGAGTCACGGAATCCACGGCCCGTGGTGGATGTCGGGAGGGAAGCACAGGGACGCCTTCTTAGCTCTTTCCGCAGTGGAGGAGATTTGGAAGGTGCTTCTGAGTGACGGTGCGCTGATCCCTAGACTGCCCCCTGCTGATCACCCCGAGGGGACCCGGGCTGCTCGGGAAGACCGCGCGTTCCTGTTGCCTGGAAGAGGCCCCTGCCCATCCACATGCCTGCCACGGGGGGCTCTGCTGGGGGGTGCTGAGTGTGGGGCTCGCTGACCACACAGCTGTGACGGGCAGGCCTTCCCAGGACGGAGGACGGCACTTCGAGGTGCTGACGGGACAGGAGCGTCACCTCGGAACATTCCACAAGATGCCTAGGTCGGAACCATTCCTGGGAAGGAAGCCACAGAGAACGCTTTGGAGCTAAGAGCACGTGTGGCCTGGTCAGCATCTCTCACAGCTGCTCGGAAGGTGGGCGTGGGCAGGGGCCTGCAGACAGCCGTTTCTCTGCTGCCCCGCCTCCGAGGATCCCTCCCCCCAGGGTCCACCCACGTTTTGAGAGATTGTGTCCCAACCTGTTCAGTGAAGGACGATGAACTCACCTTTTCGTCTCAGTAATCAAAGCCACACGGCCGTCAAGCGGAGCTGCTGCCGGCGCGTGGCAACCCTTATAACCGCGCAGAGCTGCGCGCCCGAGCCCGGGGAGGAAGTGTACGGTTTTCTTTGGTTTGTGCTGGTTTGGGGTCAGATCTCAGGGACCAGGTGTTCTGTTTCCTGGGCGCTCAGCAGCGCGCTCTCCCCCAGGAGGGCCTCCAGGATGCCAGCTGTGCTTGGTAACCCAAACCAGCATCCTCTCTCCTTCACCGGCTTCACACGCACGGAGGGCAGCCCGACTGTTTGCAGCCTCCTGACCTTGGAGAGCTCTTCCTCATGCCACCGCACAGTCTCCCCAAAATGTTCACAGTAAAATTATTTTCTGCAGCCACTACATATGCTCCAAAATCATTAAGTTTGAGTATTTCCAATGAGTCCATAGGAAGTCCTTTCCTTTCCTAATTGGTTTGCTCGTTGAACATTCAGGTTCAGTTTTCTAGCGCTCTCCACGCTTCCCAGGTTGCGTCACCGTGTCTTCGGTAACGCAACCAGGACCCTCTTCATGCTCTGCTTCCTCTGGAGACCCAGCAGTGGCATCTGGCCAGACCGGAGCCCGGGGACCTTCTGCGGAGCCGTCCCAGGACACATTTTCAGGAAATCTGCCTTCTTTTTTTTTTCTTTTTTAAGATTTTTTTTGATGTGGACCATTTTTTAAAGTTTTTATTGAATTTGTGACACTACTGCTTCTGTCTTCTCTTTTGGTTTTTTGGCCGCGAGGCATATGGGATCTTAGCTCCCCGACCAGGGATCGAACCCACACCCCCTGCATCGGAAGGCGAAGTCTTAACCAGTGGACCGCCAGAGAAGTCTCGAGCTACCTTCACACAGCTCCTGGAATCAAGATGGGGGGAGCAGCTGGTAGCATTTGGGGGTCAGCATTTGTACTTTCTGAGTTGCTTTGGGCCTGAGCTTCTGTTCCTATTGAAAGCAGATGGTAACATGGGACGGGTATGAGCTTTTGAATCACACTGACTTAGGTTTGAATCAGACCAATTTCAGATAAGGTACAATATTCTCTTACCCTGGTACAATGTGCTCCCAGCTCCCATGGTACCTTGTTCCTACCTCCCTTTAGGACCTAGTGCGTTGTTGTGTGGAAGTTCCTCTACTTACCAACAGGTTAGACCCCTGAAAGTCTGTTCACTAGCCTGTCCCACAGTAACACCATGTAAGTGACCCAGTACATCATCTGTTGGTTGGCGGCTGAGCTGACGTGCATTCTCTCCGTTATTTAGCTTCCCTTATTCTCGTGAATGTTCGTAAAGTGAAACGTGTGGATGGAGGAGCTTCCGCAGTTTGCTTTTACGTGCTGGTGTCCTCCTTGCGACTGAGAGCCCTTTGAAGGAGGGAGGATATCTTATTCACCTTGGTGCTCCCGTAGCTGCCATGGTTCTTGGCGTGTGACAGGACTTCGATAGCTGATGGTTGGAGAGGTAGATGGGCCTTTGGGCAGGGAGAGACGAGTGCACAGCTGCGTGGTAAATGCTTGGGTGGGCCGAGGCACAGTTGGGTGAGCGGGTGGGTGAAGAGCGAAGTGACTGGACAGCTGGTGGGTGGAAAGGATGGAGAGCGCATGCCTAATGGACGGGCAGGTGGCTGTGTGCCTCTGTGCATGCGTGGGGGAGCTGGTTGCCCAACTCACTGACAGACCAGAAAGCCTTCCTTGTGTGACTTACATCCCTTCCAACGGTAACTCTCACGGCCCAGCTTTTGCAGATGGGTTTGGGAGGTATATTAGAGTCTCGCTCTTTCTTTTCTTTGACAGTTCTGGTGACTTGTGATGAAAACGTTGTCACAAGTAACCCCGTTTCTCAGCAGGACAGCGGCAGCGCTCCTCAGGGTACTGCTTCTGGGGGCTGCAGGGAGGAGCCCCTGGGAGTCAGGAGCCCCAGGGTCCAGACTTGGCTGTGCCTCGTGAGACCTGCCCCCCCTGCGTGCGTCGTGAATGTGAGGTGGTCACCACTGTAATTGGCACAGAGTGAGCGCTCAGAAACTCTAGTTGTTCTTCCATCTTCCCCACGTGTGATGTGTACCAGATGGGGTGATGGAGGCTGGAGCACTGTGTCAACGGTCGAGCCTCCAGGGGTTCAGGCTCCAAATAACTGGGCTCTGGGGTCACTGGGCAGCTGGTACCGGAAGCGGGAAGCGGAGGGAAAACCGTTGGAGGCCCGGGCACTTGTGGGCGAGGAGGGGAAGGGTGCACAGGCCCTCAGGCCGCGGGCTGCAGACCTTCCCAGGCCCCCTCCCCCAGAGGTCAGGGGTTGCTGGCGCTGAGCCGGGGCGGAGCCAGGCGCTCCGGCAGAACTGGCCCTTGACGCAGATGGGCTCAGCGGGGCTCCCGACGGGGGACCCTGAGGAAGCTCCTTCACCTCCTGGCCTGTTCCAGGAGCAGGTAGGGCCCACCTCACAGGGCAGCGTGAGGGTTCAGCGAGGCGGAGGGTGAGGGGCCCTCAGCGGGCCTCCTCGTATGGAACACGCTCAAAAATATTCATACGATGAATATTCATACGATGAATATGAATGAATATGAATATTCATACGATGTGACCACGATCGTATTCACTGTTGTGTTGGGTTGGCCAAAAAGTTCGTTTGGGTTTTTCCGTAAGGTGTTATCAGGTTACTGAATGCTGTATACCGTAATATATAACTGGGACTATAGTGTCTATTTACTATGGCAAATAATGTGTTTGTATTATATGATTAGAACAATTACTTGGCAGTTCCCTCGTAGTTATTAAGAAATGCTTAACGAGGAGCACAGTGAAGCTGCAGAGCTGGATCAGAGCAGGGTTAGAGGAGACAGCTTGACACGCCCGTCCCTTCCTGGCTCCTGACGCGCTTCTCTGATACCAGAGCAGGCAAGGCTGGCCAGCGGCGAAGGTCGCCGACGCTCCTGGTCCGCGGTGAAGCCCTTCCCGCCATGGGGGCAGCATCCCCGGCGTGGCCCTGCATCGTCTGCTTCCCGTTTGCTCTGTGATCCGCGTGTGGCCCCTTGAGTGTGCCCTTGGGGGCCCCAGGAGATCTGTCTTTTCCTCAGGGATCCTAGACAAGGGCAGAGGAAAAGAGGCCACCCCAGAACCTCCTGCTGGAGACGGGGGCCGGGGGCAGGTGTGCCCTCAAGTCCCCCGTCAGAGTGGGAGGGGCGCTCGCTGAGCCAAGGGAAGGCTACTGAAGGAGAAGAAAGTGGCTCGGCGAGTGGTTAGTCTGGAGCACGGGCACCTGGGTCTGGACGCTCCTGAACCTCTGATTCACCTAAGCACGTAGATCTCTATTTCAGGGGCTTGGAGCTGTATAAACACACGTACGTGTTTATGTGGGGAGGGCTGAGTCTATACACTTCTGTGTCTACGTATAGAAAGAGATCCGACTTCAGGCGCGTGTGACATGTGGCTTTTGAAGAGATACGTGCGTGTGTGTGTGTGTGTGTGTGTTCCATACAGCACATCCTACTTCTCTAACGTCAGTGGGGGATTTTCTTCCCCAGGTTATTTACTAGGTAATCGGTCAGCGTGTCAGTGGCCCTCTGGTGTATGTGGGGCTGTGTGCACGCGTACAGGCGTTTCACTTACCTTCTCCATCGTTAGAGGCAACGTGGGCTTCAGATCGGGGAGGCCCGATGATGATGTCTCCTGGGAGGGCTGACGGGCAGCTCGCGCAGTGGGTGCGGCACCCGTCCCTCACATGATGCCTGCGCGGGCCGGGGCTGCTCGCCGGCGGTGCAGTGGCGGTTTGGCTGGCGCCCCAGGGGTCCAGCTGTCGAGCACGCTGTCAGCTGCTCTGTTCTCATCGCCTGTTTCTGTTCTCTGCCTCCTCCCTCAAAGTCTCTTGAGAAAGCCATTTCCATGGAGTGACCTGCCCGAGAGCTTCCTGGGCAGGCCCTGTGGAGTGGCTGAAACTCTCCATGGGGGACCTTGTTCGCTTCCTGGAGACCGAAGTCCAGGCCCCTGCTTGGTGACAGGGGCCCACGCTGGTGGGTCAGGAGGGGCAGTGCTTTGTCGGTGGTGGTCTTTTCTCTTGGAGGGGTCTTTAAACGTGCTCCTCTCCCCGACGCCTTTGAGGGGAGCACAGGTGCTCACTCACGCTCGTCCCCGAGGTAGTCCGAAGCCGCCATTTCACTTCTTTGCATTTGTATTGAAGGATAACACAGGTCTGAGTGAACACGACCACTGGCTGCAGGATGCCGTGTCTGTGTCATTCAACGGAATTGGTCCGTTGATTCCATTCCTCGTCCAGGATGAACACTGGTTCCGTTCTTTTCTCACCTCAGCGCTTTGGGTGTTCATGGAAGAGTGTTTGTAGTGCGTGTGTTTCTCCTTCTCAGAAACTGCTTTTTTTTTTCTTCTGTTCACCACGAGCCACATTCAGCTTTCTTGGCAGAAGCCTTGGTTTTGGAAAAGAGGCGCATTTGTTCCTGAGGGGCCCTCTCTGGCCCACTCTGAAAGGTCTGCAGCGTCTTCCTTCCTGGTCGGGGCGGCTTCGTCGTCCTGTGCGCCCGCAGTGGCCGGCATCTGGGGACCCGCCGGGCAGGGGCAGCGGCAGGCCCAGATGCTAGCACAGAGTCGTCTGTTAAGAAGTAATCATTGAGTGAGTGAAACCATGAATGTTTTGATTAACCTGACCAGATAGTTTCGATAGTTCCTTAATGAATTTGATAATCTGATAAACATGATATAGATTTGACGTTGTATCGGACTAACAGACTGCATCGTGTACTCAGCTTTCTAACCCGCTGTGCTCACCCGTGGCCTCCCCAACAGGAAGTAGCATCAAGGACCGAGTGGAAGGGGAGCTAGGAAAGCGCCCCGTCCGCGTGCTGCTCGGAGCCTGTCCACGAGGGCCCTTGGGGCTTGGTAGCCTGGAGTCTCTCAGATGTCTGAACGCATCAGCCAGCTTCCAGTGTGTCTGGAATTGTGTCCTAACCCAGATTAACTAGAACTCAGTGAGACAGTTACATTTTCTCTCCAAGACCATTGTAATGATGTGTGTGTAAGAGAGTTAATTTCTTTAAAGTGCTGTGTAAACGTTTGTCTTTGTTATTCACTGTGTTCCCACGGTCATGTGTTCATTGCACCTACTCTGCTGATCTAGGATGTGGTTCACCTCATCCCACCAGAGTCGTGGGGCTTGAAGCCCGAGGTTTGCAGGCTGGTGAGAATTTGGTGGGGCCTGGAGCTGGGCCGTTGATCGGAAACACGGCTGCAGAGGCCAACGAGCGTCATCCCGTCACCACCCTCCTGAGGTGCTGGCTGCTGTCACGGGGGTGTAACTAAGAGCTCCGTTCAGTTGAGGATTGATGGTTGGCTTCTGTGGGGGGGCCCAGGGTCTCATCCCTACTTGCTGGGACTTGTACAGGACTCCTCCCGGTCTCCTCCAGCTTCAGGCCTTCAGAAACTTTCCTGAACTTTCCTTCTGACTCTCAGGGCCCATCACAGCCACTCCCTCGAGGTCTCTCTGTTGGTCAGGTCCTACCTAAGTAGGTGATGTGGTTGCCGTGCCTCCGCCCACCGCTTTCCCTGCCTTCCCTGCTTGCCCTTTGAGCTGCCGTTGCCTCTTCCATGAAGCCTTCCCCATCCCCTGGTCCTTGGTGTGCCCTCGTCCCAGCGCTCCTCGCCCCGGCCTGCCCCTCGGGGGCTGACTCAGCTGGCCCGCACCCCAGCCGGCGAGCCCTAGAGAAATGGAGCCGCGTCTGTGACACACAGAAATTGCAGGTTGTGTCCCGTAGTCTGAGGTTCGGCTACCGTAGCAGAAGCCCCAAAATGAGAGCGGCTTAGGTAAAGTTCACACGTCTCAGTCACGCAAAAACCTGGTGGCAGGCGGGCCAAAGCTGGTGTGACGCGCTCAGTGCCAGGGGCCTGGACCCCCGCCACCCCATCCTGTGTGGCCGCGGTAGTGCCGACCGTTGCTGCTGTGGATTTCAGGGGATTTCGGCCGGCGGGAAGGGCGAGGGGAGGGAAGGAGGCACTGCCGGCCCCCTTCAAGGAGACTTCCACTCTTTTCATTCCACTGGCCAAAATTCACAGGAAGCTCGGAGGTATGGCTTTATTGACAGTGGCCAAACAAAAACGCTCGCACTCACCTGCCGGGTTATAGGACGTTAGATTAGATGCGGCCTCTCCCAGGTCCCGGCCCCGGCAGGCACTCCACGGGGATGCTAACTGTAGATTACAGAGCATCACCCAGCTGACTAGGCTGCGTCCCCAGAGCAGAGGGACGAGCACTTTGAAAACCGTAGACGGGCAGGACTGTGCACTACAGGACGGAGGTGGTGGTGGTGGTGCCTCTCTGTGCTGTGTGCTGAGGACCCTACTGCGGTGGGGCCGAGCCAGCACCCACTGCCCCCTCGCAGGGGTCAGCCCTGCGTCCCGAGCGCACCCCTGCCGGTCCCCTCCCACCTCTTGGTGCAGGGGGAGCTGTGATCACGGCCCTGGGCAGGAAAGCAAGAGAAACGGTTGATTCCATTTACCAGCGTGATGGGTTGCCCGCTGACCGTGTTTTATTTGTCAAGGCTGCAGTGAGGCTGTGTCTGGGGGTGGGCGTCTGCTCTGACAGAGCGGCAGGTGGGTTTGCTGTCCCCTCCAGCGCTCCCTGCTCGCCAGGTGGAGGCCTGGCTGGAGGGCTTCTCTCAGGACAGAGCTGGCTAGCAGCAGAGTATAAAGCAGCTTCCCCCAGGCAAGACGCCCCAGGCTCAGGCGGGAGCACTTAAAAGCGGGAAGAAGGAGGTGCCCCAAGGCCAAGCAGGAGCGCTTTTTCAGTAGCCAGGAAAGTAGCTCTCCCCGCAGCTGTCCAGAGAGGCTACAGCCTGGCCAGCTTGGTATCAGGCCGGTCTTTTCAAAGCACAGTGTGGCACCTGGGGCTTAGAAGACACCCAGGAAGCGGTAGTTGAATTTGAATTCATCTGCGGGTGTCCTGGGCTCTGGGTAAGGTTCACTTGTGTTTCTCTGACGCCCCGCTGACCGAGGCCCCAGGACCGCACCCTGGATGAGGAGCCTGGTGTGCCAGCCATGCCTCTGGGTTAGAGGCTGAGGGCACGAGGGCGCTGGCCCCGTGGGCGCCAGAGGAGGGCACCGTTGTCTCACAGCCTTGCCAGGGGCCTGTCCCCATGCTACAGGCCTAGAGAAATCAGGTGACTCCCCCAGGGTCACCCCCCTTGTCTGGAGCACAACCACAGCCAGTGGAAGACCTCAGACAGAGCAGGAGGTGACCTGGGGTCCTTCAGCAGAAAGCAGGTGTCAGGAGGGCCTGAGGACCCCGCGCACGGCCAGGCCGAGGTCAGCCAGGATCGGTAGTTGCTGCGAATTCCTGCCCCAAGGGCACTCTTGGCCCAAGACCAAGGGCAGGAGGGTCGTTTTCAGTTCGCAGCTGGCTCCGCCGCTTGCTCTAGGGCCCTGCAGCCTTGCACCAGAAGGGCCCTCAGGGATTCCCAGGTCGGCCAGCAACACCCAGGCCCCTCAGGCGTGCTTGGGGAGCCGCGCCAGGTTGTCACATCAGTTTTAAGAATCTGCATTCAGGTTTGCCCTGGTGCCATGACTACCACATTAGATGGCATTAAAACACCTGGTAAATGATGACCAGCATTCTCTCGATTATTCGTTCAACAAATATTTATCTGGTGCTGTTTGCCAAGCCCTGAGTGTGTAGTAAGTAGTACACGGTCCCCTGGCCCGAGGTCCTCCAGGCGAGGAATGGGGGCTGGGAGCCATTCCCAGCACTTCCGAGGTCCGTGGTGTGTGCATGTCTGTCTCTGGGCTCAGGTGGCCCAGACCAGCTGAGAATTCCATTTCCCTTGCTTTTGATGGCAAACAGCCACCCTGGGGACAGTCACTACAGAAGCAAAGTAATTGCTGATGGCCGCACTGTCTTGGGTGCCCGAGTTTCTCAGAAAGTGGAGTCCGTTGGAGACAGCACAGGGCGCTGCCCTGTGGGCCCCGGGAGGGAGAGGCCGTCTGCTTTTACCCCGTGTCTCCAGGCCTGGCACGGGGCTGGCACCTCCCATCTCCGGAAGGCACCCCTCCCTCTCCCAGAGCACAGGCTGGCCGTGTGCCGTCCTGGGACGGTCCTTCCTTCCCTCCTTATCGTGTTCACCAGACAGGGGAGACACCCAACAGAGCTGGCGGCTTCCTGGGGGAAGTGGCATTGCAGGGGGACCCGCAGGACCGAGGAGTGGGAAGGCCCCCCGTGGAGCGCAGCCCGCAGGGTGCAGCTGAGGGTGGGTGTGCAGAGTGAGGGACTAGTGTGAGGGGCTCCGCCTCCTCTCTGATGGGTCACTTTCAAGTGGACACAGACGTGAATCCCGTCAGCACAGGGCCTCGGTCCCTCCGTGGATCCTCGCCCCGGCGTCAGCTCCTCATCCCTGCGGTGGGGTCTGTCTGGTCCCTCAGTCCCTCAGTGTGGGCACCGCTTGTTGAGAGCTGTCCCCGGCCCCCGGGGTGCCTGGGACGCGCCCTGCCCAAGCCCTGCTCTAGATGCACTCACTGCCTGGCCTGGTGTCTCAGGAGGCCAAGACCATGATGCTCACATCCCCTGATAACGTCCCCAACATCAGGTGCAGTGTTGGGCAGGTTGCAGGTGCTCCGTGTTTGCTGGATGCGTGAGAGAGCCAGTCCCCGAGGCCTTGCTTGCGGGAGTGGCAGGCAGGTGAGGATGCCAGAGCGTCTTGAGGCCAAGGTAACAGCTTGAACAAAGGCCGGGGTGGACCGCCCATCTTGTGGTGCATTTGGCACTATTTGGTAGATGATGGTACTGAACGGGCCTCCCAGTATGGGAGAAGCTGCCCTCAGAGAACCTGGCAGTGTGTATTCTTACCAGCCTGGTGTGTCAGCTCCCCTGTCGCTACAAGGCTGGCTGACCCGGGTCTGCAGCTGCCCGCCCACCCGCCCACCCTTCAGCTCGTAAAGGTTCTGATCTCCCCATAGCAGGGCTGGAAGCGGGGGAGGAATAACAGGAAGAAAACTGATGATCAGGTTCTCAGGCAACCCCTGGACGTCAAGCCTCGTCTAAAGGAACCATCGGTCAGAGGCAGCCGTACCAATGCCTTTGATGGGGCCGAGAACGTCCAGTGGTCTCCAGCCCGGCAGCAGCTACCAGGCAGAAATTGCTGTGGATGCCTAGGTGGTGGTGACACGTCTGTCATCGCGGCCAGCAGTCTGGTTCTGCAGGGTCCCCGCCCCCAAAAGGAACTAGGCTGGCTCATGCCGGTCACGACACTGGCACCGGGAGGTCTCTGAGGCCACCAGGTCCAGCGGCAGAAGGCAAAGGAGGCTCTTCCGGAGCGTCTCCGAGCAGCTGCGGGAAGGAGCCTTCCGTAGCACAGGCCCTCAGGCTTGGCCCCCAGCGCCGCCCCGTGCGCCGGAGGACTCCGCCTTGCCCACGCGCTCGTCTCTGCAGATGTGGTCGCTGTGCTCACAGAGCTCCCAGCCCAGCAGAGAAGAAAAGCTACCAAGTACGTAGGCTGTCAACCAAGTATGATAAGGGCTAAACGGGAGGGCAGGTTGAGCAGATGCGAGCACCCGGAGACCCCTTGGAAGACCCACCTGGTGCCATGGGGCCCTCGGGAGGGGTCTGGGCAGCCGCACGCCCAGGAGCGGCACCGGCATCCGGCTCTCCTGGCACGCCTTGGCATCCTCGTCTGGAAATGGCGACGGGACCCCCTTCTTCCCCTGCCGACCTCGGGGCTGTCTCGGGGCTCCATGAAGGCAGAGTGTGATACAGCCCTTCTCACTGTCACTGCCAGCGGGACACTGTACACTTAGACCGTGATAACAAGGACCGTGGTCTGGCTGGCGACCTTGACCAGCCTTTCTGTTCTTCGCAGATGTGTTGTCTTGGGCTTTAAAGTTTACAGAGTATTTTTTCTGTCCACTTTCTCACTGGTTCCCTGTCCAAACCCCACTGTTGGGTAGACACCCAGGGCCCCGCCGTGGCCTCCACCGTCTTTGCTCCTTGGTCAAGGTCTCACGGCTGAATCTGGACTTGAACCCGGGTCTCCAGGCTCTGAGTCCTCATCATTGTTTTTCTTTTTAAGGAGGAAAAAAAAAAAAAAAAACACAGAGGCAGAAGAAGCAGTTCCCATCAGCCTTTCTGACTCTCTGACTCCCTGGGTTCGGTGGGGCTGAACCACAACCTCCTGTTTTTAGTAACAGGAGCAAACGTCGGGGATTTTAGATGATCGTGTTCTTTAGTTTTCAAAATAAAACACCTCCAGTTAGAAGCACCCTCCTCAAAGAGCATTTGTTCCTTCTCAGAACAAATGACAGGTGTGCTGAGATTTCTCAGAGCCTTGGTCTCCACTCAGGGGAATTCAGCAGAATGTTCCAGGCTTTCAGGAAGCCCAGCTTCTCTCTCTTCCGGCACCCAGATGAATTGTGAGTTTTCAGTCCTTAGCTAGGTCGTACGTCCTGCAGGCTGCAGCATCTCGACCGTCCAAGTGAATGGAGCAGCTCTGGGATCAGACGGCCTGGGGCTGGGGCCTGGGCCTGGGCCTGGTCCGAACTCTGAGCCCCTCCAAGTCTGTCTGTAGGAGGGGCCTGGCGGCCTCTGGCGTGTCTGGACCTGGGGAAGATTACAGGAGCAGGTGCACGTCCAGCCCAGGGGAATCAGAATCAGAACATCTTCCAGTGTCTGAGAAGGGCGAGCGTTTCTTTGTCCAGGAGCGCTTTTCCCTTGGTGAAGAGTACCATTTACCCCAGAATAAATACAATTTGTCCAAGTGACTGGCGAGATCAGGCCACCTCCCCTGCTGGACACTGGGGAGTGGGGTAAATTCTTGCGTATCGCCTGGCTTTTTCTGCTGCCCCATGAGCTCCATCCTCCCCGTCACTACTTCTGTAGGCTTTCTGGGGAAACTTTTATTGTATTTTTAATCTTCAGCTTCTTATGTCTCAGCAGACCAGTGAGGCTTAGAGTCTCTTCATTTCACTCTGACACTTCTTATCAATCTTCTCCTTAATTAAAGCAAGCAGATGTGGCCACAGTGCCTCTTACCTGCTGTCAGCTGGGACTCGATCAGCCCACAGCAGCAGGGCTGCTGCTGTGTTGGGCCTCTCGTGCTGCCTTCCACTCTGTCCCCAGGGTTACGAGTTAGGACGTTTCGTGGATGTACAATACATGCATAGATGGATGGGTGGGTGGATACATACAGAGAGACAGACAGACAGCGCCCAGCAAACAGCATCAACCGCAGGAGAGAGAGTCTGATAAGGACGCTTATCACAGAGCCCTGGCGTGCAGAGCCGGGAAGGGCCTGCAGGATTCTGCTCGGTGCTTTCAAAGTCTGCTAATCAAATGCAGTGTGTTTGCAACCCAACATATGAAACAAATCAGCAGCCGCTCTGGTTGTAGGGGGTGAGGAGGCCAGGGGACTGGTCAGGTGGGTGAAGACTTGCCCCACCCACAACCAGTTTAAAACAAAAAAAAAAACGGTGCTCTAGTGAGCGTAGGGCTCAAAGAGGGGAGATAGGTGCTCACGGGTCACCTTCACGTCAGCAAACCCCCGTCCGCAGAATAGCCTCAACGCCGCAGACTAGAGGGTAGACCCCTCTTCACAGGGGGCACATTTGTCTTTGAAACCCTCCCCTCAGCGTCACCCTGTCCAGGTGAGCCAACCTGGAATAAAGAGCCCACAGCACCTGGAATGGAAAGGCCCTAATGAAACGACTGCTGGGCTGGCGGGCCATCACTGGGCCTGGACCCCGGTAGAGCCAGCCCACGCAGCAGCGCCGCTCCTCGGGCCTGAGACTTACATTGTCAGAGCTGCGGTTTCACGTCTTCAAATAGGGATGCTGATGGCCAAGCCTGTGCCCGATGTGACCTGCCTCGAGCTTCCGCTGCACAGGCTGACGGGAGACCTCCGTGTGTGGAACTGGCCACACCAGGGATGGGTGGAAAACATGGCACTTTGTAGCCTGCGGACCTGAGTCCAAGTTCAGGCTGTGCTACCGACTCCTGGCTCAGCCAGACCAGCAGACCTCTCTGACTCCTACTCCCTCAACTGGAGGTGGGGGTGACGAGAGTGGCTGCTGCTCCAGGCGGTCCCCGGGGCTGGCCAGGTGGCTGGTGGATCCCCACGTGCGCCAAGGCTTTTGCTCTCCATCTTCGTAAAGGAGCCACCTCGCGCTCTCAATGTGCGTGGTACGTAGTGAGCACCGTCAGTCCTCCGTCATAGGTTCTCAGCCCAGTTATTCCCCACACAGCCCTCTGCTGTCCGTGGGGCTCTTCCCTAGGCACGCATTTGTAGCATGGACTGTCCAGGGTTTCTGCTGCCTTAGATGCACGTGTGCCAGGAGAAGAATAGTGCCTGTTTGGGGGAGTTTCCGCTTCGTGTAAGGAGGAGAATTCTTTGCTCTGCTGGGCATGTGCATGGCTGACCTCTGTTTCTAAGCCAGAGTAGTGGAGGCTGAGGATCGCCGAGGAGAGAGGGTCTGAGATGGGAAGGGGAGGGGTCAGCAGCCTGCCCAGGAGCACTCCGTGCTCACCAAACAGTAGGAGAATTCTCTGAAGAAGATACCTGCTATTGGCAGAATCTTGAAAGCTAAGGAGAGGTCAGCCAAGGGAGCTTCAGGAAAGTTCTCTACTCGGGGTGTCACCAGGCTAAAACCAAGGTGTTCGTTGGGTGGAATTCTCCCCTGGGGGCTCTGGGGAAAAGTCTGCTTCCACGCTCTTTCTTGTTGTTGGCAGAATTCAGGTCCTCGTGGCTGTAGGACTGAGGTCCCCGTTTCCTTGCTGGCAGTCAGCAGGGGTCACTGTCAGCTCCTAAGGCTGCCCCCATTTCTTGACATGTGCCCCCTCCATCCCAAACCTGCAGTGGTGTCCTGAATCCTTTTCATGTTTTGAAGCTCTGACGTCCTCTTCTGAGCTCAGCTGGAGAAAATTCTCTGCTTCAAAGGGCTCCCTGATTAGGTCAGGCCCACTTACAACACCTCCCTTTTGCCAGATAACACATCCACAGGTTCTTGCCGGACTCAAGAGAGGGCTGCACAAGCGTGAGCAGAATCCTGCCTCCCAGAGGGAGGGAGGGACAGACTAGAGGAGGCCGCCTGGGCAGAGTCGTGAACACTGAATGGAGCCTGGTGGGCGCTCCAAGCAGGGGACGGACCCCTTTGCTCACTCCGGTTGGCCTCACTTAGGAACGTTTCCCCAGAGCATCAGGCCCGCCCTTAGCCTAGAGCTCAAGTTCAAGATGGCAAAGCTGAGGACCAAGGAAGTCCGACGTAAACGGTGAGGTCAGAGCGCCAGGCCCGTTCCGGCCTCCCCGGGGCGCCCCGCCAACCCCGCATCCCAGAACTGACCGGCAGCGGCCCGCGGGCAGGCACGGCAGGTCTCGCCAACTACTCGCATCCTAGTATCTTGAGCACCTCGTCTCCGTGCGGTGTCAGACCTCGAGTATTAAACACGGCCTTCGAGCTGGCTGGCAGTCAGATGTTATCATGTAAATGCTGCTATTTTCACAGGAAGCCCAAGGAAGAAAGAGGCTGTTCTGCACTTTGATTAGGAAATGCGCTCACGCAACAGCAGATTCCACCTGAGGAGACCAGGGAGTCTGGTGGGGCAGAGAGAGACTTGCCCCAGAAGCTCTGGAGTCCCAGTGACCCTGCCCTCACCCCTTTCATAACCTGTTACTGGGTCGGGGGACGCCCGTGCCAGCCTGAAGGAAGGATGCCAGCGCGGGCACCTCTGAGGTGTAGCCAGGACGACAAAGGGCCACTGGCAGAAACCCGATGGGCACGTCGGAGCCGTCACAGAGGCTCCTGCAGGCGTAGCCGAGCCTGGGCCCTGGGGCCAGAGCCGGGCCGAGACCCCTCCAGCAAGTGACTGAACCTTTGGAGCCTCAGTTTCCTTCACTAAATTGACAACGTCAGTGCCTTCTCTGCCACAACCTTGCTTTGCATAAAAATGAGACTGTTTAAAGCAGTCCTGTGTCCTGCCTGGCCCCTAATCTGGCGGCCCACACTGCCCTTTCCCCCCAGCCTCTCTGAGTTCCGGACCTGCAAGTCCAAAGCCTTGTCCTCCTCCGTCCCCCTGCCCACAGTCCCCGCCCCCGACTCTGGCAGGCCCTCTGCCGTGTGTCCTTCTAACCCAGCACCGCCCCGGACCCATGAGAAGCCCCGCCCACCTTCTCTGGACCCGACGGTCTCTAACTCTCCCTTTCCACCTCTTGTCTCATCCTTTCAACCCAGTGTCCAGGCTGCCACATCCCCAGCCATGCCTCCCTGAGGACCACCCCTCCCTGAGAACCACCCCTCCCTGAGGACCACCCCTCCCTGAGGTGGGCTGGAGCTTGCACAATCAGTACTCAGACTGCAGAGTGTGGGAGGGAGGGAGCCCTTCAGCCTTGAAACCCGATTCCATCTCACGGTCTTGGAGCTGCAGCTGCCCTTCACTTGGCTCCCCAGGACCCTCCACGGGGCGCGTGTCAGCAGCCCTGTCCTGCAGAATGCCGAGCTGAAAACAGGCCAAGAAACGCAGTCTCCTGGGGGTGGAAGTGACCTTTTCCTCAGAACTTATTATGGAAATTAAATTTCCATTTTCATGGGAACGTTAATTGATCCCATAGGGATCAAGGGCAGAGATTCCGGGGACAGAGTTTCAGAGGTGCCTGTGCAGCCCCTCCCAGCTCCTGCAGCTCTGCCTTCACGGCCCACGTCCATCCTGCCAGCACGTCCAGGGACACCTGTGCAGCACTGCCCTGAGTGACGCCTGGCCGGGACAGCGGCCTCAAGGGACTCGGTGCCACCCGCACCAGCCACGCCCCCCGCCGTCGCGCCTCCTTTCGGGAGGGAGTGAGCTTCTGGACCCAGCTGGGCCGTGGGCCCCGGAGGGGAGGCTGCACGTAGGAAGGCCGAGCTGCCCGCCCTGCCGGGCCCTGCAGGCTGCGGGTCCTGCCTCTGGTCCTTCCGAGACCCCAGCCCTCAGTAACATCTTTCTAGTCCCTTCTCGTGGGCTGACCCATCCCAGTGCCCCGCACTCCCGCCTCAGCCCAGGCGACCCAGGTGGGGACACTTGGCCTCACTTGCAGCTTAACAGCTGAGTTTTGCTTAGAAACAAAAGATAAAAGCACCCCACGACCAGTGTTCAAAGTGCCTGTCTGGGATGGGGAGCTGCGCCCTGGGCCTGGAGCTGAATTCCCGGTTCCCCAGTGAGGGTCCCTGACATCTGCAAGCCGCGGGGCGAGCCCTCACCAGACCTCAACCCTGCCGGCCCCTCAACCCTGGACTTCACCCTCCAGAACCGTGAGAAACAAATGTCCGTCGCGTGAGCCCCCCGGCCCGTGTTGCTCCAGCAGCCCCGGCAGACCAAGCCAGAGGGAAAGAGGCCTTGAGCACGTTTCTGTCACCAGGGCTTCGCGCGCCTTCTCCCCGTGGGGTCGTGGCAGAGCCCCGGCCCCGCCTTACAGTTCCCGGTTCACACGCCTCCTCTGCGGGGCGGCCTTCCCTAACACCCACGTGGAGCCTGGCCCCCGGACGCATCCCCTGACAGCGCCCTTCCAGCACTGCTCGGTTTGTAGAGGTACACCAACGGGGTCGCCAGGGCCCCTCTCCTCCCCCGGGCTCTGGGCCGGACAGGCCGGGGTCTGCTTTCCCCGCGGGTCCAGCACCTGGTGTCCCTCTGGGCACACGAGTGCTTGCGCTCAACCCTCTTGTTTCACGGGTGGGAGGGCTGCCCTGAGAAAGCCGTCGAGCTCAGCTCCCTGTGTGTCACTGACCCCCACGACTCGGGAGCCTCTGGGGGGCAGGGTCCCTGTGTCTCCCCATGGCTGTTTCCTCGGGACCCAGTGCTTGGCCTGGATTATGAATAGGCGGAAGAAGTCACCTCTGCATCCCCAGGGCCCAGCACGGGTCTGGCCCAGATCAGCTCCAGGCATGGATTTTTAGTTGAACTGATGAACTGGCCTGTCCGGAGCCTCAAGGCTGCAGAGCTGCCGGCAGCTGAGTGTGTGTGTTACGGCGGTGTTGGGGTCTTGGTCTCCTGCGTCCCACGTCCCACGACCCGCATCCTGCCTGGGGCTCTGGCGGCACACGTGGCCCCTGATAGAGCCACGTTGACGAGGGGGCAGGAGTCAGAGCCCGGTGCCGGGGAAGAGCTCTCAGGTCTCTCGGCCTGATTGCTCAGCCCCGCTCGACTCATTCCCCGAGCGAGGGGCAATTTGGGCCCAGCCAATAGCCGGGCACGGCGCCGCCATCCGTGCTGTCCCTCGAGCTCCGCGGGGAGGGCTCCAGCCGCTGCCTCTGATTCCTATTTAACCAGGCTACCACAGCGCCGAGCATCCTTGATCTCTCTACTCGGAAGCCTTAACGAGCTCCCAGGCCCTGTAAGCAATGATCACGCTTGGACCAATGACAAGCCTGGGCGTTGGGATTGGCTTTCAATGTAGAAAGCACTTAAAAACCATTTATTAGATTCTTTAAATTATGTAAGTAATCCCTGTTCACTTTTACTAGTGAAATACTACTGAATAGTATGAAATGTATTCACCTGCCTACCTTCTCCATTCCTATCCTCTGAGGAGACACCCAGTACCAGCGCCCTGATATAGATGTTTATGTCCTTTTACACGTTTCTCCAGGCTCATGTAGCCGCATACACACACGTTTATATATGAAATGTGTTTGTTCTCCCCAGGTGGGATCCTACTGTTGTTAGACCCCTCTAAGAACCACGTACTGGACATGTTATCTGCACCCCAGCCCCCTTGCGCAGAGGGCACTGCTGTAGGAGGTCACATGCCCACCTGCCCACGTCCTGCTGCTTCAGCCTGATGGCTTCCGTCTGTACTCTGATGGGCAGAGCACACCATTGTTGCTCTGATTTGCCTTTCCCAGACAAATGGCGAGGTTGGGGATCTCCTCTATTTACTGATCCTGTAGATTCCTCCCCCTGAATTCCCTGTGTACTCCCTCCACCCCTTCTCCTATTCGAGATCCTGTGTCTCTTTCTTACCCATGCATAGGAAGCTGTAACCTGGCCGTGAGAACTGACTGTCTGCTGGATGTGCCGCGGGTACCTTTTCCTCGACTGTTGTTTCTTGTGACTTTGCCTTCGTGGCTTTTGCCAGAAAGAGTCCCTTTATTTTCCTGAGGTTCAGTGTCCTCTTAGGAATGCCTCCCCCACTTCCTATTATATACATGTGCTTTCCATTTCTTTTTCTCATTTAAAATGTTAATCCAACTGGAATTTATTTGTGCATATAGAACGAGGTGGATCCCGGCTTGTCCTAGAGATGTTTAGTCGGTTATGCCAGAACCAATTTATTTTTGAAAACCATCCGTTTCCTGAACTAGCGTGCCATCTATGTAATATATTTAGTTCCTTTGTAAACATGGATCTACTTCTGGATTCTCTTATCTGTAGTATTGAAAAGATTTGTCCGTTTCTGCACTAATGCCATGCCCTTCTATCATAGTAACTTTAGGATAAGTTTTAATATCTGGCAAAGCATGCCCCCTTCTCCCTATTCTTCTTTTACACTTTTCTTAGGTGTATGTCTGTATGAACTTTAAGAGCATTTTTGTCCAGTTAAAAGTTAACATTCTAATTAGAAATGTAACAGATTCATATATGTATATATTTGAATATGTAAAATATTTTCTTTATTATAAAAACAGTTCTTATAATTTAAATAGTTTTCTTCTGTTTTAAGAGGATTTTGGGGGGGCGAAGTTCTCTAAATTTTTTTCTATCAAATGACTTTTGGCATTTATTAATGTAATCCTCATTTTTTCCCCTTTTAAATGTTGTGGTGAGTTAGGCTGATAGATTTCTTGGTGTGACCCACCCTTAGGATAAACCATGCTTGGTCATGGTGACACACTGCTTGATTTGACTTGCTAATATTTTATCTATAGTTCTTGCATCTGTAGTCATAAGTGGAATTTATTTACGGTTGTCTCCGAAGTGCTGCCTTCCAGATGTCACCTCTGTGCCCTAATGAGGTGGTCTCTGTCTTGGGGGGGGGCTCCCCAGGAACAGTGATGGTGCTCGGGAATAAGTGCTGTGATTGAGACGGGTTCAAGGGGTTGAGGGGCTGTGCCCGAGGAGGGCAGGGGCGGCTTCCTCGGGATGTCGGTGTAGGGGGCCGACCCTCATAGAGTGACTGGGACGTCGCCAAGTGGCAGTAGAAGACGGGCTGTGCCCGCGTGCCCGTGGACCCACTCACACCTTCAGGAATTTTGTGAATTCAACTAACTTCACGTTCGTAGCTACAAATCAGTCAGGTGGAAGTATTTACACCAGGGAAATTGGCCAGTGACAAGTCAGTTTTGTTTTTCCAAACAGCAGATGGTTAAACGTTGCCCAGCACACCACTTACCCTCAGCTTCTAATCACCCTCCACCCCGAGGGCAGGGTCCTGCCGCTCCTCAGTCTGCGGGCCTGGCGCCCAGAGACGGGAAGTGCTGTAAAGCTTCAGAACTGGAAAAACCTGGGGTCAGTCTCTTTCTAGCCGAGGGCAAGTCACCTGAAGTCCCCAACCCCATAGCCTCGTCCATGAAATGCGAGTAATCCCTGCACGCGTGTGTAAACAGTGGGTGTGGGTCGCTCAGCCTATACTAGTACAACTGGCAGAAGAAAAATAAAACTGTGACACAGATTCGACATTGATTAATGCAGCACGTTGTCGGGATCCCCCCGTCTGCCTGTGGGGATCTCAGGCCCACCGCCGGGGCCGGATCTTAGAGCTCCGTGCGTGCCGGCAGTGAGTCCAGCGCGGCTCTGGTCTGCGTGTGGCAGATGGAATGGGACGGTCCCGTTCAGACCTGCAGCCTTCCGTCCTCCCTCCCCGAGGCCCCCGACCTTCCCCTCCTCTGCTCCCCCGTCTCTGCCTCTGCCTCTGCCTCTGCATGGCCAGCCCCACAGCTCTGGACGGTGCCCCTTGTTGCTGGAGCGAATCCTCCCGTCTGTCAGACCTGCTTTCCAGGGCTCGGCGTCCCCTCCTTCTGGAAGCTTCCCTGGTCAGCAGGTCTGCCCCGAGTGCCCCACAACTCGTGCAGCAGACAGACTCCAGCCGTGACCGTTCTTGCCAGCTTGGCCAGTGGTCGGGAACCCAGGCTGGGCCGCCCACCGGCATCACCTGGCCCATGTCCTGGAGCCTCCCTGGCCTGTTTCTCCGTCTTGTCTCGAAGGGCGTCTGAGGCAGCTCAGTGAGGGACAGGAGTGGTGGTTAATGAGAACGGGGTCCACCGCTGCCCTCCCCGTGTGTCTCCTGCTGGCAGCTCCCTTGGGGATGCCCAGCGCGGCCTTCTCTCGGCAGGGGCGTGGGGGGCTTCCGGCAGGCAGCCAGCACCCGGCCCGGGGACGTCTAGCAGGTGAGTGGGTGTCGACCGTGAGTGGAGTACTGGGTAGTCTTGGTGATCTAGAGATGGAGAGCATTTGAATCTGGGGTCAGCTGTGTGACCTTGAGCAAGTGCTTACCTCCTCTGCGCTCCAGTCTCGTCCCTGACACGGGGTGATAATATTTGCCTCTGCGCTGGGAGAGCGAGGACCCTGGAACCTGAGGGGCCGTCCAAGGGCTGGAAGCACGGCTGTGGACGCTCTTCCTCCGATCACAGCTGCCTCCCCCTTCTGTTGGCAGGAAGATAAAGCCAGTTGGCAGCACAGCTTTTGCCAGCCTGACCCTGGTTTTGAAGCCGCCCCAGGCCGAGAGGTGTGAGAGCCGCCAGTGGCACCCGGAGCACGTGGGGTTCTGCGGCGCAAGTGGCCCGGCCGCACCCCCGCAGCTGCTCTCCTGCAGAAGCAGTGGCCGCTTTCTGGCTGTCTCCTGCACCTTTCCACGTGTCCCGCGTAGGAACGCTCGGAGTTCTCAGTGACCGTTCTCTGTTTTTCTAGGCCAGCAGCAGAGTTTGGGGGGAGTGGAGTTTAAATTCAGATGTGGATTCAGAGTCTACTACTTGTAGTAATAACTCTGCTACTTGTTAGCAGAAAACCCTGGAAAAGTGAGTGTCTGAGCCTCCGTTTCACGTCTGCCTGGACCGAGACCTGGGAACTGAACGTGGACGTCAAGCTCAGCTCCCGCTGAGGCCCCAAGGTCGATTTACCCCAGGTCAGACAGGTGGGAGAGCTCGTTGGCGTGAGTCCCCACCCGCTGCTTTTCTGTCCTCGCCAAGCTGCACTCCTCTTGTTGAGCAGCAGAGACAGAGAAGACGGCAGGAGTGAGGCCAGAGGAGGGGAGACGGCCGCCTGCCAGGGACCCGCTCTCCCGCGGTGCCACCACCCAGCAAGGGTCTGTGCAGCCGGACGCGGCAGGCCTGCGGCGCTTCCTTCCCCACTCCCCCAGCTAGCGGGGAGAGGAGCTCATTTTGGTCCCACTTCATAGTTCAGACCAGCGACAACAGGCACCGCAGGGGACAGAGCTCCCCTAAGGATCCAGACTCTAGGCTCTCATTCGAATGTTCCGCAGCTCCCAGAGCAGCGCCCCTGCCGCTGGGCCCGAGGTTGCATTATCCCAGGGCGTTGTTCACTGGCCGGTTCCTGCCGGTCCTCCTGACCCCTCACCTCCCAGCAGCTGCTCCTTTGTCCTCGGCCTCTGCGGGGCTCTGTCCATTACTCTTCATTTCTCCCCGGGATGACCGCCCTCTTCCCCCAGCTGTCATGGCCTCTTTCCTCGTGGCCTCACGCCATATCCGTTCCATCGCCGTCCTTTCCGTGGGTTTCAGGAGGCAACAGACAATCACTTGTATTCCTCAGCCCATCTACACAGACCCTCCCACCACCCCTGTCTTTCCAGTTCCCCAGTGACTCTGCACCCAGGGCAGGTGTGCTCAGGTGTCCGTCGCACCTGCGGCAACCTCTGCTCTGGGAGTGCTCGGGGGAGTCGGGCGGGGGGGGGGAAGGCGGGAGGAATTGGGAGGATGCTCGGTGGTGTCTGTGGGGGAAAGTGCTCGGTCAGCCCTGGGGCTGGCACGAAGTGTGTCGAGCTGCGTGTCTGTGGCTGTGCCGTGCTTGTGGAGGAGGTAGTCAGGGCTGCTGTGTGCTGGGGGCCGTTGTGGTTTCGGGGATGAGCGTGCTAGTGGGGGTGATGCTGGTGACAGAGGAGGGAAGCCCCAGTGGGGAAATGAGGACACAGGGCTGGAACGGCAGGCAGGCTGGTTTGTCAGGATACCGGGTGCCCGCAGGCGAACTCAGATTTGCCCAAGACAGTGGAAGGGCGTCACAGTGGGGAAGAGACAGAAGCGTAAGGCGACGGCCCAGGATTCATTCCCCAGAGCGGCCTCCGCCTGCCTGTCTCATCAGCACCGGCCGATTTCACAGCCAGCCTCCCTTCTGGAGCAGGACATCGCCCGCTGGCTCTTGGGGCGTTCAGCGCAGCTTCTCAGCTCCCGCCCCGACACCGCCGGCCTTCAGGCACGCTTACGGTACGGCCTCGCTCCCCTCCCTGTGCCCGTTTCGTCCAAATGTTGCTGATGCACCGCGGGGCGAAGTGCTGAGTCCGCCTTTGGAGAAGACTGTGCTGTAAAGTCAATTTTAGAAGCGGCTTCTGTACAATCCGAGGTAGCACTTTTTTGCTTTGGGGGTAAATGCTAAGTGGGACAAGTTAAGTAGATTATCTGGGCTTTGCATTTGTCTCCCTGTTCTCAGAGGGTTATCAAGTTAGATGTTTTTAGTGATGAGATATTGTAGTCTATAGAGATTTATTCTTGTTTTGAACTAGGTTGGGTACAAGAACACAGGGGTCTAAAGCAGGCACATCCTCTCCTTGGCAAAGAGAAATGAAAACATACGAAGGACCAGCCAAACCCGTGCATGAGTTGTAACAGGTGAAAGTGGAAACAACCAAGCTAGGTGTCCACCGGCGGATGGCTCAGCGACTCAGGGTCTCCGTACGATGGAACATTGCTCACCAGTAAAAGGAACAGAGTACTGATATATGCTGAAATGTGGATGAGTGTTTAACATATAATGCAAAGTGAAAGAAGCCAGATGTAAAAAGTTATATATTGTCTGGTTCCATTTATGTGAAACGTCCAGAATAGGGAACTCCGTAGAGGCAGAAGGTAGATCAGTGGTTTTCGGGGGGGAGGGGGTGGGAGTGACAGCTAGTGGGCGCAGGGTTCCTGTTTGGGTGATGAGGTGCTCTGGAGTTAGAGGGTGGTGATGGTCGCACACTGTGAACGTACTAAACACTCTGGAATTATTCACCTTAAAGGGGCTAATTGTGTTGTGTGTGACGTAGGTCTCAAAGATGTTCAAAAACAATAACTTTTTTTAAGGGTCAGGCAGAACCCTGCCTTTACCACCCTCGGGCTCTGCGACCTTAGCTGAGCTCCTTAAACTTGCTGTGTCTTGCCCTCCTCTTGTGTAAAATGAGACTCGTGACACCCGCCTGTGCGTGGGGCGATCCCAGCCCATGAGGGCAAAGCCATGGAGCTCAGCCCCCACCCGCACGAGCCACCGACCCTGTGCCGGCACGTCCTCCACCCAGCAGTTCTGCTGCGCACCTGCTGCGGGCTGTCCGCAGCCTGCTTGCGATCACAGGCTTTCCCGGGCATCAGACAGAGAAGAGCTGGGAGACAGGAGCCCTGCCGGGGCCGCTTCACCCAGTCGTGTGGGGCCCACCTCAGTCTCCGTGGAACGTTCGTTCTCCAGGCCTCTGCATGGCCTGGAGTTTACACACATTCGGGCAGGAAGGCGGCACGAGCACTGCTACTCCCACCAGCTCCACGTTCCCCAGACCCGCAGAAACTCCCAAGGGAACGCACACCTTTGTTGGGGGGGCGTCTGCTCTGCATCTGGGCTGAGAGCCGGGAACCCTGCCCACCTGGCGAGGCCTGGGGGCTTCTCTGGAGGGTTCAGTGGGGGTTCGACAGCTTGAAGGAGGCAGGGAGAGAGCCTTGGCCTGACTCAACCACCTACCCAAGTGTGTACCCAGTTAGGAGGTGCCTCTGGGCCCCCAGCATGAGAGGAGCCCTCCCTGGACGGGGCGAGGACCTACAGGGATGTTCGGTGCGTGATGCGTGAGTTCCTGCATGAGACACGCCGGGAGCGCTACTGCTCCAGATGGGCACAGGCAGGCAGTCAGAGGACCTGGCTGGCGACCCAGCTCTTCTGCCGCCCGGCCGGTGGGGCTGGTCGACACCTTTGCTGGTTGCACTTCAGGCTCCCGCCCTGCACGAGGGGTGGTCTGAGGACTCGGGGTGTGTGTGGAGCACACGTGTGCGAGCCGCTGCTGCCCCCGGGGGCTGGCGGTGCTCGTTTGCTGACTGGGGCTCCCCGGGGAAAGGCACACGGCACATCTTGGCTTCATAGAAGGTGAACCCACTGATCATTGAGACCACGTTTGGATGGCATTTACTTCAGGTTGTTGCCCAAGCGACTGAGGTAAAAATCCCCACTGAGGTGCGTGCCCCCGGGCGAGGGGTGAAGGGGAGCTGCGGTTCCAAGATGGGGGACTGGAGCCGAAGGGCGTTGCACACACCTGGAGAGACGGGCCCGGCCTCCCAGATGCTCGGTGGGCCTTGAAACGTCTCCTCTGAGGAGAAAGGGCTTGAAGTTCTTTGGAAAACCTTCCACCAGTGAACGTGGAGGGGAATTAGCCTTTGTCAACGGGTTGAGTGTGCAGGTCACGAGGATGGCCCCTGGGAAGGGTGGGTGCTCAGCTGTATCGGGGGGGGCCTCGCGTGTGACTGTGGGCCGCTAGAGGGCATAGGCCACGTGCTCCGGTCCGAGGGCCCTCTCAGAGAGGATCTGTGGGGCCTGAGGGTCCCCTGCGTTGGCACCGCCTCGGGGTGGGCTCCTGGGCAAGGTGGCTACGCACTGGCCCTGCGTGTGGTCCAGCACAGATGGGGTGCCCTGGCCACCTCCCCCGGGGCAGCGGAGTTGGTCTCTGCACGAGGGGTAGGGGTCACGGGCAGAGTACGGGCTAGGTGGGCTCAAGTTTCCTTCTGACGCTGCCTTCTAAGAGGCCACGACCTTGGTGAGAGCCTGGGAAGGGCCCTAGCAGCACACACGCACGCAGAGACACGCACCCTCACGCAACACAGGTGCGCAAACACACAACACCATGCAGACTGTCACACACACACACAGAACAGACAGATACACAAACACACACAGCAACGCTCAGACACTCATACTCGCACAGATACACAGACACAACACTCAGACACTCGCACAACACAGAGACAGATACACAGACACGCTCCGCGTTCTAAACCCTTCTAACACTCAGAGTGCAACGCTTCGGTTCCCAAATCAGAGAACAGGTCCTCACTCTAGAGGCAAAGATAGTCATTTTTTTCCAAACAGGATGTTCTGTTTCTAATATATTCCCATCATCATCAGAAATAAATACTAGTTGGCATGTTGCCTGTAAAGAAGACTGTTCCTCAGTCTCCCTCCATGCGGCTAATGTAAGCATCTTACAGGATTTGATAGCTTACATATTACTGTTATATTTCTTCTTCACAGCAATCCTGTGAGTGATATGAGGCCATCCCCATTTTAAAGGTGAAGAAACTGAGTCTGAGGGCCAGGGGCCGCCCGAGGCCTGGCTGGGGAGGGGTGAGAGCCGGGGCGGGGAGGGGCATCCCTCTGACCACACTTGATGTCCTGCGGCTGCCCAGCGGCCCCTCACGTGACCAGGATCTCATATCACCCTCTTCTCCCAACAACAGCCCCTCTCCCTGTTCCCTCCACCCCTTCCTGAGGGCCAGTCCCCTGCCCGCTGGTCCCGTCAAGCCCTAAAGCCTCACCCAGGGCTGGCCCACAGGAGGCGTGCCCAGAAGCCAGCAGGAGGGCATCCCTGCGCTCCTGGGGTGAGCTGGGCAGTCGTGCTCCGGTTTGTGCATCTGTGCCCGGTGGGAGAATCAGCGCCCGGCAGGGTGGGCGCCCAGCAAACCCACGTGAGTCTCAGCCAGACTGTGGGGTACAGAGGGTCCCAGCAGAGGCCCAGGGCTTGGCGGAGAGGTGTCCATGAGGCACGTCCGCGGGCCTCTGGGGGTTGCCGCTGGGTTCTGCAGGCCGGTGCTGGGTTGGGAGGCTGCTGAGATGCTGGTGTTCAAAGGCAGAACTGCCGCTTCCTGCTTGCACGCTCCCAAATCCCGTTTCTTAGCCAGTCGGCACTTGAAAAGTTTCAGGACACAGGACAGAACGGAGGAAAGGAGGTAACGCAGCACAGCTGACGGGGTAGCTAGCGTGGATTCCTGGTGGGTCCCTTGGCCACAGCTGGTGGCTGTGCATTTGGGAACCAGGACTCCTGACTCCATGGTGCTTTCTGGGGGAGGACACCGCCTCCTGGCTCGGACCCCTACGCCATCCCCACAGAGCTTGTCACAGCTCACGGCGCCATCGCACCCCTGCCTCATTCACCTGACGGTGGGCACAGCCCAGGCCGGGTGGGGGACGCCCCGCAGAAGCGCCCCCCGCCCCGTGCACGGCATCCACGCGCTCCTGGTGTCCCAGCCACGTGGGGATGTGCCTGCCTCTTACGGCCTCTTCACTACGCCAGCCAGACACGGCAGCCCGGCCTCCTGCGCCCCCTGTGAGAACATCCGGAACCTTGTGCATGCAATCTCATTGAATTCTGTGGCATTAAGCGCGTTCACTTTTTTGTGCAACCGTCACCGCCGTCCATCTGCAGAACTTTTCATATTGTAAAATTGAAACCGTTTCCATGAAACGACTCCCCGTTCCCCCTCCCCCGAGCCCCTGGTGAGCCCCGTTCTACTTTAGGGACCTTAGTAAGTGGAGTCATACAGTGTTTGTCCTTTTGAGACTGGCTTATATCTCACTTAGCCTGTGGTCTTTAAGGTTCATCCACATCATAGCCAGCGTCTAAGGCTTCTAGGCTTCTAACCCTTCTAAGGCTGAATGATATTCCCTTGTACGGACACACTGCACTTTGTGCGTCCATCCTTCCGTGGACACCTGGGTTGCTTCTGCCTTTAGACCACACACATTTTAGCAAACGTGTGTCAGGTGCCCACTCCTGAGCTGATGAGACTGCCTTCAGACCTTTTCGAAGCTCGGTGGACGGTGTGTCGACGGTGTGTGTGTGTTGATACAGGCATAAGTAACAGACTCTGCCCCTGGACCTCTGTTACATGAGTAACAAACCTTACCCCCTGGGATGGCAGGGTGTGGCGTTTGTTAGTTATTTGGATTATTCCAGGCCGTCGTGGTGCCAACCCTGCCAGAGGGTGACTTCACAGAAGGGGAAGGACTCGGCTGCCTGCACATTCCGTGCCCACTGGGGGCCAGGCGCTGAGCGGAAGGAAAGTGGCCGTGCCCCCAGTGTTACCAGCGCGACCAAGGCCCGGGCGGGAGGGGCCATCTGGGCACACAGCCAGGCGAGGAGGGGGCCTGCCTCCCCGACACCCACCCAGTGAGCGGAGTCCCTCCTCCTGGTCCTGTGCTGATCTGGCCTCTCAGAGATAAGACGGCATGATTTCTAAGTGTGAGCCTTACTCATCTGACAGCGTTGCTTTTATGCTCTGTTCTTTCAGTGAAAACAACGACGCCCTGAGCGTTCATCTCGGTAGTAAATCCCGCCATCATCCTCCAGCCAGGGAGCCAGCCCTGACTGCGAGTCACTCCCTGCACGCGTCCCCACGCACCGAGGACGGATACATCTTCCGTTCTTGGAGTCATTTAATGCATTCTTTTGCTGTGTATTAAACACCTACTGCATGCCAGGGGTAGAGCAGGGAGCACGGCAGGCACAGCTCCGCCCTCCGGAGCCCACTTTCCATCGGGGAAGATGGCCCAAGACAAACGCTGGCTGGTGCCAAGAGCCAGGCAGGGGCCGGGGGCGGGTGGGCAGGGAGGGCCTCGCTGAGGGGTGACACCCACAAAGGCCCCAAGGGAGGGGGGCCAAGCCAGGGGATGTTACAGGAGGGACATTCAAGGCCGAGGAGGACGCAGTGCCAGGTGTCTGGGTGGAAACAGCCAACCACGTCCAGGGACCAGCAGGGGACCCTGGGGCTGGAGCAGAGTCACGGGGGCTGGGGAGCAGGCCGGCCACTGGGGGCCTCTGAGGATGGGTTAGTGTTCGGGCTTTGACTGTAATTCTCCTTCAGCACGTCTCTAAGAGAGGAAGAAGGGGCTTTGGGGCGCGGTGTTGAGAAAGCTCAGCCCGCTGTTGCTGAGGGCCTACCGTGTGCGCCAGGTTGGGGCCTCCGAGTGCGGGACAGTCGGATGCGGCTGGGAGGGAGAGAGGAAGAGAGAGACAGCGAAACGGCGCTCAGGGGCCCCGGGAGCCCAGAGAGCGTCACCGGTCAGGCCTTCCGGAAGAGGTACTCTTGGCTGCAAGGACGGATGTTGTGGGGATGAAATGGGAGGATTTTCCCAGAAGCCCCGTGTAAGCACAAGAGCTCCCTGAAGGCCTCGGGCACACTCTTGCCACTCGGCACCGACCACCCAGTCCACAGACAGTGGAGCAGGTGGCCACGAGAGAACAGAGGTATAGAGGTGACGAGTGACATGCTTGAGGCTCCACGGCCCATAAGGGTGCAGGTGGCGGAGGGTGCTGAATAAGTGGGATTGTACCTTGAGGGTGTCCCTGTGTCCCGCACAGAGCCAGTCTCAGTAAACGTTTGACAGGTGACTGCCTGAGCCCCAGCGCATGGAACTGCAGGGCCTTCAGAGGCTGCCTGGCCCCGCCCCGTCCACTGCCAGTCCCTGCAGGAGGCTCTGCCTGCTGCTGTAAGGAAGAGCCCACAGGAGCCCCCCGGGTCCCTCGTCCAGGGCCTCAGTGTGGATGGTGGGAGACAGGGTGGAGCTGCCATGGTGCCGACACGGGACAAGGAGCACAGGTTCTGATAGAGCCCCCTGAGACTGGACAGAAACGGCAACTGTGGGGAAATGGACCCTTTTGGAAGCCAGTGAGGGGGGCGGTTCCAGCAGACTGAGGCTCCGCATCTGATGGACGTGGTTATGAGGATCCCACCTGTCCGCGCACACAGCAGGGAGTAGCTGAGAAACGGCTCTCCAGGGAACTCTCTGGCGGCGCAGTGGTTAGGACTCGGTGCGTTCGCTGCTGCGGCCTGGTTTCAATCCCCCCCTGGTTGGGGAACTAAGGTCCCGCAAGCCAAGCAGCGCAGCCAGGGAAAAAAAAAAACAACAACTCTCCAAAAGAGATCCAAGTTCTAGTCCCCGGGAACTCGTCACTGTGACTGTACATGGCCGAAAGGGGGTCTTTGTAGATGTAATTTAGGGAACTTGAGATTATCCTGGATAATACGCATAGGCCCTAAATGTCGTCATGTGTGTTGTTATAAGAGGGAGGCCAAAGAAGAGGTGACATGCAGAAGAGAAGGCCACGTGACCCCATAGGCAGAGACTGGAGCAGAGTGGCTACAAGCCAAGGATTGCCAGCAGCCACCCAAAGCCGGAGAAAACACGGAACAGAACCTCCGCGAGCGCCTCTGGAGGGCGCGGCTCTGCCAGCACCTTGCCTTCGGCCCAGCGATACCGATTTCAGACCTCTGGCTCCAGAGGTGTAGGAGAATAAATTTCCATTGTTTTAAGCCACTCGGTTTGCGGTAATTTGTTCAAGCAGCTGCAGGAAACTCTTCCAAGCAGTATTGCTGGGATCCCATTATGTGTTTCCACATTGGCTGATTGAAGGGACGGCCAGGATCCAGAGTTTCGGAAGATAACATTTGCGGCAGCTCACACAGGCTCCCGTGCATCAGAGCTAATTATACCCTTGCCGGAGCACAGATCCTGATGACGCCACACCTTGGGCAGCGCCCCTCCAGGCCTCCCTACCACCCCTCTCTTTGAAGAAACCAACCAACCAAACAGTGAGAAGCGTCTACCGCTACAGTTCAGGTCCTCGTCTTCTCCTGGGTTAGCACAGCAGCCCTCTTCCGGTCTCCTGTATCTGCAGAAGCTTCTCTTTAGGATGATAAGGTAATATTTCTAAATCCTAGCTCTGATTGAAAGTCTCTGTTTCCACGCACGATTGATATATCAATTATATTTCTATACACTAGCAATGAACAACCTCAAAGTGAAATGAAGAGCACCACTCCATCTACAATAGCAGCACAAAGAATAAAATATTAGGAATAAACCTAACATGAGAAGTGTATGATTTATATGCTGAAAATTACAAAATATCCTTGAAAGAAATTAAAATGTTTAAAAACCTAAATCTTTAGAAAGAAATCCTTTATTCATAGATCAGAAGACTTAATTTTGTTGAATCAGTACTCCCCAACAGATTCAACACAATCCCTTTCAAAATCCCAGATGCTGGGCTTCCCTGGTGGCACAGTGACTGAGAGTCCGCCTGCCGATGCAGGGGATGCGGGTTCGTGCCCCCGTCCGGGAGGATCCCACGTGCCGCGGAGAGGCTGGGCCCGTGAGCCATGGCCGCTGAGCCTCCGCGTCCGGGGCCTGTGCTCCGCAACGGGAGAGGCCACAACAGTGAGAGGCCCGCGTACCGCAAAAAAAAAAAAAAAAAAAAAAAAAAAAAGTCCCAGGTGGTCTCTTGGCAGAAATTGACAAGCTGATCCTAGAATTCAAATTCTAGGTCAAGGGACCCAGAATAGCCAAAATAATCTCAAAGAAGGAAAAAAAAAACGGAACAAAGTTGGACAACTCACACTTCCCAATTTCAAGCTTATTATAACATTACAGCAGTCAAGACAGTGTGCCGCTGGCATAAGAATGGACATACAGATCAATGAAATCAAATTGAGTGTTCAGAAATAAACCTTCACATTAATGAATTAATTTTCAGCAAGGGTGCCAAGACAGTTCAATAAAGAAAGAACAGTCTAGTTGACCCTTGAACAACACAAAAGTTGGGGCAAGAAACCCCTGCGCAGCCCAAAATCAGCATAAAACCTCATAGTTGGCCCTCCATATCCACGCTTCCGCCTCTGTGGATTCAACCAGCCTCGGGTCACGTGGTACCGTAGCACCTATTTACTGAAGAAAAGCCACACGTGAGTGGATTCAAACCCGTACTGTTCAAGGGTCAACTGTGTTTTCCACAAATGTTGCTGGGACAACTGGATATCCATAAGCAAAAGAATGAAATTGGACCCCTGCTTCACACCATACGTCAGGATTAATTCCAAAGGAGTCGAATACCTAAAAATAAAAGCTAAAACTATAAAACACTTAGAAGAAAACGTAGGGGTAAATCTTTATGACCTTAGATTTGGCGATCTCTTCCTAGATAGGACACCAAGAGTACAACAATAACAACAACAAGAAAAGATAACTTGCACTTCATCAAAATTAAAAACTTGCGTGCTCTTCAGGACTCTATCAAGAAAGTGAAAAGAGAAGCCACGGAATGGAAGAAAATATGTGCAAATAAGGGACTGGTATCCAGAGTGTATAAAGAACTCTTACAATTCAGCAATAGAAAGGATAGGTAAGCCAGTTTAAAAATAGACAAAGGACTAGAGTAGACATTTCTTCAAAGAGATCAAATGGCCAACAGCACACGAAAAGATTTCCAACATCATTCGTTAGTCATTTGGGAAACGCAAGCCAAAACCACGATAAGATGCCACTTCTCACGCACTAGGATAGCCAGTGTTGACAACGACGTGGGGGAGTTGGAACCCAGATGCACTGCAGGTAGGAGTGTAAAGTGGTGCGGCTGCTTCGGAAAGCAGTCTGGCAGTTCCCCAAAGAGTTAAACATAAGGTTACTGGATGACCCAGCAGTTCCACTCTGAGATGTATATACCCAAGGGGAGTGAAAACATGTTCACACAAAAACTTGTACACGAATGTTCACAGCAGCATTTTCATAACAGCCAAAAACTGGAGACAACACAAATGTCGGTCAGCTTATGAACAGATACCAATAAACGTGGATCATCCATGCAAGGGAATATTACTCAGCCGTGAAGAGGAATGGAGTCCTGATCGATGCTGCAACACGGGAGAACCTGGAGGACATCGTGCTGAATGAAAGCGGCCAGACACACGTGCTCACCTGTTGTCTAATTCCATTCATATGAGATGTCCAGAATAGGCAAATCTATGGAGACTGCCTGGCCGGGGGAGGGGTGGGGGGAGGATGGGAACAGTCTGGGAAGTAACTGCTGTCACCCAGCTCCTGGGCATGTGTCTCAGAATTGGGGCCCCGGGGCTGGAACAGACCTACCAGGTGACTGAGGTTGACTCCTCTCCCTGAGCCCCAGCATCGCTGAGTGACCTGTGGCAATGCCCCAACAGTGCAGAGCTGGGCTCTGAGCACCCAGAGAAGCCCAGGGCTCTGCTCACGAGCTGACTCTGTGAATGTCGCCGTGAGCAGCGCGGAAAGGAGAGGGAGCGTCCTGAGCAGGCCTCCTCCCCCACCCATCTCTGCTTGTACTGAGGGTGTCAGGCTCTTACTGATGCAGTTTGAACCCCACCGCCTTCTCCTGTGTTGGGTTTGCTCAGTGACTTCACCATGGCTGGTGACCCTGAGCATCACATGCCGGGGCCCCTGTTCCCTCCCCGTGCTGTTTTGCGGAGGGTTCTCAAGCTGCTAACTGGCTCATGCTTGGCTCGTTTTCAATTCCAGAGGCCTGCTTCCCACCTCTTGCGTCTCCCCGGCTGGGCGAGCATCGTGATCTCTGATCGCTTCCCGACACCTCACTTGTGCACTCTGGGTTTCAGGTTAGTCGTGGATTGTTTTCCACGTAATTGAAAAGGATGCTTTCAGGTGCTTGTAAGTGATCATCAGAGTGTCCACTTGCTGGTGGCTTCACCTCTCCCACCGCCTCCACCACACTCCTACCCAGCGTTGATCACGGATCCTATCAGCCGCATTGCCTGGCCATGAAGCCAAGTGAGCCCCAGGGGAAAGCTGTGTCTGAATCATGAAAACATGGCTACTCAAGCTAGAAGGGTCGGGGAGGATCTGGCCAACTCCCCCATCTCCTAGGTGGTGTTTTGAGATCTCTGTGTCCAGGAGAAGCCTGGCGTCTCGCTGAAGGGCCCACGGGGAGGTCACGGCCGACACAGGGTGGCAGCCTCGCTCTTCCAGCTTGTCAGCCGTGGCCTTTCTCCTGCCGCACGTGTTGGGTGGGTGGAGCCACGGGCAGCATGCAAACATGGCAAAGAAGAATAGGCTCTGCACTGGAGCCAGGACACCTGGGCCCCCATCCCTGTTTCACCATGGCCCGTGGGGACCTGGGCCGGGCCCTGAGTCTCGGGTATAAAGAGCCCAACACGGTGCAAAGAATCAAGTTCTGTGCCTGTCCATAGAGCATCTCACGTCTCCCACCAAGAACCCAGCCGGTTCTGTCTTCCCAGAGCTCTGAGAGGACTAAAGGAGTTAGGGTGTGAGACGTGCTCAGCACATAGTAAGGGCTTCATAAATCCTGGTTCCTGTCTTTTTATTCCCTTGCTGTCTTCGCCCAGGCTTAGGAAAGGAACGATTGCTTTCTCGGGCCACGCGCCTGAGGTCAGATCCCTCTCGGGATGGATGCGGCCTCTGTCACATGAACAGCTTTAAAGTGTGATGAATTCCCAGCAAGCGCTGCTGCTTGTTTGGAACGCGGGGTTGCAGTCGGTTTGCGGGTCTCTATTTAGCACCTGTCCCTGCCAGACCCACCCGAGGCTCAGCCAGGGGAGCCCCCAGGCAGAAGCAGCATCCACCCAGCGATGTGCATGAGCATGTCCTCTGCGGCTCCAGCCCTGCCGGAGAATAGGGGGCAGGGGCGGTCTGTAGGCCGTGGGCGAGCTCCGGGGCCGCGGAGGACTGCTGGCTCGTTGTCCTGCTCCTGGGGAGCGCACGGTCTTCAGTCAGGTTTCACACCGGGCGGTCCCAAAGCGCATCCCCCGGGCGGGCCCGGCCTGGAGAGCTGTGTTTGGGATGCTGCACGTCGACCGAGCCCCTCGTGGGGACACGCTGCCCCTCCGCACAGTCGTGGCTCTGAGAGGTCCCCCGTGTTACGGGTGTCGCCCTTTGGCCGTGGAACCCTCTTTTCCTGTCTGCCTGTCTGACAGCAACCTTGGGCAACACTGCCTGGGTCATGCAGTAGTTTGGGGACGCCCTGGGTGGTGAGAGCCCCGTGGCAGCCATGCTGGTGGGAGCTGCGGGCAGCCAGGGAGGGCAGGGCCTGCTGCCAGCGGAGGCGGGGCTCCCAAACCAGTCTCTGAGCCCCATCTCTGTGGCTCCCGAGCTTGAGGCCCCTCCCCTTGGCTGCCGCCTCCCTAGACGCAAGCTGACCCTCTGCCGTCTGCAGCCCTGAGCGGGAGTGCGGTCTCTTCCCTCCAGGAATCCAGCGCGTGGACCCTGTCTGATGGGACCAGCCATAGAGTGGCACGCTCGGCAGCAGAGGGGGCTGGCTGGGCGGCAGTCAGGTGATGCCACCGCCTGGGCCCCGGGGCGCTCTGCCGAGGCGGGCACCACGCGGATGGACGTGGTAGGGATGGAGCAGAGTCGAGTTGGCCTTTAGAAAGCTCCTCTGCCCTGGAACCAGCTCTGGGCCGGGAGAGTCACCGTCCAGGAGATGCTCCCTCTGTGCTGGGCCCCCTGGGCCATCGCCCCACTTCCTTAGGAGGTGGGGATTTTGACCCATTTTAAAAGGGGAGGAAACCGAGGCTCAGAGGAGTTAAGCGTCTCGCCCAGGGCACACAGCCTAGTAAGTGGCACAGGCTGGTTTTGAACCTGGCTCCTTCGCCCCTGACAGCCTGGCTGCCTTGGACCCCCGGCTGGGCGTGCCGCACACTGCAGAGCCAGACCCAGTGAGTCATTTGGCCAGCAAGCCTGTCCTGTTGGCTCTGAGACTGCCCAGAGCTGCCCTGCCAACAGCCAGCTCCTGTCCCCCTGACACACAACGGCCCAAGGAAGCCCTTTGTCGCTCTGCTTTCCCGTGAATGATGGTTTTATTCAACTGCTGTTGATTGTCGACTCTGGACGAATAGAATTTAAAGTCCCACCAAACAGTGTGACTTTGCCTCAGAGGTGGTACCGGCAGCGGCCCACCCTCGTTGGCCTTTGGATGTCCGCTCTGCAGGGCACTGTGCAGCGGGAGGTGGGGCCCAGGCCTGCATCCATGGAGGTCCTGCACCTCCCAAGTGGGTGCCGGTGTGCCGAGCACTTGCTCCCTTGGGGGTCTGGAGTGGGGCATCTTCACAGGAGAAGCAGGGCCGCTGTGGCCAGGCCCCGCGTCCAGGTTCCTGCCAGCAGACCGCTGCTCTGCTCAGGGCCGTGGCACCTTGCTGTCTGTCCGACACATGCACGTCACCACACGTGAGCGCGTGTGCCTGTGGGTGTGCACGCACGCAGCTTGCAGAGGGTGCCTGTGGCTGGCCTGCTGGACACACTGGCGGGCAGCCCCCGAAGGTTTGAGGCCCCTTTCTCGCAGGGTGTGTTGCTGCCCTCCTCCAAGCCCCGTGTCCATCTCCTGTGGCGAGGGCTGCCCACCGGGGCGCTGTGGACGTATGGAGCCATGCGTGTCTTTGTCGGCCATCCCGCGCACTGTGGCCTCCACGCACCGGATGCCCACGGCACGCCTCCCCCAGGTGCGACAACCGGAACTGTCTCTAGACGTTAGCATGTCCCAGGGTGGGGGCAGGCAGAGCCGTCCCGTGTCTAGAACCCTCGCTCTGTGCTCCCCGCGCCCTGGCGGTGGGGCCTGTCCACCGGTGGCGCTCAGTGAGTCTTGGCTCCCGGGCCTTTGCACCCCCTCCCCGGCTCCTTCGCTCTCCCCACGTGGCACCTCTTGCTGGAGAACAAAGCAGGCCTCCTGGTGTCATTTATTCTCAGGTCACAGTTTTGAAAATCTAGGCGGTCGATTCGGAACGTCTGAATTTGATTAGCGGAGCTGAGCTCTCTCGCGTCAGCGTTAGCAGAGCTCTTGGGTTCCTGGTTCAAACAGGGCTAACCTTATCTTTGGGAAAATAGAGTGTGTTTGAGGCCTAATCATAGGCATTAAAGCCATTAATTAGTAATAAGATTCAATTTCCCAGTGTCCTTGCCCGTGTGTGTCCTGATGCAGAGATTGTGCTGCGAGCATTTTCCACAGATGCATCGACAAGCACCTGCTGTCCCAGTTCAGTGGCGACACGTCGTAATGTTCCCCAGCCCGGCCAGGCCCCGAATAACCCCATTACCGAGAAAGATGATCCATACCAAATGTGCTGCCTGCAGCGGGAGGGGCGCCGAGGGGAGGAAGCGGGGACGGCCCGGGCCAAGCCCTCCTTAATCAGATTACCCGCTTCAGTGTTCCAGTTGAGGCCCGTTAGCAAAATGGACGAGCTCTCCCTCAACAAGGCTACCTTTCCGTCCTCCCCCATCAACACGGTTCTCTCCGTTTTGCTAACCTCTGCCACCCACCATCGCCTGCCTCCCTGTGGTTCAGGGTCAGAGGTGTGCTTGCCTTTTATCCCAGCCCCGGACACCAGGGAGCAAATAGCCAGGAGCATGTGCTGTGTCCGGCCGGGGCAGGAGGCCACGTGGACGGTCAAAAGGGGGAGGTCTGGGTGCCCTGGGCTCCGGGGCCATCACCCCCAGCACCGCCCTGCCCCCAAGCTGGGTGAGCTGTGGCACGGTACTGACTCACCTCTCGCCTCCGTCTCCGGCCACCGAGGATCCTGATCACGCAGGCGTGCTCCCAGGTCACGTGAGATGACAGACACAAAGTGTGGGGCCTCTAGGAAGCCCTCAGTGAGACACACAGCCTCCCCCGCTTTGAAGTGGGGCTCAGCTGGGCTAAAATTCAAGCAGCCTGGCGATGATGAGGCCAAGTGTGAACAAGTGTGTGAGGGCAGGTCAGGTGAGGGCCCCGTGGACTTGGGCAGCGCGCGCAGCCCGGCCACCTCCGCCGGCCCCCAGCCAGCCTGGGGGGCGGGCGGGGGAGACTGTGACCTCACCCAGAGCACCCCAGCTCCCTGAGGACGGCGCAGCGCTCCTACGGTCCTGGGCTCTCACCTCCGTGGGTCTCCCCTCCAGCTGAGGCGCCCACCTGGAGGGGAGAGAGGAGGGGGTGTGGGGAACCAGTGCTCAAGCGAGCCCTGCGCTTTCCCAGGTGAGAGCCGCGGACTCCGTGCTTCTGGCGCACCTTGACCATCTCGCGACGTTTGGATCAATGTCCACGCTGACGATCTTAGCCGCGCCGCTCTCCTGACTCCCGGGCTTTATTTGCATCTTCGTGTATGGACAGTTTCTCGTATTAGAGACACTCAGGTGTTTGCCTTTTGGCTCTTTTAAAACAAGGCGCCCTTCGCTTGGACTTCTCTTCCAAATCCCTCTGCTCTGACCCAAGACTGCTGGCATGGGGGCCCCCAGATCTAGTTGTGTCCCTTGCAGAGCCCAGGGTCAGCGCCCCCAGGAGGCAGGCAGCCTGGGTGCGATCTGTGGGTTTGTCTGCTCAGAAACGTGGTGGGTTGACCTTGTGTTGGGCGGGTGCCGTGGGCCGTGAGCTCTGCCTCTAGGCTCAGCGGTTTGAAGCCGCCCTGGGTTTCCTTCCCTCTCTTCCCACTCCCCTCTCTGCCGGGTCTGTTCTTTCCCCAGAAAGGAAGGCGGGTAGCAGACGGAGCCTAGGCCCAGGCTGGAGTGTCCACAGGCACCCCAGGACCTTTGGGGGGAGCCAGAACCCATTTCCACAAGCTCCAGGGACCCTGGTACACGGGAGGCATCGCTACCAGTGGCCACAGACCTCACAGACGGGCTGGGTTTGCGGTCACTCTGCCTCGGTCCAGCTGGGTTCCAGCCTGCCCCCAGTGTCTCTGAGCCTCTGTCTGCTCCGATGAAGGTGGGGTCCTTGTAGGCCTGTGAGGGGGAGCGAGGGAGAGCGCGTAAAGCGTGCGTCCCTGGCCGGGCAGCACAGGGGGAGCGTTTGACTCGGGTGGTACTTGCTGTCACCTCCACGGTGGTGGTTGTCTGGAAGCGCCCGCGGCAGGTCCCCCCGGCCTCCCCGAGGGGTGGTCTCGGCCCCAGGACAGCGCGCTGCCCACTGGCCGGCAGCGGGAGGCCTGGAGCTGGGAGTCCTCGCCGCTCCTTCCCCAGCAGCCCGGCGTCTCTGCCCAGCCTGATGGTTAACAGTTCTGACAGGCCAGGCTATTTTTAGAAACCTGTTCCCACATCTTTTCCCGGTGGGAAAAGCAAAGCAAGTTAAATTTTAAATTAACCCACCACCCCGGCCCTCCTGCAGCACGCCCGGTGGCCACAGGGGGTGGGGTGGGCCCTGCAGGAGGGGCTGGGGGGAGGGGGCGTTTGCGGAGGCTCCTCTGCCCACCAGGCTCGGTGAGGGGCACCTGCGTCTGAGGTCGGGTGGCGCTGTCCTGTCTGGTGCCCACGCATACATCACCACAGTGCGGCTCAAGGACGGGGAGCGGCTTGTCGGGTCACACGGCCGGGAGGGCTGGGCCCGGCTGGAACTGGGCTGCCTGGCTCTGAGTCCAGTGCCCTGTGTTGCACCTGGGAGTGGGTTGGCAGCAAAGGGGAACCCCGTGGGGATGGGGGCAGTGCCCACTGCAGGTGGGTCCCCCTCTCACTTCTGAGCAGCCCTCTGTGCCTTCCAGAGCTCGTCTGCTCCCTGCTACTGTGGGGCTGACAGTAGCCCTGGGAGCGAGGCAGCGTCCGGGTGTCATCCCCACGTTACCAGCCAACCTTAAGGCCCAGCCACGGGGTCACAGGTCACTCCCAGTCACACCTCAGAGCAGCTTTCCTGTGGGGCCCGGCCAACATACAGAGGTCCCTGGGCGGGAACTGGCGCAGGCGCAAACAGGCAGGGAAGTGTTAGATTCACAGCTTGAAACACAACGGAATTGATTTGAAAAATAAATTTAAAGTGGACATTAAACAGTCACCAATTCTTAGATGTTAACCTGGTCAAGGTTTAGAAAAAAACTTAGACACGTATCGGCGTCTTTGACCTGATCCACCCACACTGCAGTTTTCAGCAAGGCCCTTTCCTGTCTTGGGGGTTGACAGTGAGACCGCCGGGAAGAAGTCGGCTCAGAACCAAGGTCCTCATCGTCAGAGCGGGCCCAGTAGCTCTGCTTTGGGGCTGTGATGAGATGGAAGACGCTCCTGGCAGCCACGTGCCCGGCGGGGCCCAGCCAATGGCTGGTACCCCTCTCCCCTCTCTGCGTGGGCTGTAACACAGACGTGAAGCAGCTCAATCACTCTGAACCAGAGTTTTCCTCCTCAAACTTCCATTAAGCAGTGACTAGACGTTCCCCCAGGCTGTGACTGTACTCACCCCGTCACTTCAGTGCTCTGCACGGAAGAGCCGTGGCCTTCCAGTGCGCCCTGGTTGAGTCAGTTTCCGGATTTTAAGCAGCTTTGTTTTTTTGTTGTTTTGTTTTTTTTGTTTGTTTGTTTGTTTATTTTGCGGTACACGGGCCTCTCACTGTTGCAGCCTCTCCCGTTGCGGAGCACAGGCTCCGGACGCGCAGGCTCAGCGGCCATGGCTCACGGGCCCAGCTGCTCCGCGGCATGTGGGATCTTCCCGGACCGGGGCATGAACCCGCGTCCCCTGCATCGGCAGGCGGACTCTCAACCACTGCGCCACCAGGGAAGCCCTGAGCAGCTTTGTTGAGGTCTAGTTGACACACAGCAAACTAAACATATCTAACGTGTACAAGCGTATGCGCTGGTGGAGCCATCGTCCCCCCGAGTTGCCTCTTGCTCCGTAGAACGCCTCGTCTCTGGCCCCCCCGCCCCTCACCGGCCCTCCCATCGCTGATCTGCTTTCTGTCACTGTAGGTTAGTTTCATACAAGTGGACTCTTGCACTGCGTACTCCCTGAGACTGGCTTCTTTCATCCAGGATAACCGTGTCGAGATTCGTCCATGTTGTGTACATCGGTAGCTTGCTCGTTTTTGTGGCTGGGCGGCGTCCCATCAGATGCACTTACGTGTACTCCTTATCTGCTCACTTCATAGACACTTGGTTTGCTTCCAGCTTGGAGCTGTTAAAAAGAAAGCGGCCACAGCCATTCCTGTGAAAGTCTTTGTACGGACGTGTGCTCTCATTTATGTGGCGTCACGGCCTAGGAGTGGAGCTGTTGGGTCACGTGATAGGTGTTTGTTCATCTCTTCACCCTTCTCAATCCTGATACTGATCATTTGCATTTTCTCTGTTTTTCTCCTGATCAGTGTGGCTAGAGGTTTACTAATTCTATTCAGCTTCTCAAAGAACCAGCTTGTGGTTTCATCGATTTTCTCCATTGATTTCCTGTTTTCCATTTCATGGATTTCCACTTTGCTGTCTGTTTCCTTCCTTTTTTTTTTTTTTTTTTTTTTACTTTGGACTTAATTTGTTCTCCTGTTTCTAATTTCTTAGTGTGGAAGCTGAAATCCTAAATTTGAGATTTTTCTTTTCCTCTAATAGGTGTTTAGTGCTATAAATTTCCAGTAAGCATTGCTTTATGGACATCTCACAAATTTTGCTATGTTTCCATTTTCACTCAGTTCAAAATAATTTCTAATTTCCCATTTAATTTCTTTCTTGACCTGAGGGTTATTTGGAAGTGTGTTGTTTAGTTTCTAAATAGTTGGGGATTTTCCAGATCTCTTTCTGTTATTAAATGCTAATATAATACCATTGTTGTCAGAGAATATACTTTGTATGACAGTCTTCTTAAACTTACAGTTGGGAATATGGTCTGTATTGATAAATATTTCATGTGCACCTGAAAGTAATGTATGTTCCGTTTGGGCAGTGTGCTCTAGAAATGTTAATTAGGTCAAGTTATTGACAGTGTTGGTCAAGTCTTTTATGCCTCGGCTGATTTTCTGTTCACTTGTTGTGTCAATTATTGAGAAAGAGGTGTTGAAATACACACCTGTAATTGTGGATTTTGCTGTTTCTATTGGCAGCTCTATCAGATTTTACTTTACAAACTCTGAAGCTCTGTTACTAGGTATCAATACATAAACATTTAGGATTCTTATGTCCTTTTCATGAATTGACCCCTTTATAACTGTGAAATAACATTCATAACTTCATAATATCACTTGCACTGATATTAACATAGCCACCCCAGCCGCTTTTCCATTAGTGATTTCATGATATACCTTTTTCCATACTTTCAATTTCAGTGTATCTGTTTCTTTGTATTTAAAGCACATTTCTTTTAAGCAACATATGGTTAGGTCTTGTTTAGTTTGGTTTTATTTTGCTTTTATCCTGGCAATCTCTGCCTTTTATTTGGGTCCATTTACATTTAGTCTATTAACATTTAATGTGATTATTATTAAGTTTAGCCTTAAGCCTGTGGTATTCTGTTTGCTGTCTGTCTATTCCAACCGTTCTTTGTTCCATTTTCCTATTTTACTGACTTCCTTTGGATTTGTTAAGTATTTTTATGATTCCGTTTTTAAAAGTAGATTTTATTTTTTACAACAGTTTTAGGTTCACAGCAACATTGAGTGGAAAGTCCAGAGAGTTCCTATATACCCACCATCCCACAGTCTTCCCCATTGTCAATATCCCCCACCAGAGTGGTACATTCGTCACAATCAATGAACCCACGCTGACACTTGAGTATTACCCAGAATCTACAGTTTACATTAGGATTCAGTTTTGGTGTGGTTCATTCTGTGGATTGTGGCAAATGTATAATGACGTATATCTGCTGTTAGAGTATCCTACGGAAAGAGTAGTTTCAGTGCCCTAAAAATCTTCTGTGCTCCACCTGTTCACCTCCCCCAAGACTCGTGACAACTACTGATCTTTTTACCATCTCCATAGTTCTGCCTTTTCCAGAACGTCATGTAGTTGGAATCATATGGTATGTAGCCTTTTCAGATTGGCTCCTTTCACTTAGTAATAACCATTTAAGTGTCCCCCGTATCTTTTCATGGCATGATAGCTCATTTCTTTTCAGTGCTGAATGATATTCCGTTGTCTGGATGTCCCACAATTTATGCATTCACCCACTAAAGGGCATCTTGTTTCCTTCCAAGTTTTGGCACTTGTGAATAAAGCTGCTGTAAACACCCACATGCAGGTTTTCTTTGCACATACGTTTTCACATCATTTGGGTAAATAACAAAGGGCATGATTATTGGATCATATGGTAAGAGTTTACTTTTGTAAGAATTCACCAAACTGTCCTCCAAAATGATTGTCCATTTTGCATTCCTATCAGCAGTGAGTGAGCATTCCAGTCGCTCCATATTCTCGTCATCATTTGGTGTTGTCAGGGCTTTAGAATTTGGGTGTTTTAACAGGTATGTAGCTGTATCTTGTTTTAAATTGCAATTCCCTAATGACATATGACGTTGAGCATCTTTTTATATGCTTATTTGCCAAATGTTGTCTTCTTTGGTGAGATGTCGGTTCAGGTCTTTTGCATGTTTTTTGAGTTGTTTGTTTTCTTATCATTGAGTTTTAAGAGTTCTTTGTATATTTTAGATAACAGTCTTCTACCAGATATGTGTTCTGCAAATATTTTATCCCAGGTTTTGTCTTCTCATTCCCTTGATGGTGTCTTCTGCAGAGAGGAGTTTTTCATTTTAATGCATTCCAGCTTACCAATTCTTTATCTTATGGATAGTGCCTTTGATGTATTTTAAAATTTATCACCATACCCAAGGTCATCTAGATTTTTCTCTTATGTTATCTTCTAGAAATTGTATAGTTTTACATTTTGTATTTACATGATCCATTTTAATCGAATTTCTGTGAAGGGTATAAGGTCTGTGCCTAGATCCTTTTTTTTTTTTTGGCATGTGGATGGATGTCCAGTTGTTCCTGCACCATTTGTTGAAAAGACTGTCTTTTCTCCATTGTATTGCTTTTGTTCCTTTGTCAAAGATTGGTGGACTATATTTACCTGGATCTATTTCTGGGCTCTCTAGTCTTTTCATTGATCTGTTTGTCTGTTCCTTCACTGATACTACACTGTCTTAATTACTGTAGCTTTTAGTAAGTCTTGAAGTCAGGTAGTGTCAATTCTTCAGATTTGTTCTTTTCCTTCAGTATTGTGTTGGCTATTCTGTCTTTGGGTTTTTTGTTTGTTTTTGCCACTCGGTATAAACTTTAGAATCAGTTTGCCAGTGTCCACAAAATTACCTTCTGGGATTTTGATTGCAGTGACTCTATAAATCAGGTTGGGAAAAACTGACATCTTGACAATATTGAGTCTATTCACAAACATGGAATATCTCTCTATATATTTATTATTACTTTGTTTACTTTCATCAGAGTTTTGTTCATTTCCCCACATAGATCTTAAACATATTTTGTTAGATTTCTATCTAAGTATTTCATGTTTGGGGGGTGCTAATTGACTTTTGTATGTTTACCTTGTATCCTCCAACCTAGCTATAGTCATTTGGTTCCAGGAGGTTTTTTGGTTGGTTTTTTTGGATTTTCTGCATAGATGATCGTGTCGTCTGTGAACAAAGACGGTTTTCCTCCTCTTTTGGCTAAAACTATGACCCTTTTACTGTATTATGTTAGTGGCTGGTTTAGGGTTTATAGTATACATCTTTAGCTTATCTTAAAGTGACATTATAAACTTTATATATACTTCAAGGACCTTATAATAGCATAGTGCCAATTCTCCTCTCTGAGTTTTAACACCACTATTATCATGCATCCTATTTGTATATAAATTATAAACTCCACAAAACATTTTTATTGTTTTATAGAGTTTTCAATAGAAACAAAATCTTATCTATTTACCCATGTAGTTACCTTTTCCTGTGCCTTTGTTTCTTATCAGTCCACGTCTCCATCTGGTGTTATTTTCTTTGTACTTGGAAGACTTTGTTTTCGCGTTCTGAAAATGCAGGTCTGTTTCTGCTAAATTCTTTCTGCTCTCTGTTTTTCTGAGAAAGTCTTGGCCTTCACCTTAGTTTTTGAAAAAGTTGTTTTCTACCTGGTTTCGAATTCTAGTTTAGCAGTTCTGCGTGCCACCCCATCCAGCATTTAAGATGTTGCTGCAGCGTCTCCTCCTTTACATTGTTTCTGGTGAGAAACCACTGTCATCCTTACCTTTGTTCCTCTAGATGTAGCATTTGTTCTCTGGCTGCTTTTAAGAATTCTTCTCTTTATCACTGGGCTTGAGCAGTACGATTATAGTGCGCCTTGGTGTCGTTTGCTTCCTGTTTCTTGTGCTTGTGCTTGTTTGGCTTCTTGGGTCTTGGAGTTCATCGTTTTTATCAGTTTTGGGAAGAAACTGGCCATTGTTTCTCATTTGCTTCTGCTGTGTCCCTCCATATGCTCCTCTCCTTCAGGGGACGCCAACTGCGGATAGGTTTGGCCACTTGAAATTTTCCAAGAACTTACCAATGCTCTTCTTTCTGTAAACTTCTTAATCTGCATATTTCAGTTTGGATCTTTTCTATTGCTGTGCCTACAAGTACACTTATTTCTTTCTTCTGCCGTGTAGTCTGCTGTGAAGTCCATCCTGTATATTTTCATCTCAGATATTGTACATTTCATCGATAGAAGTTTGAATTGGGTCTCTTGTACCTTCCATGTCATTGCTTAACTTTTTGAACATCTGGGATTATTACAATTGTTTTAATGTCCTCATTTGCTAATTCTGGTGTTAGTTCTGGACGTGTTTGGATTGTTGGGGTTTTTTTCTTCTCATTGTGAGTCATACTTCTCTGCTTCTTTGAATGCCTAGTAATCTTCCATTGGGTGGCAAACATGATCAATTTTGCCTTTTCGGATGCAGGATATAAATACTCTTGAGATGCTGGGACACAGTTTTATTACTTAGAGAAGGTTATATCATCTAGGTTTTTGCTCTCAAGACCTTTTAGGCAAGACCAGAACAACGTTTAGTCTGGGGCTAATTTTCCCCCGCTACGAAGGCAAGGACTTTCCAACCAGGCTAACACCTTACGAATTCTGACGTTTTGTTGTCTGACAGGTGGGAACAGGTCTTGTTCCTGGGTCTATGTGAGCAACAGACACTTTTCCCTACGAGCCTTTTAGGTGCTCCTTTCCCCAGCCTCGGGTACTTTCGGGATGTCGCTGACTCCTTAGGGGCCCCCCTGGACCTCCGCAGTCTCTCGCTTGCCCTTGCTGTCTTCTCGCCAGCGTTCTGTCCGATAAGCTCCAGCTGCCTTCACCTCCCTGGACTCTCAGCTCCGTCTTCTCAACTCACAGGATCTTCAGGGTCCCCCTAAGGTCCCCATTCCCTGTGTCCTGACCCAGAAACCTCTCCAGGCAGTAAGCTGAGGTATCGTAGGCTCACTTCATCTCTCAGGGGCCACTGTACTTTGTTGCTTAATGATCAGCGTGTTGAAAACCATGGTTTCATGCCTTCTGTCCAGTTTTTGTTGTGCCGCGTTGTGCTGGGGGAGGGTAAACTTGTCCCTGTCGTTCCTTGGCTGGAAGCGAAAGTCTCTTTCACTCTAGCTGTTTTCATGTGATTTTGTTTCACCAAAGTGCACGTTAATATGTAAGAAGTCTCATGGCCAGCGTGGATAACTTATTTGTTATTATCAAGGAGAAAATCATTCATTTGCTCATTCAGGAAATGTTTGCCTGGTCCCTGCAAGGCCGGGAGGAGGACCCAGGAAGAAAACAGGCACACCTGTGGAGCTTATTTGGAACCACTTTTAACAACTCCCTTGGGAAAGCTTCAGCAGCATAAAGCCTTCCATCATTCATTCAGCTGACATTAACTAAGTGCCTGGCATCTGCCAGACCATCTCGGCGCAGCCCCAAGGAGCACGTAGGCTGAGTAGTAGATGTACAATCTGAAAACAGTCTGCTGAACGCTGAGACAGAAATCCCGAGAAAAGGTGAAGGTGCTGCTTTCGACCATGGGGGGAAAGAGGACCTTTCCCAGAAAAGGTGGCGGGGGAACTGAATTTTGAAAGATGGTCAAGGCGGGGGCGTTGGAAGGGGAAGGATCGCGGCGGCATGTTCAGGTGGCGGAAGCAGAGCATACAGGGCTCAGCGGCGAGGCTGGTGGGGGTCACGTGCAGGCTGGGGGTTGGCGTTGCAGGAGCTGCAGAGGGCCCAAGGCATACCGGATCTGTGGTTTAAGAAGACGTTATTGTGTCGTCATTTCATGAGGATTCCAAGGCATGAGGGACTTCTGGTTTTATTGCCAAAACCAAAACCAAAACCAAATCATTTCTGGTTTCCCTAAAGGAACTTTATGGTCATTTCTTTATGGAAAATTTATAGTTACTTTAGTTGAAGGCAGCACCGCACGTGCCTTTCCATGACACAGACACGTGCCTTTCCACGTATGCGTGCGTGCACACAGGCAGACGGATGGGGCAGACAGGCCCGCCTGACGGAAGCCACTTTGGAGGCCGGGTTCAGGGAGAAGCCGAGGGCAAGGCAGCCTGGAACCCTGGCTGCTGCGTGGTCAGCAGCGCTTTCCTGATCAGGTGACCGATCTGGTAATTAAGATCCTATTTCCCGAATAAGCGGTTATGCGTCCCCTTTCTGTAAGCAAGCCGTGTTGGCGTCCTTACCTCCGTGCCACCATCCTTTCCAGCAGCCCCGCCTCTCCTTGGGCCACAGGGGGCAGTCTGGTCAGCGCTGTGTTGCGAAAATGGGGTGACGTTACCTGGCAGTTTAGTTCCCCTGCTTGGCCTGCTGGCCCCACGTGCTCGCGCAGCTGAGTGATCGTGTACTCCGACATCTGGCCGGCCGGGCCTGGCATGGGCGTGCAGGCCAGTAGCCTCGTAGGGTAGAGGGCACTCCACTTGGGAGCCGAGGACATACGCCTGGATCCCGAGTCCCCCCTGAACTGACTGTGGTCCTGCCGAGGCTTCCCAGCCTGGTCCTCTTGTACTCAGTGAGGCAGTGACCAGGCTGGTGGCCAAAACACGCCCAAGTCCCCTGAGAGTGCCTGGTTGGGGGAGGGGGGGCGTGTCAGGGGACCGGAGCAGCGTAACTCGGGGGGCAGGGGCCAGGGTGGCTGCATGTCGGGTGCGTGTCGCCGAGACACTGTGGTAGGGAGGGGTCAGGGAGACACTTGCCTTTGGGTAGACCCCAAAGGCGGAGCCGAATGTCAGGGCCGTGAATGCAGAGGATGTTCCACGTGGGCCCCACCGTGTCGAGGCCCAGGCGCCAGGGCCAGAATGACAGACAGCCATGGAGGGCAAGACAGAGCGCTTGGTCCTGACTGGGGCTCCATCTGGTCCCACGAGGCGGGCAGGGGGACCCAGCCTGTCAGACTCACAGCCCAGGCTGTGCTCACACCCGGCTGGGGCCGGGCCGTACTGCCCTCAGGGCGACCCCCTGCCCGCGCCAGCCGCGCCCTCACTCTAAGATGTGACCTCGGCCCTCGACCTGCCAGCACCCAGGAGGGCAGCTGGTAATTTCTAGCCTGCGTGACATTCTCAGTGCCCAGCCTGGGCCAAAGGCCCTCTTCTCAAGTTTCTGGGAAAAGCAAATTTATCAGCTCGTGAAAAGGGGAAATGTTTACAGGAAAGGAAGACGCAAAGTGAATGAATAATTGCGGCCCCATCCTGGTCCCCAGAGACCCATATTCTAGCCTCTCGCTTTTATTAGAAAAGTGAACCAAAGAGAGAGCTCCTCTAGAGAGCTGGGAACCGACCCCCCTACTCCTGGGCTGAGGGGTGGGAAGGGGCCCTCCCTGTAGGATGGGGGGAATCCCAGCTCTCCCAGGAGTCCAGCCCCAGGTGCGGCGGCCACCAAGATGCCTCTGGGCCCACTCTGGCCTTGGGTGTGTCAGGGACAAAGCCCCTGTTGGCCCTTGGATCACAGCCTTCAACCTGCTTCTTCACCAAGCGTTACCCTAAGGTCGCACGATGCCATTGAGTTGTTTCCCTCCGTGCCCAGCGGACTCTGCTGTTAACTGCGTGTTCTCCGTCGCTCCCAGGATCCCCAGAGTGTGTGCCATGGACGGGAATGGGGGTTGGGCTCTAGCAGCTGAGGTCACTTCCCAGCTCTGCCCCTCACTTGTCAGTCAGGCAAATCCCCTCCCCTTACCGAGCCATCCGTGTCCTTACCGGGAATAATCTTCTCAATAATTAATGGTAGTGAGCCGCTACTCTGGGGTTGACAGGAAGACCATGTTCCTTCGGTAAATGTTCTGAAGCATTCTGCCTGTTTCTGGCCCGGGGAGACGGGGGAGTGCATTACTGTCCCAGGGTGGGCAAGGTCAGGGCCCGGGGAGGGGGGAAGCACCCGCCTTGCTGACGGCCCAGGGGGGAGGCGGTGCCCAGCTGGATGGTGACATCTTTGAGTGGACATCAAAGGTCACGCCGGATGGGGCCCTGTGCAGGCAAGAGGGAGAGGCACCCAGTTTGCAAACACACGTGCTCACATGCGCGCGTGCACACACGTGCGGCCCCAAGGCTGGCAGCTTTCCCAGTCGTCACCCCACCCCCACCCCCGCCAAGTCCAGGTCGCCGGCATCGTGCTTCTCTTGACCCCTTCTAAGGCCTTCCTCTGGCCTCTTCGCATCACCGCCACCATCTCTTCTCAACGGCAGCCGGGTGACCCTCTACACCCGTGCATCAGGCTGTCACTCTTCTGCTGAAACCCCCCGTCACCTCCCATCTCCCTCCAGCCCCCCTCAGGCCTCTCCGGCCACCTCTTGCCCTCCTCTGTCCTGCCTGCCCAGGCGAGCCCTCGCCTGCCCATCCGGCAGCCCATCCTACAGCCCGTCCTGCAGCTGCCCGCCCTCCCCTAGCACCCTTTCCAGCACAGCCCACGTCCGTCTCCACCTCACCCGTCCCATCTCCTTCCTAGAGCTGATCCCTCACCAACGCGGGATGTGCTAGCGCAGTGTTTCCGCCCTCCTTCCCCATGAGAACCCGTGCTTCAGGGAAGCAGGCCCTTGGTTTGCCTTTCTATGTTATTTCTTTCTAGAAATTTGTTTCCTTTCTAGAAGACTACCTGACAGGTAGGGGGAGCTGAGTGAAGGGTAATCGGAAGAATGAATGCATTAATCGTTTGGTTGCAGGCGACAGGGCTGCCATGGTCACAGGTCCACAGAGAGGGCGGGCATCCAGCCGGGTGGGTGGTGACGGGCACCTGGGGGCACTGGCAAGGCTGAGCTGGGAGAGGGCAACCACGGGGCAAAGGGGTGCGTGAGCGGGAAGCGTGTCCCACCCCCGCCTCCACTTCCCACTGGTGGATGATGCCTTTCGGGTCTCTGATTCCCATCGGCCTCCATCTGCTGCTTTGCCGGATGCCAGGGGGCGAGTTACCCTCAGGACAAACGCCTCCAGTTGTAGTCAGGGCCTCTGGCTGCCGTGGGGAGCTTTATCTTCATTTAATTAGCACTAAGTACTGTCTAGCGTTTACTTTGGATTTTAGTTAAAACCTATGCAAGCCACTAGCACGTGGAAAGACAGAGGCAAGGACCTGGCTGCGCCAGGCCCGGGCTGGCATGGCCAACCTCACCGTGCTGCCTGCCGGGTGGGCACAGAGCGAGCGTGGGCGCTGCTGAGGGAGCCGGCGCTCCATCCAGAGCCGGACCCCGGCCCGTAGCCACAGGGCTCCTGGGGCGTGCCATACTGGGGACGCAGACTTCAGGCTGGAGGAGACGTGGTCACCCCAGCCCCGGCCCTACCTCTTGCACGACGCCACCCTGCAGAGACTCACTTGGGCTCGGCCGTGGCCCTGGGACCCCCCGAGCGTCATCGGGACGTGGGACAGATCCCAGCGGAGCTCACAGGACCCTGGGAGCACGGGGCTGAGATGCGGTGGCCATGGAGATGGCTGGAGTGGAGGGGCTTGGGGACTGTCGGGTGGACCCCTCATGAGGCCCCGGCCTAGGCTGCCTGGTTGTCTTTCCCGACATCCGCTTTCTTCTCCAGCACGACCATAGCTCCTGGGGGCAAGGACTGTGCCGCGTGCTCTGAGTTCCTGAGCCCCCCGTGGGTGCCCAATCCCTGTCCTTCACCCACGAAGGACACCAAGGCCCCTCTGGGCCCCCGGCCCCCTTCTAGAGCCAGGAGTGGCTGGGCCAAGTTTCTCCTCCCAGAGACTGGCTGTCCACTCTTCTCCTCAGCCACTTCCTGGCAGGGCAGGAGCCTGTGGGCAGGTCACTGAACCCTGAGCCTCCACGTCCTCAAAGCCCCTTTGCCAGGCTGGGTCCCCGTGGGGGGAGGTGACATACACGCAATGCCAGGCCCCGCGAGGGTGCCCCATCGAGTCCTCTCCCCTGTCGCCCGAGTGCACAGACCTACCCGCGGCCGTGCTCACCTGTGCTCGTGCACACGCACGAGGGCCATTTGACTTGATCAACGGTCACTTTCCGTTTGGATCCCAAGTGATTTTATGAGCAGGCTATATATAGGCCTCAGAGACTGGCAGGACAAATCAATAGCCATTAGCAACGTTCGGGCAGCCAGGGCCCCTGCCGTCCCTGCAGACCAGGCTGCAGCATAATTACGTTTCCACCGACGGGGCTGTCACCAATAGCGGAGTCATCTTCCTGCCCAAGCCACCCGGGCAGCCGTCTGGACTCGTGCCCGGGGCAGACTTCCCAGACCCCAGCTCTCGGCAAGCAAGGGGGCTGCGGGAACTGTGTCCCGGGACCCGCCTGGCCCGGATGTTGAAGCTGCAGGGGCAGGTGGGGTCGGCCATGTGCACACACCCAGGCTGGGGTCACTCATGTGCACACGTCACGAATGTCCCGTGGTCCTCACGCTGGGCCCTGGGGTCCGAATCAGGAGACGTGTGCCCTCCTCGCCTGCCAGCCAGTCACCCCACTTCTGGAGGAAGTGGGTGTAAGTGGTCAGCGAGGTCCCTCCCAGCTCCCCCAGTCCAGTCCTCAGTGGCCCGGGCAGAGTTCAGTTTTCTCTCGCTGTGCATGTTTTATTGGAAAGCATGTACTTAAGCCCCTATTTCAGAAGACTGGGCACATAAGGATTGCTGCCGTGCCTCTGTTGAAGTCTCGCCGTTACCTTCCCACCCTCAGTGGGGCCTGTGCGGCTCTGAGGCTCAGGTGAAGGATGCCCAGAAGCCCCCGGGTCCAGTTTGGCCCCTGACGTCAGCCGCCTGCTGTTTTTTCAACTGGCGCATAGCTTACTTCCACTGGTCATGCTGGACTGGGGCCCACCCTCAGGACCCCCTTTTAATTTAATCACCTCTTAAGGGCCGTCTCTCCAGATAAGTCACATTCTGAGCTCTGCAGGTGGTAGAGTTTCAATATATGAATTTGGGGAGACACAGTTTAGCCCATAGCTCTAGATGTGGCATACATTGGCGTACACTTAGTACAGATTGTACAAAGATAAGAATTAAAGTGGGCTATGAGCTCTCTGTTCAGATAACCCTTATTGACAGATTAAACAAAAAACGTATGCTCGTTGTAGAGAAATAACAATAATAGGTGAACACAAAGAAGCTACCTGTTAGCAGCAATCCCATCATCCGGGGGTGTGAACTCTTAACAAGGAGGTTTGTAGTTGTCTAGATTATTTCTTGCGTACATCTTTTATAAAAATGAGATATAACTGAAAACATAGGTACATAAGTACACTTTTCCTCAATGTACATAGTCCTGTCTTTCCGTACGTACCAAATGTACATCTAAAACGTGATTTTTCACGGCTGCATGATGTTCTTTTATTCCAGTGTCCCCTAACCTATGTAGCCCGTCCCCTCTGGTTTTGGGCTGGAGGTAGTTTCTGGTTTCTCGGTGTTATTATCCAAATCCACCCTCACCGATAACCTCCTAGAACTGAAATCACCGAGTCAGAGTGTGTCTGTCTGCTACTTACTTCAAGGTCGCCCTGCATCCACATTACAGCTTCTAGGTGGTGACCAGCCGTGTGTGTAAATGCCCGTTGCCCTTGCCCCTTGCCAGCAGCGGCGTTCCTCTTCCACAGAGGCCCGTGCCAGCCCACGGGGTCAGCAAGGAAGGGCTCCGCGGCCTCCACTTCGCTTCTTTGATCGCTGGCCAGGCTCGGCTTCTCGCTGTGTGCGCGTCAGCTGCTTGCGTTTCTTCTTGGATGAAGCCCCGTCGTGTCTGCTCTGTCCCCATCTCTGTGCGGGATCTGGGCCCGGCCAGCTCCTACCACCTGCCCACCTCTGCACTCGGCTCCCGCGTCGCCTCCATATGGAAGCTTCTCCCCGTCCTCCCACCCGCACCTGCCCGAATTCCCACCTGGGTCCGTCTGTCCAGCCCAGCCTTCGTCTCGTGACACCTTGCATTTCTCCCTGTGTGGAGCTGACTGACCGCACACCTCAGAACACGTGGCCGGAGTGGGGAAACCAGGGCTATGGAATCGGGCAGAGCAGGTGTCGCTGTGTGGTTTGGTCCTGGAGCCTCTCAGAGGCTGCCTTCCATCTGTGATCTGAGGACTCGTCCTTCCCACCTCGTGCCGCTGTTGTGAGAAGTGAGACGGGTGATGTGTAAAGCCCCAGAGGCAGTTGAGACCGTGGTCGTCACCGTGGTCCTCAGCGGCCTCAGGAGGGGCGGCAGCAGTGGGGACAGTGCTGTGACTGTTGGCAGGCTTGTGCCGGGGTCTTGCAGTCGTGTAGGGGACACACACGTGGAGTAGGGACTCAGGACATGTGACAGTGCTGAACAGCGGGCGCGTGGGACGCCCAGGCAAGCCCTTCTGGAGAAGAGGACCCTCCCCGAGGATGTGACACAGGCTCGGCCTTTCCCCTTGGGGAAGGTGCTCTTGGGAGGAGCCAGGTGGGGACGCTGGGCCAGGCAGAGCCCCAGCCCTGAGACCCCAAGCACAAACACTGTGGGTTGAGTGCCTTTGCAGGGACTAGCTTGCAAGTCCCCACACGATGCCAGGTAAGCATGTCACAGAGAAGGAAATGGAAGTGCCCCAGAGTGGCCTGACCTCTCCAAAGTCCAGTTGTTGGTAAATGTGAGAGCCCTGTTTTGAGTGTCTGTCTGATACCAGAGGCCCTGGTCCAGGAGTCAGTACATATTTGTTGAAGGAAGGATTTAGTTTGCATTTGGAGAAGTTGTCACTTTGGGGACTCACGAGCGTACAGCCGTCACGCTCACCGTGGGGACGGGAGCTCAGAGGTGGGCTGGGGAGGAGGCCTGGCCCAGCCAGGGGCCACCGGAGTGCTGCAGGTGCCAATCCCAGTCTGGTGGAGTCTGGCGGGGCGGGGCCCTTAGGACTCTGGCCCCCCCTGTTCACAGCTGGGGGCAGAGCCTGAGAGGCCACCTGCCCAGGGATAACTGCCCCCCCGCCCCGCGGCCCCACCCCCCGTAAGGCAGGGAAGCTCCTCCTCTTTCCCATCGCTATTCCTTGATGTTTGGGACCAAAGGGATTTGGCAGGTTCCCTGGGGCCTCGTGAAAAAGAAGAAAAAAGCAAAACATTCCGCTGTTGAATTGCTTTGTGCGTTAGATGTTGTGTCTATGAAAATTGCTCCGTGATTATTTTCGTACTTGTAACCCTTTTGGGGATAAAGAGTTCTGTGTCCTTAAAGGGGGCCACTGGCAGTTTCCAAGCTGCAGATCAGATGCCGCAGAGCCCGGCTACGCGAGTCTCCCACTCCTGGCCCTGCTGGGGTCCCTGCTGGGAGCAGCGCAGGGAGGAGTGTGATCCAGGCGGGTCGTCTTCATCCTGTGGGTACAGATCCACTTGTGGGAAAAGAGCGCTTCTGGGTGTAACTCTCAAGCAGATCGGTGTGGGCTTTGCATCTCGAGGACACGTGCCTCTCGTACCCATGCCCGCAGCTCTTGCATGCAGCTCCCAGCATCTCCCCCGACTCAGCACACAGGGCCTGCCCTCACCCTTCCCCAGGGCCTTCAGTATCCGCCATTTCTCCCGCCAGCACTGGATGGGGACTCTGACCCATGAACGAATCTTGAGCCCTCCTTCATTTTCTTTTCCTGTCTCGCTCTCTTAACTCAGAAACTCTTTCCCTCACCTCTCCTCCTCCTGCCTGGGTCCAGTCCATCCTTTAAGTTACTGGCTGTTAACCCCTTGGGGCCCCAGAGTGTCTCAAGGATCCAGTGGAAGCTTCGAACCATCTGTTCTGGAAAGTGTAAACTCACATAAGTACACACAACATGCCTGTCCTTTCAGGGCGTCCAGGACCCTGCGGAGGTGGGCTGAGCTTTCGGAAGCGCCTCCCTCCCATGGAGTCTTGCCAACTTTGCCTGGCTTTCCCTCCCTCCTGCTCCCAGAACTTGGGCATCTACCCAAGGCCTCATTGCTCCTGGCTCGTGGGGCCGGGCCCGACTGCACCGCATCTGACATCCCCACTGCTCCTGCCTCTCCCCGGGCCGCCCGCGGGAGCCTCCCGACTCACTCACCTCCCGCTTCTTCACTGCCTGCTCCCCAGCAGCCCCAGTGAGCCCGCAAAGCCGAGGCCAGCTGCCCGGTCTCTCTGCCCAGGGCCCTCCGGGGCTTTTCCATCTCACCCAAGGGAAAGGCCAAGCACCTCACCTCCCGGATGCAGCCCGAGTGGTCTCCCAGCACGTCTCTGCCTGGTCCCTCAGGCCTCCGCACCTGCTTGCTCTGCCGGTACTTGCTCTCCAGGTGTCTGTCTGGCTCCTTTGGGGCTCGACTTAAATGCCACCTCGCAGGGACCGTCTGCGACGGCCGACATAAAACAGCCTCCCATCCCGCCCTCATCCTTCACGCCCCAGGACCGCCCGCGACCGACTGAGACGTGTGTGTATGCACGCGTGTGTGTGCACATGTGTGCATGTGTGTTTATTTGTTTGCTGCTTTCCTGTGGGTGCTCAGTGAGAACATCTGAGCTGGATGGACGGATGCGTGGAAGGATGGACCTAAAGGGCTCTCTGGTGGGGAAGACAGGCTGTAGCTTCCATCAGATTCTGTTTCCTCAGGGCGCTGTAAGGGCATTTCGGTGAAGAGTCATCTTCCTAGATGAATCCACGATATTTCTCATTCTTCTGGGAGACCAGGCCTTAGTGTGGTTTTGGTGAAAGATCATGAGCTGTGTGCTCAGACAGAGCCATGTTTCAATCCCAGCACTACTCGATGGCTTTAATCAAATTACTTAACCTCTCTGAGCCCTGATTTGTTTCCCTCTCTCAAGCCTTGCTTACAGGGTTACTGAGAAGACAAAAGAGTTGTTTGAAATATGCCTATTGCCACAGGTCTACGCCCCGTTAGTGTCAGATCAAGGCCCTCAGTAAATATTATTCTCTTTCCTATTTGATCAAGGAACGAAGAAAAGTTTCCGCCAGTCCCGTTACTGAGACCCGTCCTGCTTTCAGAAAGCCAGGTGTTGGGATGGCCCCTGGTGGGCTCAGGGGTCCGCCCCAGCTGTGCAGCCCCATGACCCCAGGAGCCTGGGGCTGGGGTTCTCATCCCCATTTTCCAGGTGGGGTGCAGCTCAGGCCTGCAGGGGAGGCCAAGTCCCACAGAGAAGAGGGGCCGCCCCGGGGCTTCTGGCCGCAGGGACCCTGTCCTGACTTGCCCACCCACTTCCTAAGCAAATACAGGCTGCTTAGAAGGAGAAGGAGATGGTGGTGGAGATGATTAAATTATTCAAGAGAACAAACTGTTTTGAGCGCCTTGATTTGCATACCAGATCCTAATGTGCTCATTACAACCATTCTTCTGGGTTCTCTAAAGCAACGGCCCTCCAGCCAGCCCTCGAGGGGGCTGCCCTGTGTGCAGTAGGGGTACCGCAGAGGTGTCCTCAGCCGTAACCCAGCCTGTTCAGACCTGGGTCTCCCCTTCCGATTGGCGTTGTGTCAGGGTGCGGCCAGGAGCCTCCCGTCTGTGGCTCCTCGAGGCTTTGTGCCCGCCGCGGAATCTGCTTCCATCAGTCAGGAACCTCCATCTGAACTTGGTACCAGAGCATAGGCAGAGGGGGCAGGTGGGAAGGGGAGACAAGCAAAGGAAGCAAAGGTGCAGGGAGGGGGAGACAGGCAGGGTGGGGAGGGAGGGCCTAGAGCTGGAAACCACAGGGGTGGTGGCCCCCGGCCCTGGAGAGGGGCCGTGCACCATGGGAGCGAGGGCGGAGCTCAGCAGCTCTGGGTTCAGGGCCAGGGTGACTGTCGGGGCCTCCCTGTGGAGCCGAGGGGCGGCCCCACCCAGAGAGCAGGTGGGGATTGAGGGCTGGCCAGCAAGTCACCTGGCGGAGGTCCAGAGGCCCGGGATCCATGGGTCTGGACTCAGAATGGGGCTCACCAGCCCCAGAAGTGGTGGAAGGCATGGGAGGGAATGAATCCCCTGTGAGGGTGAGCAGGGAGGAGGACCGCCAGGTGCTCTCACGGCATCGCATCCCAGCCCGGAACTCCAAGGGGCCACAATTCTACACTTGGTCTCGGCCTCCCAGCCATGATGGAGGTGTGTTTGTCACGCTGGGAGGATGAAACGTGTCTTATGTCCTTGTTTGTTAGCTTGGTCTACGGCTCCTGAATATCCGGCCCTGTGGTAGGCGGTCGCCGCTCGTGCTCCCGTCCTGAGTCCCACAGCTCAGGACGTGGGTGGGCCCGGCTGGCTGGGTCTCTCCCCAGCCTTCACCAGCAGAGGCCGCCGCGGCCAGCTCCCTCGTGTCCGGAACCTTGGTCCCCTGCCCCGGGTGCTGCTCTGTGACTGGAATTGCTCTCCTGCTCATGAAGCAGACAACATGGCAGGCAATCGGCTTCCGAGTTGCTTTTAAAACTTCCATTTTTCTCCTGGAAGCGATGCTCTTGGCCCAGTGAGGTATGTGTTCCTTCTCACGTGACGGTAGGAGGCTCATCAGCCAAACCGGGAGGGTGCTGGGTGGGGCAGAAAGGCTGACGTAACCCCCAGCCTCCCCGACTCGGCGGTTCAAGGATCCCACACGGACTCCCTCACAAGCGTTCACTGGGCCGGAAGTCACCTCCTCCGTGCTTCCCCGAAAGCCGCCCCCAGAGTCCTCCTGCCAGGGGTCCACGCCCTGCACGGCCTCCTCTCCCACCGCACTTACCCCACCCGGCCCTGACCCCAGCCTGGGGGCTGCACTTACCCCCCATCATCGGGGCCTCTCAAGGTGGCGTGGAGTGGGGCTGGGTGCAGGTGGGGGTGCAGAGGAGCGTCTGCTCATGTCTGCAGGTCCATCACACGCCCGTGTGGGGCTGCCAGGGAGGCGGCGGGCTGTGTGAGCTGAGCAGAACGGGGGCTCCTGGAAGGAGCTTGGTGTGGAGGCCAGGCTTCAGAGGGGACGGGCTGAGGGGCTTACAGCCTAGAGGAGGGGGTTCTGCGAGCACATGGCAGCCGTGTCCCTGTCTGGGGTTCGGGTGAGCATTGAGAGCCCAGCGTGGAGCCCAGACTTCCCAGAGGGGTGCTGAGTCTGATGGGCCACCGGGACTAAGCAAAGGTGTTCCGAGCACAGACGCAGGTGGGGGCCACCCAGGGCTGCGTACCTGGTGATGTCAGCCTTTCCTTAACTTTCCTGAGCCTCAGCTTTCTCATCTGCAGAATGGCAACATTTATACCTTCTCTGCAGCACGATTAAAGGAACATGCACGATGTGCCCCCGAGTTTCGAACGGGCGCCTGGAGCAGCAGAAGTGAACAGTGAACCGCACCACACTAGGAATAGCGCCAGGGTAGTTGGCACGTCAGCCCCAGGGTCTCCAGAGCCCACAGCGAGCTCTGCTGAGTGCCCTCCCCACCACCCGGACCGATCACCAGGGCCCGGACTCCAGGGCTCCCCAACACCCAGTGCTGAGCGAATTCGTTTCCCAACTGCTTCCTGGTCTCTGGCCCTTTAGACAGTGAGCTGAGCCGGGAAGCACAGGGAGCTGCTTGTCTCTGGGCTTTGGGGCTGAGGGGCTGTGAGTCCGCAGACTTGCTGTTCAGGGTTGAGGGGCTCGGGCTCTGATTTCGGCGGGCCCGGCCCTGAGAGACGCCACCTACCGTCTACGGGAGACAGGGCTCCCGGGGTACCTAGGGCAGACGCGTGCGAAGAAGAGGGGAGCGCTGGGGCGCGAGGGGGGTTGAAAGATGCAGAGAGGTTTGCTGCGTGGACGGGGTGGGAGCTGGCGGGGCAGAGGCACCACGGGGATCCCCGTGGAGGGCGGCACCCACTCCTGGGGACTGGGCCAGGGTTCTGGGGCTGAGCCGTGCGCGCCTATCCACGCTCTCGAGCGCAGGGGCACGTGTCCAGGACCCATCTGGTGAGGGCTGGCATGGGGCTTTGAACCCAGACCTGGGGTCCCCGGACCCACCCCCTGAGCTTCTGGGCCCTCATCCCGTGGGGCGGTTGGAGTGAGATTTCGGCCATAGACGCCGCAGGCCCTGGTGGTGAGGGGTGAGAGAGAGAGCAGGTGACCCGGGTTTCTTCTGTGCCGACCTCGCGATGCTGATGCCACTCGCTGAACCAGTGAACGTGGAGTTTCTCAGGCTCAGCCAGAGCTCACAAAGGGCCCCCTCCCCGCCCCCATGCCGGCTCCCAGACCAGAGATCCCCCAGGGAGACAGGGATCTGACAACCCCTGCAGGTGAGGTGTGAGCCCCAGAGGACACCAGCAGGAGCTCAGAGGTCTAATTAAATCTCCTGGTTGTCACCCCCCCCCCGCAGCTCCCCACAGAGTAGGCTGTTCCACTAACCCGGCCTGTCTCCCGAGCCCGATTAGGGAGGGTAAGTGGCCCTGGGCAGGTGGCAGCCTGGCGAGCCCCTGGCAGGCGGGCAGATGTGCACCCGCTGCTGCAGGGCAGGGAGGGCCAGGTTGCTGCCCATCAGCAGGGATTTCCTGAGCCCCTGCTGGGCCAGACCCTCCCTGGGTCCCGGGGACAAAGGAGCAAGCAGACCCGCCCCCGGCCTCGCTGGGCCTTTGCTGGTGGATAGTGAAGGTTGAGGAGGGACATGGCCTGGTGCGAGGGGGCAGGGGTGGAGTCTGGGGGCGTCACACCGGCCTGGCCTTGCTCCAGCCGTGCCCCACCCCGGCTGTGGACCCTGGCGCGGGTATAAGGAGGTGACTGTGTTCCGTGGGGTGGTTGGGACCCAGCCCCCAGGGGGCATCCGCAAGTCCCCCATCCCCACCCCTGCCTCTCCTGCATCTCTGGGGACGTTTTGTCTTTAATTTTTTATTTTCCGTTAATGAGAAACCACGGGGCAAACAGCCAGTGAGGCCCTCACCGGCTTTTACTGCGCGCTCAGCCCCGTTTATTTACTGTACCGAGAGGACTTCTCTTAGGAGCCCCAGCCTGGGAACGAGCAGCTTGCTCACCGCAAACTTAAATGCAGGGCCTGGGGCTAGGGAGAGACCTGCTGCTTTCCGTGGCCGGGCCACACCTGCAGGAATCCCAGCAAAAAGTTGAAAAGCACTGTGACCCGGAAGAGATTTGTGTGCTCGTCCATTCCATCAACAGGCACTGATCAAGGCCACCTGGAGGTCTGAGCAGGGACTGAGGGTCAGGAGCTTCCCCCCCCCAGCCCGGGGGTCGCTGGGCCCAGTGTGTGTTCACGGTGCCCTGGCCGACCCTGGAGATGCCCACGCCCTGCCTGGTGCTGAGAAAGAAAGTCACGGCTTAGAGCTTTGTGCTCAGAGACAGGGCCAGAGATGGGGAGGAGGGGGCCTTGGGGGCTCCTGCTCTACTTGCGCAGGTCCAGGAGGGCTTCTCGGAGGAGGGAGCAGGGGCACAGGGGCCTGCAGGGTGAGGAAGGAAACCCTCTTTCCTATGGGGTCTCTAAGGGCACCCTGGGAGCTTTGCCCAGAAGCTGGTGTCCTTTGGGTGCTGGGCCGTGGGAGCCTTCTGAGCACAAGGCCACTGTCGTGCCTGCCTTGAGACAGATCACCCTGGGGAGGGAGGGGCTGGGGAGAGGGCGCCCAGCCCCCCGAGCCCCCCCACTAGGGTGGGCCCTCCCTGGGCCGGCTTCCTGCCCCCATCATCTCCGTCCTTCCCTGCTCTTTGCTCTCTCCATCTGGTACTGCAGGGACAGAGGGGGAAAGGATCCATGTTGACCCCCAGTCCCAAGCCCTGGCCCTGCCCTTCCCGCGCAGGCATGGCCTCCTTTAGCCTCAGAAGCCTCTGGAGCAGATTATGTGAACTCACCCCACACACCTGCCCACGCGCACACGCGTGCAGGCTTCAAGTTGTGAGGAGGACCCGAGGTCAGCCCCGTGCAGCGTGGAGGTCCAGGTGGCCTGCACGTGCAGAGGCTGGGCTGGGATCTGGACCCCCTCCCAGCATCCCAGAGTGGCTCCGTGTCCTCTCTAGGCCTGGGGACAGCATGCATTAATCCTTCAACCAGCGTCTGCAGTGGGGACAGGAAGCTTTGTGCTGTCAAAAAATGATTCTGACACTTGTTCAAACAGTAAGGGGACTTTATTCAGGACTGTTGTGACAGGGGTCAAGCCTGTCCAGTAGCAGAGAGAGGTCAGACTCTGCTGTAAATGCAGCAAAGACGGCTGGGGGTTTGGAGCCAACGAGCAGAGTGAGGGGTCAGTGGGTGGAAAGTCACTAAGAGGAGACATCAAGGGTGGCGGATTCTTGCTGAAGGCAGGCCAGGCGATCGGACATCAGGGGCGGGGATTCTCGCTGAACCGACTGGGCAGGATTCTTGCCAGAAGTGGGGGATGCTGGCCGGCAAGGCCAAGTTCCGAGTGTGCTGTCCCAGCGTTCCTGCTGTCAGCATCCCAGCACTGCCAGGGTGGCCGTCAAGGGCCTGGAGTCACGAGCCTGCAGCTGGCCTTTCGGCCTCTACCCCTCACCTTCCTCACGAAGACAGAACCCAGCTCAGATGACTGTGCGTGGCTTCCATGGGCCCAGACATGGAGACGCCCAGTGCAGCGCCAGGAACACCGTAAATACTCCGTGAGCGCTAGCCCGCATCTTTCCTTCCCTTCCCCATGCCCCAGCCTGCTACGAAGGTGTTAAAGAGACGCCTGGGTCCAGCCTCCAGCTCTGCCACTTACTGTGCAGCCTGGACAAGTGACCAACTTCTCTGAACCTCAGTTTCCTCATCTGTAGAATGAGGGCAGTAAGGGCTTGTAATGCAGAAGGTAGCTGTGAGGATTAGAACAGGGCCGGGCCCACGGAAGGTCCTGGTAAACGCAGCTGCTGTCACGGGCAGCGGCAGCTCTGTTCGCTCAGAGTTGGGGCAGAAAGAGGCCCCGCTCGAGAGCGCAGCATCTCGGGTTCAGTCTCCTCCCCAGAACCCCAGGCAGTGGCAGCACCACGTGCCAGGAAGCTCTCGGGCTTCATCTCATTGACTCGTTGCAGCCACGCGGTCTGTGCTTAGTGCTCAAGCTCATTTTGCAGATGGGAAAGTGGAGGCTCGGAACCTCATCCGGCTCTGTAAGTGCTGCAGCCAGGGTTTACGTCTCTCTGACCCGAAGCAGGAGGCCTCTTCAGCAGGGAGGGAGGTGTACCGTTCAGCTCGCGCCACAGGTTGGGGCCCCTGGGAGAGGGAGAGGAGGGGGAGGCCGGGCTGCGACGCAGGCCCCGTGAAGGAGCTCCGGAGCAGGGGTGGCTCGTTGGGACAAGGGGCCTGGGGCTTGATGCCCTGTGTCAGCCGGTCACCGGATGTGGGCCCCCCTGGAAAGGGGCTGTGACCTTGGGCGAGGCAGCCTCTGAAGGGCTGGGGGGCCTGAGGCCTCACTCCAGGAGCGGCCCCCCGAGCAGGCATCACAGCATCCGTGGCAGACCGTCTGCACCCCTGGAGGGGTCAGTCCTGTCTCCACTGAGGGCAGATGCGGACATCCAGGGTTTATGCCGTCAACCAGTCCTTGGTGGCCTTTGCTGCGGATTAGGTGGCTGAGACTAGGCAGTCGAAGGGGAGGTCTCTGGTGTGACTGCTCTGTTTTACCGAGAAGGAAACTAAGGTCCAGAGAGCGCAAGGCAGCCTTGGCTGTCGTGGCTGAGGGTCAGGTTAGCCAGGATGAACTGAGAGTATTCCAGAGCATCTCTCTTCTTGCAGTTCTAGGTTCAAGGGTTCAGACTTGCCATGATGAAGCCAGTTCAATGCAGCAAGTATTTCCTGAATTCCTACTAAGCGCCAGGAGATGGGGTTGGGACATGCAAACCATATGATTGTGCTCCAGCCGAGGAGATGGACCGGCCCACAAGGAACCGTCCTATAAGCCGTAACGCAGCGCGAGGAAAGGGGACTGATGTTGTCTGACTCCCCCATGTGCCGAGGGCGGGCCCTTTACGTATCCGTGTCCTTTAATCTTCAGTCACCATAGTCTATATTCCAAGGGAGGATTCTGGGGCTCACGAAGTAAGTGGGTTGCCAAGGGGCAAACAGCTCATAAATGGCAGAGGTACCATTTCAGATGGCCTGTTTAACTCCGGCAGCTGAGTGAAAGTTTGGTCAAGGCCCCCAGGAAGTGTGGGGAAATCTGGAAGGAATGGAAGACGCTTGCGGTGAAGACTTTCGTGGGTTTAGGCCTCCAAGGCTGACCGAGAAGTCCGCAGGCACCGGGGCTGTCCCACCATGAAGGAGGAACAGGGCAAAGTAGCAAAGTGGGAAAAGGCAAAATGGAGAAACTGCATGGAAAGCGAACAGAGGGAGGGAGCGGGGCAGGGGTGGGCGGAAGGAGGGGCAGGTGGCGGATGGGAGATGCGTGGATGGATGGACAGGTGAGCACGTGGGTAGATAGACACACGGATGGATGTTGGATGGGTGATGTGTCGTCCAGTGTTGGTTGAGTTTGTGGCGGCAGAAGACGAAGTATCTAGATCCCTGTTCCGAGGCTGGGGCACGGGAGCCCAGATAGGTGGGCAGATTAGGAACTGTGGGCACCACCCTTGGCCACGAAGCCAACATCGCCAACTTGAGTAAGTGGAACGGGGGAGCCTGCCCCTGTTGCCAGTGGTTACAAGCTAGGGTTGGAAGCAGGCGGGCAGTGTGCAGAGACAGAGAAATGAGTCAGGGCCAGGGCGTGGCCCTGGTACCTGAAGCATGGATGCTTACGGGAGACGTGGTTTCCGGAAGGGCCGGGTTTATCTGAGAGCCAAGGCAGAGGTCCATGTCCCCTGAGCATCCCTGGCCTCTGGACCCTCGCGGGGATGTCTTCTGTCCAGTTCTGGCTGCTGGTCACTTCAGGGCTGAGGACTCCACTGTGATTTCCATCGAACATCTGACAGAATCGGGCCAGAGATTCAGATGTGCAGCCAGGTAGGCCGACTGGGTGGGCGGCCCTTAACCTTCCCCTGGGCTGGGCCGGGCTGGGCTTGTTTCAAAGGGCACGTGGATCGGCTCCGCGCGCAGCAGGGCGGCCTTCCTCAGGAGGCTCCGCCCCTCGCGCTCGGCCTTCTGCAGCCCGCGAGCAGGCAGCGGCCTGGCCGGACTGCCTGGTGGAGCGGCAGGGGCCCGTCAAGGGGGCCCTGGGCCCTTGACCCCCGGGCTGGAGCTGCGCTTGGCTTCTCCGTGTCCGCTGGGGTCATCCATCCTGCCGATGTCACTTGCTGCTACTGCAGGGGACAAAGGAACTCGTGTGGAAGGAAGCAGTTAAGAGTGTGAGCTCTGCAGCCAAATCCCAGCTGAGGCAAGGACCTGAGCTCTGTGTACCTTGTCCACAAAGTGGGGACAGTAACACCCTTTGTCATAGGGCCCTGGGGAGGAGGAACGGGCCCGTGCGCGCCAAGCACCGAGAACAGTGCAGGCGCGTGGGAGGTGCTCAGGGGAGGGGAGTTCACAGTGCTGGCGCTGCGGGTGCCCGGGGTCGCTGGGAGCTGGAAGGCCCAGTGTCGCTACAGAAGGGGCCACCGCCGCTCACCCCGCGCACTATTCATTCACAGACACCCACTGGGCAAGACACAGATAGACCTCAGCCCCTGCCCTCTGGGCTCCCAGCGCGTGGGGGAGCAGCAGGGACAGGTAGTGACAGCGCAGGGGGGTCCGGGCTGGGTACAGGCGTAGCTGAGGGCTTCCGGGAGGGTGTGCCACCCGAGCTCGCGGCACAGCGCACTCACAAGGGACATCGCAGCGCTCCTGCGCCTTCTGTCTTTCAGCATCCCTGCCGGGCAGGCATCACCGTCTCATCTTACCGGTGAGAGACTGAGGCTGGGTGAGGGCCCCACGAGTTAGTGGCCTGGCAGCCCCCCGTCCCCAGGGCCCCGTCAGCCAGCCTCCCCGCCTCGTGCCGACTCCAGTCCTGGGCCCTCGCGGTGCATCTTTCCTCCTGAGCGTTCCCCCCAAACCTGCACCTGCCTCGGGTGTGTCATCTGTACAGTCACAGGACGAGGGACAGCTGGGGCAGTCTTGATGTCTCTGCAGGAGGCTCAGTTAGGGAAGCCAGGTCGACCTGGAAGGATTCTCCGTGCTTGCTCTGGGGTCAGTGCTCTCTCTCGCTGGCTCTGTGTCGGTTGGGAGGACAGGAGTGCATGACATGCAGCAGACACCTCGTGTGTTAGGACAGGCCCCCCCCCCCGGGGCACACTGCCCGAGGGTTGCAGGGGACAGGCACCTGGGTGACACGTGCGGTTTGAGTGGCCCCTGGGGACTCATCCCAGGGCTCCTCGATCTGGCCCTCTCGGGCTGGAAAGTACATTTAGAGAAGCCACCAGTCCTTGCAGAGAGGCAAGAGGCCCGTCCCCGAGAGCAGAAGGCCACAAGCCAGCTGCGGAGCCCTGGGCAAGGGCCTTCTTTTCTGGCTCAGGGCTGCCCAGACAGCCCCTCAGCCTGCGCCCGGCACCGCCCCGGCGCCTTTCACACTCACCGTGCGGTGCAGGGCTGCTGCCTCGCCCCGGGCTCTTCCTCTGCAAACAGAGGACCCAGCCAATGCAAAGGCAGCGGCACGAGGGCACCCGTCCCCCGTGCCAGGGGCAGCTCAGGTAGAGGGCAGCACGGAGGGCAGCACACGGGCACTCGCACGGGCCCTGGGCAGGCGGTCCTCCAGGAGCTGCTCCGTCCACACTCGTTTGCAGGGAGCCCGCCCGAGCCCGGGACAGTCTGGACTCTCGTGTGGGTCGGGCCCCCTGGAGCCTCTGCGACGCTCAAGCCCAGGCGGGGGCCTCATTCAGCAGGGCCACCTCTGGTGAGGGTCTGTGGGCCCAGTGCACAGCCCGCGCCGCACGGACAGCCGGGGCCCATTTCCCTGAGGCCGCTCTGCTCTGACGCCGCCCTCCCGCATCCGACGCCCTGCGCCCGGGGTGGGTGCAGCGGGGGCCGCTCCTCACTCCGTCCTGGGTTTGTGCGGGCCTCCGCCCCACCCCACCCCGTGCGTGAGCGTCACCGCGGAGCCTGCTGCGCGGCGCTCGCCCAGGGCAGAGGGGCCGTGAGGGGCCCCCTTACTGCATCCTTCCAAAGGGCCAGCGGCCAAGTCTCGGCAGGGCAGCGCTCTCTGGGGGCTCAAAGGGTGCCCTTTCTCATGGCCGGGAGTGACCCCGGTTAAGTGCAGGGCAGCGGGCTCATCTCCAGCCTGTTTGTCCAGCTGCCCGGCTCCCGTGGTTCGGGCGCGTGGGCCGCTCGGAAGCTTCTCTCGTGGCCCGTGTCCTTCCTGAGTGATCTGAGCTGCTCTGGGGTGCTCCACGTCTACGGGAAGCTTCAGCTGCCACCGCTTGAAGAGTCTGTTTGACGTGGTAAACGTTGACCGAGCACCAGGCAGGTGTCAGGCCCTGGGCTGTGTGTGGCGGGGTGAGGGGACGGTCCTGGCACGGTGTCAGGACGCCGAGGGAGCCAACGTGCCACCTTGGATCAGTAGAAAGAGCAGTGTGAGTATGGACTTAGAGCGATGAGCCCAGGCACGGGCACCATGAAGTAGTAGCCTGTTCTGAAATCATCCAGCTCGTTCCTCTCGAGTTATAGATGGGAAAGCAGAGGCTCAGAGAAGTTAAGTGATTTCCCTAAGGTCACACAGCAAGCCATAGTCGGGCCCTGTTCGTTCGTCGGTTAGTTCAGTGAGTGAACCCTGAGCCCTGCCCTCAGAAGAGCTCGCCTCAATCAGGGAGACATTTTGTCAACGGAAAATTCCGGCATGAGGCTGTACCTGATATGACAGGGGGCTTGTGCGGGGCTGGGTATGATGCAGGAAGTCTTCCTGGAGGAGGTGCTGCTCGAGCTGCGTTTTGGAAAGGCCTAGAGGAGCTGGCAAGGCAGAGAGTATGAGGGGCATTGTGTGTGGCTGTGAGCGGGTGATGGATGGAGGGAGGGGTGTCACAGGGTGCTGGGGAAGAGTGAGCAGAGGAGAGAGGCGGATGGCCTTCAATTCGGTCTAGAAAACTCTGGAGGAGCAGTCGAGGGCCCCAATCCTATGTCGACATCCTTTTACATTTTCTCTCTGGAAACCCTTTTTCTTCTCCTTGGTTGTCTCCCTGCCTGGACAGACCCCGGAGTCCAGAGCCCTGGCTCCTAGGCCTGGCCCCACTACCGGCCAGCAGAAGGTCTGCAAATCCTGGGGGCCGCCCCAGGTACTCAGGCCCTGCTGAGCGCCAGGGGATGGAGGGAGGAGTGCCCATGTCCTGCCCTCCCGAGTCCGTGGTGGTGGCAGGACCCCAGGTAAATGCAGGATGCCGAGTTCAGCCCCCGAGGCACCGGGGAGGGGAGGCTGAGCTGGACAGGCGGAACAGGGCAGGCTCCCAGGCCCAGGCAATGAGCCGCCTGTGCAAAGGTCCAGCGGCATGAAACCAACTGCACGGCCCCTTCGCGTGTCCGCTGGGGCCTCCCGTGCTCCTTCCCCTCCGGCCCTCAGCTTCCTCATCTAGGGAAAGGAAGGTCCTTAGGTTCCTGCATATCCTCCTGGTGCCAACAGTGCCAGCGTGTGATCTGACCCTGTGGGTGAGAAGGTCTGGGGCTGGGACAGCCTTGTGTGGTGAGGACCTGCCTGGACGCAGAGCCACAGGAGCGGCGGAGGGGCTGCCTGGGGGGCAGCAATCTTTATTTAGAAAGTCCTGAGTGAAGAGGAGAACGGAGAGATTGAGAACGTAGGGACACTGCTCGGAGACAGAGAAGTCATTTCACATTCTCTGCTGTTCTCAGAATGATGTCTTTGCATAATGCTACCAGCCAGCAGGCATAGCGTTCATTCTTCCGTTTTTTCCTGGTTTATCTTCAGTTGTCTGAAGTGCTTGTCCAAAAAGAGAAGGTTGAAGCAGAGGGCCTAAGAGAGGCATTGTCTCCACTAAGCACGGTGCTCCCCGTGCAAAAGCAGTTCCGGTCCCTTTGGGAAGGGAAGGGCACCCGGGCTCCAGTGCCCACGCCACCGCTGATTCACACCATGGTCCTGAGCACGTCAGCTCCTCATTGGGTTCCAGTGTCGCTTCTGAAAGGGAGCAGTTTGGAGAGACGAGCCCTGGAGGCCGGTAAACGTCATAGCTAAATGCCCTAACAAACAGCCCCAAGTTTCAGGGGCCCAGCACGGCAGCCTTACTTTATGTTCTCGTGGTGGTGGTGGTGGGGCCTGTCTGGAGCCCACTGGGGGACCCTGGCCCCGCCCACCCTGGGGCCCTGCCCATCCCAGAGCTTCCCTTATCCCACGGCTCCCCCCGGACCCTTCTCAGCGCCTTTAGTTCTGTCAGCAGGCAGATGGGGGATTGTAGGAGGGATGTGTGTGGGGGCCAGCTCTGGGAGGTGTCATTTTCCCCGCTGCTGTCCACTGGCCGGGACTCAGTCCCGTGTTCACGCCTCAGCACTGTGGGCACTGCACTCTGGCTGTGTGCCCGGGAGGCAAGGGAATGGTCTGGTGAACACGCGGCCAGCCTCTGCCACCAGAACCTCCCGAGTTCAAGTGTTCCATGAGGGAAGAGCAGGGCGGGCCCCTGGGTGGAGGGGCCTCGAGACCTGGGGCAGGGGGACACTGCTAGGGAGAGGACAGCAGAGGGCGGCCACCAGCACGGAACCCTCAGGCGAGACCCGGGTTCGAATGTGGCCGCCCCGAACTCAGTCTCTTCAAACTGAACCGACCTTGTAGCTCCGCCTGCACCGCTGCCTCTGGTCCCCGTCGTGAGCCCTCGCGTTCGTCGGGCACTTCTCTGCCCCGGCTCTGCACACCAGCCCTCTGGCCGCATCACCCCCTTGCAGGCGAGGAAGCAGAGGCTCCGGCTTCTCAAGGGGCTCTCCCGGAACCTGGACTTGGTCTGAGCTCCGCCACCCTGCTCGCCTGGCCCGAGAACCAGGGCGACCGTGGGCAGGGGGACCCCTTGACCTGGTGGGTGGTGTTGGCCGTGTGCGTCTCTCCCCGTCGTTGAAGCAGGTTTGCACAGTCCACAGGGCCACAGGATGCAGCCGCCGGGGGCTCCCCTCCACCGGCCTGGTCCCCGCCCGCCCCACAGGTGCTGGCAGCCGGGGGGATGTGCCCGGGAAGCTAGGGGACATTCCACGAGTGAGCCCCAAGCCACACGCATCTCCCCTCCAACTCCAGCTCTCCTTCATTTTAATCTAATTCCCTTAAATCTTTAATGAAAAGTTGTAAAAGTAAATTATTTACCCAAGAGAGACAAACGGCCCCTCAGGAGCTGTTCTCGACTTGAGGGTAATTACACGTGTGTGTCTTGCGCGTTCTCCCTCCCCGGATGCTGGGAAGAGGCATCCTGGCTTATGAACTAATTATCTACCTCAGTAACTGTTAAAAACGCGCGCCATTTAGCACATTGGGAGCAGGGCTCAGGCGTTGTGCGGTGCCACCTTGATGCGCGCCCGGCCCGGGACCCGGTGGAGCCTGCGCAGCTGAGCCGAGCTCTCGGGAACAGCCCTTCTCCCAGCCCGGCACTCTCCGCTCGTGTCCCCCAGCCGGAGCCAGCGCGGCCGACAGAAAGACCCCCTCCCCCACGGTGCGGGAGGCTCGGAAGGTGGGGGGAGGCGGGAGGCGGCTGTGGGGCCTGATGCCACCTCCCCAGATGCCCACTGCCTCTTCGCGTGTAACACGCTCGCCCAGAACACCATCACTCCCACCTCCGGGGCATCTCCGTGCTCCTGACCTCTTTTGCAAACTCTCTGTCAATAAAGGAGCAAAATAAGATTTGAAACATTTGGACTAAGGGAAACCGTATTTGGCACAGTTGGTCAAGACTTGGAGGAGTGGGCATGCAGGAGAGTCCGTGTGCGCGTGCGTGTGTGTGCGCCTGTGTGTGTAGACTGAAATACGGCCGCTGAGGGCCTGCGTGGTGCCTTAGGTTGGTACACTCTTGGCTCTGAGCTCCCTAACAGCCACAGAGAAAAGGCAAGTTACTTGGCTCTCGTCGGTAGCGAGGGAAAACCTGCCGCCTTGGTTGTGTACCTAGCGACTAGCTACGTTGGCATTAGAGAAAGTTCACCACTTTCTACTGGCTAGTCGGGAATTACAGGGTTTTCTGCGGGACCTGCCTGTGCCTTCTCCCAGAGCACAGCCAGCGCTGGGGGGAGCGGGCAGCACCACCGGGCCAGGGCCCCAGGCCTTGGTTCTCCTCCGCATCCCCGAGCCTCAGCCGTTGTATTTTGTTCCCACTTGAGCTTCTTTTTTGCTTCATTTAAAGGGTGACAAAGCTCCTTGATAAATTCCCGAACCTAGCCTCTCCTGAATCAAATTTGGCTCTAGAATTCAGGCCCCCCGAGATTCATGTCAACTGGAGAAATGTGTGTCCTGTGAAATTTGAAATTTAAATGTGCTTCAGCTGAAGCAGGCTTGGTAGAGCCTCGAAAACTTGACTCACTCCGGCAGTTTTGGAGGCTTCACCTCATTAATTCCTACCGCATTGTTCCCAAGTCTTGAAAATGTTTTGTCCAAAATTAGACCCAAAGTCTGCTTAGTCGTCCAGTTTTATCAAAGAAATGAAAGGCAAGGAAGGTGGAGCTCTGGGGTGAGGCCGGGAGGGTGTCCTTGCTGGGGGTTTGGGCTCCGGGGAGGAAGCAGCCTTCCACTGCCGGCCCTGGGAGCTGTGTCCTGAAGAAGCGACGAGCAGGCCGTCCGCGACTCACCCCTCCTTGCCACTGAAAAGCGACTTGCGCGTGACCTTGGCTGGGCCGGGGGGCTGCTGATTTTTTCCGTGTTTCCTTCAGCCCCAAGGGAACTGTGCTGTGCGGCCTCCACCCAAAGTCCCACCTCACCCGTCTTCCATTGCCTCTCAGAGCGAGACCGTGGCCCGGGATATGCACACGTGCACGCGCACACACACACACACACACACACACACACACACACACGTCAGAATCGACCTAGGAGGCCAGACTCCCGGGAGCCGCCAGGCAGGTCCCTTTTGAAAAGTCCACAGTGGTTTAGAACCGCTGGGCTGTCCACAGCCATTTGGCAAGTGTCTCCCAAGTGCCAGGACCATCTGCCCGCCCCTGACCTTCACGCCCTCCCACTCCGTGGACCAGACTAGAGAGACGGCTGTGGACGCCGCAGGGCCGGCCTGACCACTGGCCCATCCGTGACCTGCTCGTCCTCAGGCTCCGCTCTCTACCCGGCCCTCGTCTTGGCCTCAGAGGCCCTGCTCCCACCTGCGCCTCTGAAGTCTGGGTCCTGATGCTCTCTGCTGGCCTCAGACTCGCCCAGCCCCCTATTCTCTGCCATGCACGAGGGGAGAGGAACCCACGCTATGCCCCAGCCCTCTGCCCAGCCGCAGTCTCCAGGAGGACGAGTGGGGTTAAGGGCTTGGGATTCCAGAAGGTTCTCAGCGAGGGATGGATGAGTAAAGAAGACCGGACAGAAGGGCCTTTGCAGACTCCTGTCCCGGCAGGCAGAGGCGCACGTCCACCCTGTGGGGCGCTGAGGGCCGCAGCTGCCTGGCCGGGCGTGGGCACAGCAGGGAGACGCTACCGCACCCACACTAGGATGGCGGGGACAGAGCAAGGCAGGCGCTACAAGCGCTGGGAGGGACGTGGAGAACCTGAACGCTGCGAGTAGGGCTGTGAGACAACGCAGCTGCTTCAGAACACAGCCTGGGGGTTCCTCAGCAGGTCAAACGCAGACCCACACGACCCGGCAGTTCTGCCCTGAGGTGTGTGTCCTCGAGAAGTGAAAACCTGAGTCCGTACAGACACTTGTCCTGGAGTGTCCACAGCAGCATTGCTTACGCCAGACAAGGGTGGAAGCACCCGAGGGCCCATCCACAAATGAAGACAAGCTGTGGTGTGGCCACACGCCGGAACATCACTCCAGCGTGAAGAGGAGGGAAGTGCGGGCTCCCACAGGGCAGAACCTTGACAGCGTCACGCTCAGGGAGGGAAGCCAGTCCTTAAAGACCGAATATATATGATGGTACTCATGTGGAAGTCCAGATCTGGGGCGTCTGGAGAGCTAGAAACTCGGTTCGTGGCTGTTCAGGGCTGGGGGACGGGGAGAGAGGCAGGGATGGTGAAGGCGTATGGGGTTTCTTTTTGACGTGATGAAAATGCCCTCACATTGCCCGTGGTGATGGTTGCACAGATCTGGGAATCTATGAAAAGCCATGGAATTGTACACTTTCGTAGGTGAGCTGTGTGGTTTGTGAACTAAATCACGGTAAAGCTGTTTAAAAAATAACACCAGCCCCTGTGCCCAGAGTTCAGGTGGGAGCCGGGCGCTTAGCTGGGCGCCTCGGGCCGGCCGCGAGCCTCTCCACACCGGGGTAGGTTCACCTGTAAAGTGGTGCAGTGACAGCGCCAGTCTGATGGGGTTGGTCTGAGGACTGCGTGAGGCGGTGCCTGTGAAGCCTTAGAACAGTGGCCAGGGTGCCACTGGGAGCTCCTGTCACTCACAAGACTAACAACAGTGAGAAGCGCAGCGGGCTGGTGCCCGCGGGGGAGGGCGAGGGGGGCGCCTGGGTGCAGAGGGCCACGCCGGGCCCCTTCCACTGCGCTCTCCACCTGCTCCCGGGCTTACGTGGGCCCGGAACCCTCTGGAGTGCAATGGGCACGAGAGGTTGGCAGGTCCCAAGGGCGGTGTCTGCCTGTGTCCTGGGCACCAAGAAAGGCCGGCCCCCTCCAGGCGCAGCGTGCAGTAGGGGCGGCACTTGGCGAGGCCAGGCGGGGCTCTAAACCGGCCCCTCATGGGAAAGCGGAGCTGTTGCAGCCCCTCCTGGAGCAAGAGGGGAGACCTAGGCTGGAGGACAGAGCCGCCCCCTCCAGAAGCAGGACTCCAGCCGCCATGCCGATGCCAAGCCCTGGACGACGGGCACTCTGTTGGGGCAGCGTCTGGGGCGGGCCAGCGGCCCCGGGCCCCGGCAGCCCCATCACTTCCCGGACCTCAGCCTCCCCGCTCAAAACCCGCTAAAGCCTCCCCTGTTCTCACTGCCCTCCAGGAGCACGTGAGGGTGGGGGGGAGGGGCTTGGCCTGTGCCGGGCACCTGAGAGGGTGGGGGGGAGGGACTGAGCAACGGAAGACCCACCTGACCTGGTGGCGCCCTGGGGTGCGGGCACCGCCCCGTTCTCAGCGCACTCGAAGCCCCGCCCGCTGTCCGCACGGTGGCTGCCCTTGGCCAGAGCGCAGGCTGGCACCGCCGGCCGCCTTCCCCCAGTGCCTTCCCCGCCAGCCTGGGCCCTGCAGGCCCTTCCCTCGTCGTGCCTTCTATTTATAGCATGGGCTCCTGCCAGAGCTTGTCAACGTGCTATAGCATAAACGTGGCAGCCGTTTCAGGAGCCGTTCTGGGCCAGATAAAATTAAGTCCGTGACTCTGGCTGGTATTAAAAGTGAAGGAGAAGCAGGGCCGGGGGCGGCGGGAGAAGATGGACTGTGGCCCAATTTAACGCTTTGAGGAAAGAGACTAATCCGCTCCCCGGAGATTTCTTACGATATGAGATTATCCCGCATAAATAATGTCCTCCACGAAAGCCGGGTCTGCGAGTCAGGACCAGAGCCGGGCGGTGGCGGCTTGGTCCTAACGTCCTCCCTGCAGGGGCGCTTTGGGGGTGTGGCCCAGTCCCCTCGATCCCAGGGGGCCCGAAGGGGGCAGGGCACGGCCGGGGTTTGAGCCCAGGTGCCCCTGCCCCAAAGCCCACTCACCTACTCTTTCATTCATCCACTCATTCACTCAACAAATATGAACCAGAAGAGTGCCTGCCTGGCCCGGGTGTTGGGGCGAGGAGGGAGAGACACACAATGGTTAACAAACAAATGGGTAAAGAAGAACTTCAGATAAGATGCTGAGGGTCACGAGAAAATGAAGAGAGTGGAAGAGTGACGGGGCAGGAAGGCTCTTCACCGTGTGGTCAGAGGCAGCATCCCTGAGGAGGGGGCCAAGGTGGTGCGAACAGCAGGTGCAAAGGCCCTGGGGCAGGGATGCGCTGGGCCTGCTGGCGGAACAGGGAGGAGGGAGGCAACGTGGTAGGAGCGCGGGGATGGGGGAACCTGGCTCAGGGCCGTGCAGGGCCCTGGAGACCAGGTCAGTGGCCGTAATGTGATCAAAACTCCCTTTTATTCTGGGACCGGGCAAGGGGCAAGCGAGGACGTGACAAGGTGAAACCATGGTTCACGCCGCTGTGAACCGTTGGCTGCCGTGTGGGGAGCTGGCCTGGGCTAAGATAGAGTGGGTCGGGGCGGAGATGGGGATGGCCTCCGGGCGGGCCGGGGGGCTGGGTGTGGGTGCCCGGGGAACACCTCGGTGTGACCTCCCGGCGCCAGGCAGGCCTGCCGGGTAGGGCCGCTTCTGTACGGAAGACCCTGGGGAGGCGGGGTTTCCGGGAGAAAGTGGGAGGGTTTCGTTTGGGCCAAGTTAAGGGTGAGACCCCGCTGGACACCTGGGCGAGGAGGCCAGGGCTGCCCAGAGGAGCCAGTGCCCGGCTGCGGCCCTCACTGGGTCCTGAGCCCCTCCTGCTCGGTCCTGCAGGGTGGCCACCTTTCCTGTCCAGGAGTCCCTCCCACCTGGAGCTGCTTGAGGGCAGGGCCACATCCAGGATGTTCCACAGACACTCGTTAAGATAACGAGTGCTGTGGCCTTGGCCTCGGGCCTCGGGTTTCAGAAACTGGGGTCTTGGGGGCAGGTCGGGCAGAAACGAACCGAACCTTTGAGCACTTCCCTTTGGCACTTTGCACAGAGAACGTGACACTCACTGCATTTCCAGATGAGGGACACAGTTAGAGTTCAGACTGCGTGCATGGTCCAGGTCCAGGCCGGGCTCTGCCCGCCCTCCCCTTGGGCCTGGGGGGCGGCGGCAGCTCTTTGGTCGCCGAGCGGCAGCCACTCTAACAAGTGAGCGCCAACCTAGTGGCTGAGAACAACACGAGCTACTACCCCACGGTCCTGTAGGCCAGTCTAAGAGGTGGCGGCAGGCTGGGGGCTGGGGAGACCCCGGTTCCCGCCTTCTGGGCTCCAGGGACGCCTGCACCCCTTGGCCCCGTCCTGCCTTCAAAGCCAGCCATGCAGCAACTCCCAGCCTCCCTCCGCCGCCATGGACACACAGCCTTCCAGGCTCTCTCCTGCCCCCTCTTGCCCTTATAAGGACCTTCGTAACGACATTGGGCCCACCCATATACTCCAGGATACTTGCCGTCTCAAGGTCCTTAACTGAATGTCACCTGCAGAGTCCCTTTAGCGTGTGCGGGAACACACTGCACGGGATCCAGGTATTAGGATGTGGACATCTTTGGGGGTGTCATTCTGTCTACCACACCACCCCCTCTGGCAGCACAGACTCAGGGTTCCGGGAGCTTCTCGGGGACAAGGCTAGACCTCACAGAGCCAGAGTTCTGTGCCTCCCGCCCACCGCTCCCGAGGAGCCCCCAGGTCAAGGTTGCCCGTGTGCAGCCCCCCAGCAGCCTGGGGGTCAGGAGGTGGGCTTCCAGGCTGGGGCCCCCCTCCCTGCCTCCCCGGGAGGCTGGGGCATTCCAGGTCGCCATGTGGCCCACCTGCGGGCTGCCTGTGGGTCTGCACCCCTCCTGGACAGAGTGGCCCGGAGAGGCTGAAGGGGCTCGTCCTGCTGCCTCGGTCCTCTCTGTCCAGCGCCTCAGCGCCGTGCTGGTCCTCTTTCCCCATCGGCATTCACAGCCAGCCTGCGGGTGAGGAGCGGCCCTGGAGAAGCTATATAAATGCAAAGTGTCCTCCTGGGCTGGGGATTAGAGCTGGTCAGGGGCCTGGCCCGCCCCGCGCATCTCCACTGCCCAGGGTGATGTGAGCGTGATGGCGACAATGATCCAGCCGTCCCCCTGCGGCCGCTGTGTGCCCCGCCCCCTCTGCGTGCGCGTTTCCAGTTCTCACAAAACCTCTTTGAGGTGGGCTTTCCTATCAGCCCTTCTAAAGGTGAGGAAACTGAGGCTCGGAGAGGGCAAGCGGGGAGGAGTCAAGGAGAAACTACTCAAAAGTGCGCAGCAGCAGGAATCCCTCTACCCCAGCCTGGAGGTGGGCAGGGGGGTCACCACCCCAGGAAGTGCATAGTGGCAGCGGCCTGACGGGCCGACCCTGGCGGCCAAGGGGAGCAACTAGACCCCGCACACCCGGACATCAGACCTGGGGTTCCCGCGGGGGTCTTAATGAGCCCACCCTGGATGCCGCGGGAAGGCTCCCGGGTGATGGTGAGGAATTCTCGGGGCGGGGAGGCACCAGGTGCACGGGACACACTCGGACTGGTGTGCCCACCCCTTCCTGCAGCTGGCCAGTCTGCTGCGGACACAGAGGGAGTGCTAACCCGCCGTCCCTGACAGGGGCCCCCCCGGCCTGGCGACTGAGTGGACGCGGCGCCCACCTTCCCCACCTGAGGGCGGAGGGGCTGGGCCAGGGGGCCCCCAGGGACGGTGGGCGGGAAGCTGAGCTGAGCCCTGCACGAGCAGGGCGGCTGAACTCCCGGCAGTGCCGCGAGGTGGTTCTCTTTCCTCTGGGCAATTTAGAAACGGCTCCAGCACAGCTTGCCTTTGAGAAATTTTTAATTATTTCTCCCCTGCTCCTTCCTGGTGAGTTCTGTGACTCCCTGGTGGATGGCTGGTCTCAGCTGTTCCTTCCAGCCTTGCTCAGCAGGGCTTCCACGCGAGAAGGGTCCCCTCTCCCCGGCATGGGGCACCGCTACCCCGGTCCAGAGTCAGAACCGAATTCACTACAGCAATGGGGTATGCTGGGACATTAGTGCCAGTGGAGTTACAACCCCTGACCTGAGCACAGCCATCACGGTCACCATCAACACTGTTATCTCAGGTGCATTTTCACTAGATTTCTCGCACAGTACCCCGTGGGTCCCAGGAGAGGCAGCCCTGGCATCCTTTTCAATTCAGGAAGCGTGTCATATTCTCAGAGAAAACGGACCTCTGCTGTTTCCTCCCAGTGAGTGACGTGGGAAGGTTTGGTGCTCTCGGACCCAGGCTGGAGGTGCTGGAGCGGCAGGGTGGGAGGAGACAGCTGCCTGCTGAGCCCAGAAAGTCGTGAGTTTGGCAGGCACTTATTGTGGGCGCCAGGCATGGGTGTGACGTGACCAACCGTCCCAGCGTGCCTGAGGGGTTCCCGGGACGCAGAAGTTTCAGTACTAAAGCCAGCATGGATGAACCATGACAGTCAGTGTCACCTGTGACTGGAGACACATCAGAGAGCAAGACAGGCGGGTCCTGCCCCTCTTGAGGGTCGCCCTCCTCCCTGGGGAGGCAGACAAGGAAGCAAGTAGCTCTCCCCAGACTGGGGCAGGGCAGCCTGGCTGGGTCCTCTGTCTGCGTCTGGGTCATTACCCCGGTTTTGCAGATGAGGTGAAGGAGGCTCAGTTCGGCAAAGGGCCTCCTCCAGGATGCAGGGTTAGGGCAGAGCCAAGACCCCAGCCCGGCCTGCTGCTCAGCCAGGGGCCAGCTCCGTCCCCCATCCCTGCCACCCTGGCCTGACCTCGGGACATGCCCCTCCCCCCATTTAGAGAATGCCAAGGAAAGAGTCCCACTGGGAACTGTGTCCACAGCCTCATTTCCCCTCTTCATTGCCCCAGGGGCCAAGTAGAGCTGGGCATCAGGGAAGGGTTAAATGGACACCACCAGGTGAGCTGGGGGCTGCTCTGCAGGTAAGCCATAGGCCAGTGCCTGTGGCCCACGCGGTTCTCTACAAGGGAGAACAGAGAGGGCGGAGATGCGGCGAGCCGGCCACCCTCCGCTGATTTGCAGAGAATCCTGTCTTCCCCTTAATGGAACCATCAACCGAGGCTCTCCTACACCTGCTCTCTCCACATGAGGCTCAGACTTGCCTGGCTGGGTTCATTGTTCAGCACGCATCACCGGGGCCTGGCCTGAGCAGGAGAGGGACCCAGGACTGTCATTACGCCCACTTCTCAGGTTTGAAACAGGCCCAGGACAGAAGCCAGTGTCTCTTGTTCCTGATACATCCTCTCCACACACACACACACACACACACACACACACACACACACACACACACACACACACACACACACACACACACACACACACACACACACACACACACACACACACACACACACACACTTTCACTCCGAGTCCTGGATGTGCTGCTGCCTTGGAGGGAGGGTCTGCATGGCCCGTCCAGTGCTGGCCACTCTCCAGAGCCGTGCCTTCCAGGAACCCCAGTGAGGCGCTGGCCTCCTCCCGTGGGCACCGAGGCCCCATAGCTGTTGGACAGGAGGGTCTTCCGTGCAGTTGCCTGGTGTCAGGAGCAGTGGCAGTGACCCAGGGGCTGTCCCCGACTAGCCTCCACTGCGGGATGCTGGTAATGGCGGGGTCAAGGTTGAGACACACGTGACGAGTCCCTAAACAGCAAGGCGGGCAGGCGTGAGGAAGTACACAGGTGACACTGTCACATCATTACTCCTGGGCCTGCAGATGTGACGAGGCCAGGGCTCAGGGTCGGCGCTCGGTAGCCCCACGGCCAGTACCATGTGGTGTGAAGTCCCACTGCAGGTCTAGGACCCCCTTCCCTGGCCTCCATGGCCGGATCAGCAAGCCGGTGACCTTCTGGTGTCAGGAAGGACCCTTCCTGCCGGTATCAGCATGCGGCACTGCCGTAGCAAATCACCACAGACCGGGGGCCTCGAGGCAACAGGGCTTGACTGACTCTCACTGTCCTGGAGGCTGGAGGTCTGAATTCAAGGTGTGGGCAGCGCTCTGGGGGAGGATCCCCCGCCTCTCCCAGCTCCTGGAGCCGCGGCTGCATCACTGCAGCCTCTGCCTCTGTCTTCACAGACAGAGGGCTGCCTCTGGGCTCTGGGCTCCCCGCTGAGTCAGTTTTCTCCTCTTCTGCCTCTTTTAAGGACACTTGTCACTCTCAAATGGCAGCCTCTGCCTTGCACCCATGCTTGAAGGCGGGTCCCCCAGCCTACCCACCCCGCCGTCCTGCTGGGACGTCTGGTGGTCTGAGAAGAGTGGGGGTCACAGCACAGCCTCTCCAGTCGACCTGCCCCATCACCCCACCCCCTTGCTGCTGCCCATTCCCTGTTCCCTGCCTGGCGGGCGCGCGCCCTGCTCCGTGACCCCCAGACCTTCCCCCAGCTAGCGTCCCGCCTCCGTGGTGCCCCAGGGCCACCCCGGCCCTCACTGCGGCAGTCTGGGCGGGGCGGTCTGCAGGTGGCTCAACGGAGGCCCAGCCACGGCTCCTCGGCCCCGGCCTGTGCACAGGCCCCGCCAGTTCTCAGCCCCTCCCCTGGCTGGCCTCCACCTGCAGGAGCCCCTGGGGTCCAGGCCAGAGCTCAGCCCTTCCAGGTGGGGGCAGCTAGGAGGCCCTTCAGGACCCCCCAGTGACCCTGAGGCCCTCTCGGCCTCTCCAGCGTGGCACAGACCCCCCTGGGGTACAGCTCCGGCCCCGACGCCTGTCTCCGCTGGCCTGCACGTCGGGAGAGCAGGAACCGGGGCCCTTCCTCTGTTTTCCAGGAGGCAGCCTTGGTGGGTGAAGGAGCGGGGAACGAATGAATGAATGGAGGGAGGGAGGCCGGCTGGGCGGTGCCCTGACAGCCTCGTGCCCCATGTCCCTCGCAGATGTGCTGGTGGACGGACAGCCCTGTGACCGCGAGGCGGCGGCCTGCCGGGTGGGCGACCCCGTGCGCCTGGAGGTGAGGCTGACCAACCGGAGCCCGCGCAGCGTGGGGCCCTTCGCCCTCGGCGTGGTGCCCTTCCAGGACCACCAGAACGGCGTGCACACCTACGACCTGCGCCATGCCGTCTCCTTCGTGGGCTCCGGCACCTTCTACCTGGACAAGGTGCGTGTAGCCCCCGGTCACTGTCCCCTGTCCCACCCCTCCCCCAGTGGCAGACTTAGGGGTTGGTAGACGTGGCGGCCTCTCTGCGTTGACCCTTGTTCCCCTGACTCGCCCTGAGACCTCAGACAAGTTCACGTCTCTGTACCTGAGTCCCAGGAGCAGAGCTAGGATGGGGATACTGGCCCCGAGGGTTGTTAAAGAGCTGAGACGAGTGTGCCGGGGGAGCAGCAAGACAGCGTCAGATCTCTGTGCCCCTGGCACCGCTGCCCTGCCCCACGTGGCCGGCTCCTCCCTGCTCGCGGTCGCTGCACGCAGGCCCAGAGGGACTGATGGGGTCACAAGGCACAGTCCTCAAGCTCCACTTACCTGTTGAGATGGCGCCTTTGCCCCAAACGCTCCCCACACTCCCTGACCCCCAAACGGCCCAGGGAGGGAAGTGTGATTAGCGCCATCCTAGGATAGGAGCTGAGGCCCGGAGAGGTGCAGTGACTCGCCGGGGCAGCACAGCAGGGAAGCCCTGGAGGGCCACGGGAGCAAGTCCTGGGGGCCCGCCCGCCCCCGCCCCCGCCCCCGCCTCCGTATCTAGGTAGGTTCAGGGCTCTCCTAGAGGCTCTGGGGGTCCGCGCTGCTCCTGGCTGATGCCCCTCCTCCCCTCAGGTGCGGCCGTCGGGCCAGTCAGCCTGCCTTGGGGCCCTTCTGTTCCTCTGCACGGGCGACTTCTTCCTCCGCATCCGCTTCCACGAGGACAGCTCCAGCAAGGGGCTGCCGCCCTCCTGGTTCCGCCTGCCCAGCGTGCACGTGCGCGCCCTGGGGGCCCAGGCCTGAGCCGCTGTTCCCGCGGGGAGAGATGACCAGAGGGCCCCCCGGGCAGTGGACAGGCCTTCGCTGCAACTCCTGTCCACTCCTCCCACCCCTCCCCTCCCCTCCTACCTGCGCCGTCCTCTCTGGGCTTTGCAGGGGCCCCCAGACTTGGCAGACTGTGGCCCCTTCCCACACTGGCCATCAGGGCTCCCCTGCAAGAGGCCGCTGCTAGGGTGAATGCTAACCAAACCCCAAAGTGTGGCCCTGGGTCCCTGCACCTGTTCCCTGTGACCTGGGGTTCACAGCCCAGCCAGCAGGAAGAAGAGGTGAGCGTGAGGGAGGGGCACAGCTGGGGTGGGTCTGGGGAAGCTCCCTCGGCCCCCTCGGCCGTTGGAATCCCCCGAGGGCTGGCTCTTCTTCCCGGGGCCCCGAGGCAGCCCAGCCAGGAGAGGTGGCACCATGGTTGACCCCAGGAGGAGCCACCTGCCCCCGGTGGGTAGACGGTCACCTCTGCCAGCTGTTCTGGCCCCTGGGCTGGTTCCAGGCTGGGCTGTGGGGGGCCACGGCCTGCGTGCGTCTGCGTGTCGCTGACAGATTCTCCAATAAAGGGCCTGCCTCACTTCTCTGCTGGTCCACCTGCATCCCTGCCTCTGCTTGTCCAGTGTGGTCAGGGGGCCGCCCACCAGCTCGTCAGACCCCGGCGCAGGTAGGGACTCGCACGACCCCACGCAGCACACACGGCTGGTGGCCAGCAGGGTTGGGCCTGTGTCTGTCTGTGCCTGTGGCCCCCCCAGGCCCCTCCCCTGCGTGTGCTCTTTGGGCCTCTATGCCGCCCCTCTCAGAGCACCGCCTCGAGTCCTACACCATGGTCCTCAGCCCCCGCAATGGCTCTGGCCATCTCGGCCTCTCACTTTCTCTCCTGAGGTCCACGCACACTCGGGAAGATGTTTGGGGGTGACACAGGTGTCCAGAAGTCGAGGTGCAGATTGGAGGTGGGCATCCTGCAGCCACCCTCGGACCCACCCGCCGCGAGGGCTGCCTCGCCCCTGCTCCCTCCTCTCCGGGTCGCCCAGCCTGCTGCCCCCCTGCAGCCTCACTCCCAGCCCCGGAGGTTCAGACCACCTCTGCCCAGGCATCCTCAGGCCCTGTCTAGTAAACTCCACCTGCTGAGCAGAGTTCTGGGGCCAGAGAGAGGGCGGGGGTCCCAAGGCACAGAGCAGGGTGCGGTGAAGCCGGGCGTGTCCCAGGCTCCCGGGTCACCCCATTTAAACGAGGCCCCCGGGCAGCAGGCATATGGCCAGCCCACACCCAGGGACAGAGGAGGATGGGCAGTGAGCGAGCTGCCGTGGGCCTGGGCCGCATGGCCCGTGGGAACCCCACGGCTTCAGAGGTGGGTGCCCTTCCATGCGTAGCGGCACACCCCGATTAGAAAACATCTCAACGAAAGCTCTGGGCTCAGGGCAGCGAAGAACTTCCCAGGCCCGCCTCACATGGGCTGCACGTGTTCCTGGCACGCCTCCCAGTGCCGGGACTTCGCCCTGCTGTGTGGTCCTCAAGCCCTCTGGGCCCTGGGGCACTGCCCCACCACAGGGCCTGGGGGACTGGGTCTCCAGGTGCCCGGAGCACAGAGCCAGGGGCGGCTGCGCAGAATCCCGCTGCCCTGGCGGGGTCACCCCAGGAGACACCTGGGAGGAGCCGCCTTCTCCCACACTCCACCTCCCTGACGATGCGTAAGGTCCCTCGCAGGCTCTCAGGGCCCGAGTCCAGGCCTCGTGGGCCAGGCTGCCACCCGTGGCCGTGCAGGCTGCTTCGAGCGAGGGCCAGAGCCGTCTTGCCCCTCGTGGGGCTGTGTCGCCTGGGTTGGGCAGGGGGTGCTTATTCAAACTGCACGAGCTGCCACGTGGCCTGGGGTGGCCCGTGCCCCCCACTCCATCGGCCTCCACCCTCGCGGACCTTGCTTCTCCCAGAGCCCTGCCCTTAGCCGCCCTCCCTTCTGCCCAGGGCGCACACACCTGGTTCCTCGCAGAGGCTGGCCCAGGGACGGTCTTCGTTTGAGTGCCCCATAGCAAACCCTGAATCTGAGCACAAGTTCATCTGGGAGATGGGGGGGTCCCCCGCGGGGGAGTGAGGGGTCAGGGGCGGGGACGAGCCGGGGCGGAAGCATTCTCGGGCCCCTGGGCTGAAATCCTCGGGGAACTTGCGGGGAGTGAGAACACAGCTTCAGACTCCTCCTACCAGCGGCGAGAGCTGGCCTGTGTGTCCCCCACCCCTCGGGGGTTCCGTCCTGCCATGCCAGCTGTTCTCGGACCTGAACAGGTCAGATGCCAGCCTTGGGAGCCCCGGGGATGCTGGACATTGCAAGGAATCTTGGGGGCTGGGAGTGAGGGCTCGTCCACAGCCGTTTTCTGGGACTGGTTGAGTGTAACACAGTAGGTATTTGGTCTCTGCCCTCAGTTCCTGACAGAGCTGTTTCATCCCTTGGAATTTCCTGGGTGACAGGAGCATCTTTTGTTCGAAAAAAGGCGGCTCTGGGTGGGCTCCTAGACGGCTTCAGGATGGGGGCTGGTCGCCAGAAAGGCCCAGCATGACTAGAAGCTTGGGCCTCTCTCTCCCACCCTCATCCTCCGGGGAGCGGAGAGGGACTGGAAATTGAGTTAATTGATCATGCCTACAAGATGAAGCCCCCGTAGAATTCCCTCAGCTGTGGGGTGTGGAGAGCTTCCTGGTTGGTGAACACACCCACAAGCTGGAGGTCGTGCATCCCAACTCCACGGGGACAGAAGTTCCTGCACCCAGGATCCTCCCGGACCTCACCCTGGGCACCTCTTCATCTGGCCATTCGTCTGTATCCTTTATAACGTCATTTATAATCAACTGGTCAGCATAAGCCGTAAGTAAAGTGTTTTCCTGAGTTCTGTGAGCTGTTCTAGCAAATTATCAAACCTGAGGAGGGGGTCATGGGAACCCCATGTGTTTTATAGTTTCCAAAACAAATACAACAGTTGCCAGAGAAGTTACTGAATGCACCGAGAGAGAAGTCTCAAAGGGCTTCTTGGGGGAGGGGGTGTTGGAACTAACCCAGGCACCCTGAAAGGTGACCCACATGAGGCCTGTGTCCCGAGTGCCCCCCACGGTAGAGGAGATGAACTGCATCCGGCCCAAGGACAGCCCTGTGTGGGCTGTGAGCATTTGGAGCTTTCTCGAAGGGTCAGCGGGAGCCCAGGAGCCGTGTAGAGCAGGGGTGTTACTGTTGGCGTTGGCATGGCTGGATGGTTCCAGCGTGGAGGTGTGTGGTCGAGGCAGAGAACCCAGGCGCAGGTGTCTGGGTGACAGCTCAGCGTCCTGGTCCTTCAGGTCCCGTGCTGTCGGCTCCTGAGCACAACAGTCCTACAGCTGCTGTGTCTGGAACCCTCCTCCCTCCCAAGGCCAGAGGAGGCTAAGCCCAGAATAGACTGTCCTTTTCATTTCACTAGCTGAGCTGGCTTGGTTTTGCCTCCTGACACTGTTCCCTTTGGCCAGGACAGGCCTGCAATGACCCCGTAATCACCCAGCCATCACACTCTTGTCATCCGAAATTCACCAAGCAGAGCCCAGATCCATGGGAGGGGGTCTGAGGAACTGAACTCCAACCCAGCCACAGGTCAACTCTGCGACCTCAGACATGTCACTTAAGACTCGATTTCTTTTCATCCGAATAAATGGAGATAAAAATACTTATTTCATGGGCAGTTTACGCTAAGAGTTTGGTTTGATCTCCTCAACATTCCTACACATGAGGGCAACTCCTCGTGAATACTGGTTCCCTCCTCGTACCCCTCCCGTCGCCCGTGTGCTCCCATCCACATCCCCGGCGTGTGCCTGGAATTCCACCATTCCCCTGGGAAGCTTAACAAGGGATATTGCTGTTTCCCATTAGACCCCTGCACAGGTTAATTTATTAGGTAACATGAAATAATACAAGGCAGGTATTTCTAACACAAATGCTCAAATGGTAAAGGGATTGTCTGACAAAGGAGTGAGCTCTGTGACTCTTTGTAGTCAAGCAAAAGCTGGAACTGTGGATGGTTTCAAAAGATGCCGGTGTCGGATGAGGCCTGTGAGCCCAGAAGCCACTGTCATTAGATGTCTTAAGAGCCAGCCTGGTCCCAGTAAGCAGAGAAGAGAGTGAGGTGCATGTGATCACCTGGCTCCTGGGGCCGCTGAGCAATGTCTTAAGGGATTACGACAAATAATAAGTAAAGATCAAAAGAGGGTGTCAACATGAAGGAGTAGGAGCCCAGACTAAGCTCCTATTGAAAATAACTAAAAATGATGGTAATTATGTAAAAACACATTTGTGAGTGCATCCACAAAGCTGGCAGGGGAGTAAGAAATAGTCCAGTACCTGTGTAGGCAGAATCCAAAAAGGCAAGCAGTGAACGGATGCCAACTTTCATTTTGAGGGTTTTTGCCAAAGCAGGAGCATCAGTTTTTTGCAGTCTCACAAAACAGGAAGGAGGAAGACAAATCCTAGGACCCATCAGGTGGGAAGTCTAATAGAAGGCCACTCCCCAATAACTTGGGAGGCCTACCATACTTAGAGAGTGGAAATAAAACTTCTCTGTCTCAACCCTTTGATTCCAACCCACATTGGCCCTCCCTTGAATCTGCAGTCCCAAGGCACACTCCCTGAAATCCACCCCCAAACTTCAAGTCATTCATTAATTTGAAAATGACCCTAAATATACACACCCCTACCACCACATACCAGACGTCTTACAGAAGTAAATGCATCCTTTCTGGAGGAATCTACTCTTGTCCCAAGCTCCAAGGGTTTCTACAAGGAAAATGAATAATTCAGAGTTTCAAAAGAAAGAAAGTCATTAAATACACAAGGAAACCATGCATCATGTGTGAGAGCCAGAAGAAACAGAAGCAGCAAACTTGGGCTTGAAAAGGAATCGGACATTGGCTTTATCAGACATAGACTACAAGATACGTGTGCTTTATATGTTTTGAGAAACGAAGAAGAAGATTAAAATGGGTAAAGACCTAGAACATCATAAAATAATCACGTGGAACTCCCATAATTGGAAAATAGAGCTGAAATTAAATACTTAACAAACAGGTTGAAAAGCAGATTAAACCCAGCTTGGGGGAGCACCAGTGAATGAAAGATAGAGCTGAAGATGTTAAGGGAAAAAATGCAGCCCAGAAAGACCAAAAAATATGAGACTTAAACACAGAGGACAGAGTGAGACACTCTCTCATACATCTAATCAAGTTCCTGGAGAAGTGGGTAAAGAGAATAGAGAAAAGGCAGTATTCGAAGGGATAATGACTGAGAACTTCTCAGAACTGATAAAGACAAAAGTCCACATATTTTAACAAGCCTGATAAATTCCAAGTAGCATAACACTTAAAAGACACAATAGACACGTCATAATACAATTTCAAGGACCAGATACAAAGGGATGATTTAAAAGGAGCTGGAAAGCAAAGACAGATTACCTTCAACGAAGTGGCAAATTGATTGACAGCTGACTTTCCATCGGCAAAAACAAAGTCCAGAAGTCGGTGGTATAGTCTCAGAGAATGTGCTGAGTGATGCAAATCTTTTTCAGTAGATGAAATGATTATATTTTCATATAAACAAAAAACAGGGGTTCCACCCCCAAAACCTCATGGAAGGGAGTTCTGAAGAATGAATCTCAGGCAGAAAGAAATTGATGCCAGATAGAAAGTCAGAGATGCGAGGAAGAAGTAACAACAGACTGAGTGGTACACATGCGGGTAAATCTAAACAAACATTTACTGTATAGTAATAATTATTAAAACAGAATTGACATATAGCAAAATAACACATAAGTGTTGGTAAGGGGATGATTGGAATTAAAGTATTCTAAAATGCTTCAATTTCAATTTTAAAGGTTCAGGAGGAGGGTAAAGATATTGAGTAATTTAGACTTAAACTTTGGTGCTTTGTTTATGGAGGTGTCCATTTCTGGGATAAGCACTAAGAAAATGAGAAATAACATGAACAACTTCTAATCTAGATGCTCCAAAAAAATGGAATAAGGAAAGTTAATTATTCAATCAAAAAGTAGGAAAGAAAGGAAAGAAAATGACCAAAGAAATAAATGGTAATGACAGAACAAATAGAAGAAAATGACAACCATAGTGGTATTATCCCCATATTACAGGTGAAAAAAATGAGGCACAGAGCAATTAAGTAACACCTAGAAGTGGTTATAAAATGAGTTGTAGATATAAAGCATATCATACTTAGAGTAAATTAAGCTAAATATCCCACATAGAAGACTAGAGAAAACCCACAAAATCATGTTTATGATACTTACAAGAGACACTACAACCTAAGGATATAGTAGGTTGAAATGAAGTGTTGGAAAAAATGTACCAGAAAAATCCTAATTAAAAGTAAGTCTAAAGCAAAAAATAAATTAAGAAATAAAAACAATAACATCATGATAAAAGTAATAACATCAGGAAGCCTATAATAACTCCAAATATGTATGCAACCAATAATACTGCCTTCAATACATAAAGAAGAACTTGGTAGAACTAAAAGGAGAAATAAACCTCTCACAGTAACTAAAAGATCGAGAAGACAAAAATTGTTAAAGACATACAAGATTTGTAAAATTCCGTCATTAAATTTGATTTAATGGATTTATATAGAATACTCAGCAGCTTAGAAAGTCATTTTTATCACGGGCATATGTTAAAGATTTGCTTTATGGCCCAGTGAGTAGTTGAAGGACTGTTATCCTACAGATGCATTATCTGAACCCAATATTCTTAACTTAGAAATGAGAAAAAGATGATGATAAAATTTTCATGTATTTGGAATCTAGTAAACACTTATAGGTAACTCAGAGTTGAGAGAGGAAGTAACCATGGAAAGTAGGAAATACTGAAATTGAACAATTAATAAAAGTATATCGGAACTTGTGTGATGCACATAAATCAATATTTAGAAGAAGGTTTTATAAACTTAAATGCTTATATTCAAAAGAAGAAAGTGGGAAAGTTAATGAACAAAGCACCATCTCCAGGAGCTAAAAAAGATGGCATAAGAAATCAAAGAAAACAGAAGAATATAATAAAGATAAGATTGTAAATTAATAAAATAGGAAAGAGACACACAGTAACAAAAAGCCAAAGGTTGTTTCTTGAAAAGGCTAATAAAATTGAGAAACCTCTGAGTAGATTAATAAAGAAAAAAGAAAAGGCACAGATAGCCACACTACAAGTAAAGAGGGGACGTCGGATACTGCAGACAATAATAGGAGACTGTTATAAGAGGAAATGATGAAGAAATTCGTAACAATAAACTTGAAAATGTAAATGAAATATACGTTTTCTAGTAAATATAATAGTTAAAATTTCTGGTAATAAATAGGATGAATAATCCTAAAACCATTAAAGCAATCAAATCTGTAGTTAAAAATCTTTTCAAAAAGAAAACCCCAGGCCCAGATGGTTTTTTACCAGTGAATTCTAATTCAAGGAACAAAAAATTCTAATGCTACACAAAATATTTCTGAACATGGGAAAAGAGGTGAAACACTCAGGTATATTTTATGAGGCTGGTATAACCTTGATATCAAGATCTAACAAACACAGCAGAAGAAAAGAAAATTTTAGGCTAAATCCTAAAATTTTGCATCAACGTAGATGCAAAAAATTTGAATCTAAATGTTAGCAAACAGATTCAGTGATAACGTGTAAAAGAATACCATCATCAAGTGTTTGCTGGCAATCTGTGTGTCTTCTTTGGAGAAATGTCTGTTTAGGTCTTCTGCCCATTTTTGGATGGGGTTGTTTGTTTTTTTGATATTGAGCGGCATGAGCTGCTCGTATATTTTGGAGATTAATCCTTTGTCAGTTGCTTCATTTTGAAAGGGTGATCAGCATCACTAATCGTTAGAGAAAAATGCAAATCAAAACCACAATGAGGCTGAGTAATATTCCATTGTATATATGTGCCACATCTTCTCTATCCATTCATCAGGGAGATCAGCTCGGTGCTTTGCGACCACCTAGAGGGGTGGGATAAGGAAGGTGAGAGGGAGACGCAAGAGAGAGGGGATGTGGGGATATATGTATGCATATAGCCGATTCCCTTTGTTACACAGCAGAAACTAACACAAAACTGTAAAGCAATTATACTCCAATAAAGATGTCAAAAAAAAAAATAACCCCCAAACCACAAGGTATCACATCACACCTCTCAGAATGGCCATCATCAAAAAATCTGCAAACAATAGATGCTGGAGAGGGTGTGGTGAAAAGGGAACCCTCTTGCCCTGTTGGTGGGAATGTAAATTGGTACAGCCGCTATGGAGAACAGTATGGAGGTTCCTTAAAAAACTAAAAATAGGGCTTCCCTGGTGGCGCAGTGGTTGGGAGTCCGCCTGCCGATGCAGGGGACGCGGGTTCGTGCCCCGGTCCGGGAGCATCCCGCATGCCGCGGAGCGGCTGGGCCCGTGAGCCATGGCCGCTGAGACTGCGCGTCCGGAGCCTGTGCTCCACAGCGGGAGAGGCCGCAGCGGTGAGAGGCCCACGTACCGCAAAAAATAAAAAAATAAAAAAAAAAAACAAAAAACTAAAAATAGAATTACCATACGACCCAGCAATCCCACTACTGGGCATATATCCTGAGAAAACCATAATTCCAAAAGAGACATGTACCACAATGTTCATTGCAGCACTATTTACGATAGCCAGGACATGGAAGCAACCTAAGTGTCCATTGACGGATGAATGGATAAAGAAGATGTGGCACATATATACAATGGAATATTACTCAGTCATAAAAAGAAATGAAATTGAGTTATTTGTAGTGAGGTGGATGGACCTAGAGTCTGTCATACAGAGTGAAGTAAGTCAGAAAGAGAAAAACAAATACTGTATGCTGACACATATAATGGGATCTTAAAAAAAAAAATGGTTGTGTTGAAACTAGGGACAGGACAGGAATAAAGACGCAGACGTAGAGAATGGACTTGAGGATGCGGGGAGGGGTAAGAGGAAGCTGGGACAAAGTAAAAGTAGCATCGACCTATATACACTACCAAATGTAAAACAGATAGCTAGTGGGAAGCAGCTGCATAGCACAGGGAGATCAGCTCAGTGCTTTGTGACCACCTAGAGGGGTGGGATAGGGAGGGTGGGAGGGAGACGCAAGAGTGAGGGGATATGGGGATATATGTATACATATAACTGATTCATTTTGTTATACAGCAGAAACTAACACAACATTGTAAAGCAATTATACTCCAATAAAGATGTTAAAAAAATAAAATAAAAATTATTTTTCACAGCAAAAAAGAAATGCTATGATCAAGCTGTATTTATTCAGAGAATACAAGGTTGGTTTTAAATTGGAAAAGGTAGTAATGAATCCACCCCTCTAACAAATTAAAGAAGAAAAATCATATCATTCTTACAGATGTGGGGAAAGTCTTTGAGAAGAGTCAACATCCTCTTATGACTTTCAAAAAAACTCCAAAACCCCGCAAAAACCTCTTAGTAATCTAGGTCTAGAAGAGTTTCCTTAACCTAATAAAAGGATATCTATTAAAAGTATACATACAGAAAACATTATTCTTTTTTTTAGGGTACTTGTTTTATTTTTTATTTTTTTAACATCTTTATTGGAGTATAATTGCTTTACAATGATGTGTTAGTTTCTGTTTTATAACAAAGTAAATCAGCTATACACTGATTTAGTGTAGTGTATAACTACACTGTGTTAGTTTCTGTTTTATAACAAAGTGAATCACCTATACACTGATGGGAATATACATATATTCCCATATCTCTTCCCTCTTGCGTCTCCCTGCCTCCCACCCTCCTATCCCACCCCTCTAGGTGGTCACAAAGCACCGAGCTGATCTCCCTGTGCTATGCAGCTGCTTCCCACTAGCTATGTATTTTACATTTGGTAGTGTATATATGTCCATGCCACTCTCTCACTTTGTCCCAGCTTACCCTTCCCCCTCCCGTGTACTCAAGTCCATTCTCTAGTAGGTCTGTATCTTTACTCCCATCTTGCCCCTAGGTTCTTCATGACCCTTTTTTTTTAAATTCCATATATATGTGTTAGCATACAGTATTTGTTTTTCTCTTTCTGACTTACTTCACTCTGTATGACAGACTCTAGGTCCATCCACATCACTACAAATAACTCAATTTCATTCCTTTTTATGGCTGAGTAATATTCCATTGTATATATGTGCCACATCTTTATCCATTCATCTGTTGATGGACACTTAGATTGCTTCCATGTCCTGGCTATTGTAAATAGAGCTGCAATGAACACTGTGGTACAGAAAACATTATTCTGAATGTTGAAATGTAAGCACTCTCTTTAAGATCAGGAATAAAACAAGGATGCTCATTGTCTCCACTTTTATTCAACATTGTATAATTGGTCCATGCCAGCACAGAAACTTAGATACAAGAGCAAATAAAACGCATAAGGCCTGGAAAGGAAGAAACAAAACTGTCATTATTTGCACATTATATCATCAATTACACTAAAAAGTCCTAAAGAATATTCAGGTTTATCAGAATTAGTAAGTGCTTAAGCAGTGTTGTTGGATACAAAATCAATATAGAAAATCCACAGCATTTTGGTACCACAACAAAAACCAGCTAGAAAATACAATCATAAACATTACCATTTATAGAACTACGAAAAATATAAAGAATCTGTGGTAGGCAGAATAATGACATTCCAAAGATGTCCACGTCCTAATTCCCAGAACTTGTGAAAATGATGGGTTCATGGCAAAGAGTAATTATGGGTACAGATAAAATTGAAGTTGCTAATCACCTGACTTTAAAATAGGGAGATTATCCTGGATTATCCATGTGGGTCCAATATATTCACAAGGTTTCTTAAAAGGGAAAGAGAGAAACAAAAGAGAACCCGAGAGATGGCAGCATGAGAAGAATCTAGCCCGATGTTGCTGGCTTTGAAGATGGAGGAAGGGGCCGTGAGTCAAGAGGTGCCTCAACCTCTAGGAGCTGGAAAGACAAGGAAACAGAGTCTCCCTCCAGAGCCTGCGCAAGAACAAAGCCCTGCCCACACCTTGACTTTTACTCAGCAAGACTCATTTTGCACTCTGACTTCAAGAACTGTAAGATAATCAGTTTGTGCTGTTTAAGCCACCAAGTTTGTAGTGACTTGTTACAGAAACAATAGGAAACAGGGGCTTCCCTGGTGGCACAGTGGTTAAGAATCCGCCTGCCAATGCAGGGGATATGGGTTCGAGCCCTGGCCGGGGAAGATCCCACATGCCACGGAGCAACTAAGCCTGTGAGCCACACCTGCTGAGCCTGCGCTCTAGAGCCCGTGAGCCACAACTACTGAGCCCGTGTGCCACAGCTGCTGAAGCCCGTGTGCCTAGAGCCTGTGCTCTGCAACAAGAGAAGCCACCGCAATGAGAAGCCCACGCACTGCAACGAGGGGTAGTCCCCGCTCGCCGCAACTAGAGAAAAGCCCTTGTGCAGCAATGAAGACCCTATGCAGCCAAAAATGAATAAATAAAATTTTAAAAAAAGGAAACAAACACAGAATCCAGGAATAAATCTTTAATGTGTAAGACCGTTATGGAGGAAATTGTAAAAATTTATTGGAAGACATTAAAGGAGATCTAAGTAAATGGTTGGAAGACTCTCTTTCATAAAGATGTAACTTCTCACTAAATTGATCTATAGGTTCAATGCAACACCAGTAAAAATCTTAATTTTTTTGTGGGGCGGTGAAGCTTGGCAAGGTGATTCTAAAATTCATATATAAATGCAAAGGCCCAATAATAGCCAACATACTCTTGAAGAATAAGCCAAAATGTATTATAAAGCTAAACAAGTACACACTGTGGAATAGAAAAATGGGTCAATGGAAAGCCCAGAAACAGACCTGTGCATATAGGGACATATGATGTATGAAATATTGCTGTCACATGCCAGTGGGAAGGGGATGGACTTTTCCTTAAATAGTGCTCAGAAAGTAAATGAGTAGCCATAGGGAAAGAGATACTGGGCCCTGCTACACACCATATGTAAAAATTATTCTAGGTTAAGACCTAAATGTGAAAGGCAAAGTATAAAATATTTAGAAGACATTAAAGATATCTTACGATCTTGGGGTAGGGATAGATATCTAAATAAGACACAGAAAGCACAAGCCATAAAAATGATCAATTTCACTATATTAAAACTAAGAACTTCCATTCATCAAAAGGCCATAAAGAAAGTGGAGAGACAAGTCACCAACTGGGAGAAATATGAAGAGGGTCTTACACCGTAATGAGATTATTCACCCTGGAAATGGCCTCGCCTGACTGCAAACGAGGCATGTCTCTTTTAGGGAGGAGGGAAGAATGAGCACCAGAAGTTTCTACCACACCTAGTGAGGTTGAACTGGTCCTACCCGAAGACCCAACGATTCTCCTGTCATGTACATAACGTGATGAATGTACAGTAGCTTGTGTAACATGAGCTGTGTGCTAGAATGTTTACAGCAGAATTGTTCGTAGCAGGGAAAAAAAGGACATAAGTTCACATTCCATAGAAGAATGGAATGTACCGATCCGTTTCAGCATATTCACATAGCAGAATAGTATACAATGATGAATATGCAACAATGTGGACCCACTTCCAAAACATAACGTTGATGGAAGAAAGACAACAGAAAAGCACATGCAATATGATTCTAATTACTTGAAGTCCAAAAAGCAAATCAGTGTATTTGTTAAGGATACATACCAAGTTGTTACAAAAAAAAAAAAAAAGACAATAGAGACAAACAAGTGAGTAACTGACACAAAATTTAGCATAGATTCCCTCTGGATTCCCTCAGAACTCTCGTGGGACCTGAGAGGGGAAACGGGGCTCTGGGAATCAGGTAATGTCCCATTTATTCACCTGGGCAGTGAAAACTTAGTTCTATGCCTCTGTCCAAAAATTGAGATGTTCAGTTCAGGCCCAGGTGATGAGAATTGTCAAAGACATGGCTTTCGGTAAAAAAAGAAAAAAAGAAAAAGAAAAAGCTCCTTTGGCACAGATTCAGCAAACCAATAAAGAAATTCTTTCCTTCCACCTTTAGTTTGCCATTTCAAACCTGCTGATTAATCACAGTGTGTTCCTGGCAGCCGCCCAGACCAGCTCCTCTGAAAATAGGTGAAGTGGGAGCCCTCGGACAAGAGCACCTTCAGCACCACGGACAGCAACCCACGGCTGGCCCTTCTGAGACCAGCTATGTAGGAATTCAGAATGTTGCAGAAGGGCAGAGGCCTTCAAAGTCATGGCCCAGGAGGCAGAGGATGAAACAGAACCCAGGTCTCCTGATACCTAATCTGGTCTTCATTCCATTGCTCCTGGCTTTGGCTAAATGGACTGAAACTCCTCCCTGAACCAAGAAGTCGCCAGGGGCCTTCCACATGTGGCTTTCACACATGCCATTGAAGGCTTGGGCTTCGCAGTCAGTCTCAGCAGGGTTGAGATCTGACCCTGCCTGCATCATCTGAGTGCCCTCGGAAGTCTCTTCACCTCTCCAAGCCTCAGTGTCAGTCATATCAACTCCCCACAGAGTTGCTGCGAGAATTCAGTAATATTAGATCTTGTGCTCTGGTGTGCATTTAAAACCTAGAAAATTCCCTCTCCCTCAGTGGATTTCATATAGAAAAAAAAAATTGGTTCTTTGGAACATTTCAAAGATGCTGAAACAACTAGAGGCTGTTCTGGAAATAAACCCCACAAAATTTCCGTATAAAATCTTGGCATTGCTAACAGATACTAAGGCTCCCTTAGATGTCGATGTCTTAGCTTTGTCCAGTCTGGTTCATTAGAGGCCCCTGATCGTTGCCTAATATGTCCTTACTTTTTGTCATGCCAAGAGACGCTCAGAGAAGAGGGGTGAAAATATGCCTACAAAATGTCTCCAAGGCTAAGGGTCCTCAACCACACACTGCTTTCCCACATTGAACCTGAAGGGTAATATATTGTTCTCTTGATTAGTCGCTAGATTCTATTTACTAGTATTTTATTTAGAAATTTTCACCTATACGTGTGCCATCAGTCTATAGTTCCCCTTATTTTGTATTAAAGATATTCTAGATGCATAGAATGAATAAGGGCATTTCTCTCCTATCCTTTTCTATGGCCTCAAATAGTTTCAACAGTATTAAAATGATTCATTCTTTAGAAATTAGATAAAACTCAGCTGTGAGCCTGTCTGATTCTGCTGTCTTTTCACTGATAGATCTCCAGTCACCTTCTAATCTCTTCTATGGTAATTGGTCTATTAAAATTTTCCATTTTTTCTTGGACTGATTTTGGTAATTTACTAGGAAATCATCCATTTCCCTGAGGTTTTCAATTTGTTATCACAGAGTTGCGTGTAATATTCTCTCATAATTAGTTTTATCTCTGCTGTATCTGTAGTTATGTTGGTATGTCTGCCTTCTTACTGCTAATCTTGTCTAATTTTACTGTCTCTCTTCATTCTCCATAATTGGACTCACGAGGGTTTTTTCTATTTTATTAGCCATTTCAAAGGATAAGCTTTTGCATTTACATATTCTTCCCACTGTTTAAATGTTTTTTTCTATTTCATCAGTTTCAGTTCTTTATGAATTCCCCTTTTCTTGTTTCTTTTGCTGTTTCTTTTCCTAATGGCTTGAGACAAGTACTAAAAATGATGTTATGTTTAGCCTTTGCCCCTACGAATGAAGGCATTTAGGTGGTGTGTTTCTAAGCTGTTATCTTTACTCCATGTTTTAACATGAAGCATTTTCTTTTTCTGTGTTTTCCAGATGATATATAACTTCTTCCTTGATTTTTCTCTTTGATCCGAGAGTTATGCATGAATGTTTTAAATTTGTAAGTAAAGTGTTTGGCTCCCATTTTATTATTAATTACTACGTGTGTTGAATATGGCTGGAGCATGAGGCCTGTGAAAACTTCATTCTTGGGTTCTTGAATTTGGTAATGTTTTATTGTCAGCCTATTATATACTGATTTTCCTCGGTGACATTTGGGCACATAAAAAGGGATTCACTATTTTTTTTTTAAAAAAAAAAAAATATATATATATATATAACTATATTATATATATGTTCACAGTTATTGGTTGCATTATTCAGTTCTGGTGTTATTACTTTGTTGTTTTTGAATTTCAGATATACATAGAAGCAGAGAGATAACGTATACTATACATCCATCATCAAGATTCAGTAGCTGTGTACATTTTGCTATGTTTGTTTTTTACTGAGGTATTTAGAATTAAATTATAGGCTTCATGGCATTTCACCCCTAGATACTTCAGTTTATCTCTTTACTAAAGAAGGATGCTTCCCTACTTAACCATGATACCATTACTGCACCTGAGAAAATAACAGTGAGGTTCTATAATCTTCTAAAACTCCATCCATATTCAAATTTCCCTAATTGTCCCTAAGACAGCTTTTAAAAATCTGATTTGCTCAAACTAGGATCCAATCAATGGCCATGCAATAAATTTGATTGCCTCTTAACTTCTAACAGTTTCTTAATTTCTAATACTCTTGTCCATTTCTTACGGAGATCGTGCAATGGTCTCTCACTATAATTATACTTTTATCCAGTTCTCTTTCCTTTCCTGATAGGTTTTGCTTACATATTTAACTCTTTTTTTCTTTTTAAATACAGGCTTATGACTGTATAGCACTTCATTGTATAACATTCTAATTTATCACATATAAATATTTTAAACCTTTTTGAGATTACTATCTACCCGTCCTACTTTATTTTCATTTGCTTTATCCTTGTAGCTATTTTCCCAGCAACTTATTTTATTTTATTATTATTTGTAATGTCTTTTTTTGAACATCTTTACTGGAGTATAATTGCTTTACAATGTTGTGTTGGACTTCCAGCCTCCAGAACTGTGAGAAACAAATGTGAGTTGTGTAAGCCCCCCAGACTGTGGTATTTTGTTATGATCGCCCAAGCAGACAGACCCTAAGACCCCTTCCATTGCACGGATAGCCATTCTCTCTTCCCTGTTTCCCAGATCTCTCTACTTTGAAAGTAAGATACCACCTATTCCACACAATAAGATATTCTATTTTTCCCCTGATTATTCCTCCCCAGTCCAATAAGATGACACTTCTAGACATCTTTTATTTTCTTCCTTTCCCCTCCCCCTCCAAGATGAGATCCTTGCAAAGTTTATAATTGTCCTTCCTGGCCATAACTTGTAGCTGTTGCTGAGCTATGACTTTTATAAATAGACTATCATTACAATTTTTCCTTTCAGTACGGACCTTCAATTTTAGGAACCCTTACTTAGCACTTAGATGATACAGTCTGGGACAGGTCTATCCTTATTCATTTTTATTCAATTTACCACATAGCAAGTTCCACTGCTCACCATTACATCTTTCCCTTTTCATCGTTCTTCATTTCATTGGCTCTGTTCTGTCTTCTTTATTTTCAGGTTTGGGTCTTCTCTTGAGTCTTTTCTTCAAATGAAGGATGAAGGGGATAGAAGAGAATTTGGGAAGTGTACTCTCAGAATCTTCCTTTTGCCTTGACGGGTGAGTGGGAACTTGCCTAGGGACAGGATTCTTGGGTGAAGGTCTTTGCCAGGTATGAGGGTGGACAGAAGACCCCAGGCTTGGCCATGTGGCCTGCTTTGGCCAACACAGTGCATCCAGAAGTGGTGGAGGATGTTTCTGGGCAGAAGCTTTTGGGACCACGGTGAAATCTGTCAGGTTCCATCTCCCTGTCTGGGATGGTGGAAGCCTAGGGAAAGGGAGCATCTGTCAGCCTAGGTCTCAGGGGGCCAGTGAACAGAGCTACTATCAACTCAACATGGGCAGGAAATAAGCCTTTGTAATTTGAGCCACTGAGTTTTTTATTTAAACAATGTTCTGGTTCTGCTATGTCTCAGTCAGCACAGGCTGCTGCGACAAAATGCTGCAGACAGTGGTGGGGATGGGGGGTGACCAACAACAGACATTTATTTCTCATGGTTCTGGAGGCTGGAGTGTCCAAGACTGGGCGCTGGCAGATCCGGCTCCTGGCAAGAGCCCTCTTCCTGGTTTGCAGATGCCCTTTCTCACTGTGTCCTCACGTGGCCGAGAGATAGTGAGAGAGAGAGGGCTCTGATCTCTTCCTCTTACTATAAGAACCCTAATCCCATTACGGGGCCACACTCTCATGACCTCATCTAAACGTGATCACCCCCCGAAGGCCCCACCACCGAATGCCATCACACTGAGGGTTTCAACATATGAACGTGGGGGACACAGACATTCAGTCCATGACATGCTGTATAATCTATCCCATCCTGACTGATTCAGAAACCGATAGGATGCGGGGTGCTCTCACTCTCCAGGTACAACTCTCCCCGTCGTGTCTGGCTCTGGGCCCCCCTAGATGCCATGATTTTTCTTTGTCAGCTCTTTGGAGGCTCAGATCTGATAGCTGAGTGCCCCTGTGTTGATCTGGGTCCTCCAAGAAGCACATGTTGAGATGCAACTAAACACACAAGAAATTTACTAGGGAGGACACTTAAGAGAGGAAACGGGGAGGGAGCTGGGAGAGCCATCACACCGTGATCTGACCCAAGTGAAAGAGGGAGGGAAGGAAGGATGGTAGGGTGGAAACCAAATACTCAGTTAAATTTAGCTGCCAAAAGGATACTGCTCAGAAAAGGCAAATAGACAGGAGGTGAAGTGAGGCCTGGCCCCCGAGTCTGGCCTGACGCTTCCTTTCCATGGTAGCTGAGGTGCAGGCCAGAACACAGGTCAGTATGGCCAAGCACGGGCTGCACAGGAGAGAAAGGGGTGTGGGGTGCATTGGGGACTGAATTGTGGACACTACTGCTGATGAAGGATCGTGGGAGCCAACATGTACACAGTACATCGGTCTGTGGTGTGTAAGCATCCTGACCTCACCTTTGCAGCCTCCAGGGCCTGGACCAGGAACTGGCCGAGTACATGCTTAACAGACATTCAAGAAAGAATGAAGACCTGTATCTCTACTCTGGTCTCAGATTCTAAGACATAGTCTGGGAGAGAGAGACTTTGGGTGGGAGCACCAAGGAGGTGTGCACCAGCACCAGAGTCAGGGAAACTTACCCTGATCGTCTCATCCCCACCCGTCATCGCTGCCCGCTTCTACCTCGTCTGCACCCCACATTCTCCCTCCTCTTTGGTTCCTGCATCTCTCCTTCTTCGCTCTGATCCCCCAGTCTCTCCATCCTTCTCTCTGGTCCTCCACTTTCCCTTCCTCTTTCCGATGTTCCAACTCTCCCGCTCCTGCCCCTGCTCTGCTGGGTTCAAAATCTCAGGACTGTTGTGCAGGAGTCTCCGGTGCCCCTGCATTTGGAGAAGCAACAGGAGCTCATGAGAGAGTGAGGTTCAAAGCTAGGGACAGAGACAAACACAACCAGCTCACCTTCCTTCAGTGCTTACCTGTGCCAGGCACTCTGCTAAGTACAAAACACACCGCGTCCGCATTTCACAGATGAGGAAATTGAGACTTGGGTGAAGTGACAGGCCCAAGGTCAATCAGCCAGTATATGGTGGAGCCAGGATTCAAACTCAGGACCATCTGATTCCAAAGCCCACCTGTCTGCACTGCCTCCACCCCAAGCTCAGAGACTATGCCAGTGTGGTACCTGGCTTTTCACCCTCACCACCATCCAATCAGCCAGGAGCCCTCATTCCACCCATTCTGCAAGGGACGGGCCTGAGGCTTGAAGTCCAGGGGTTCACCCAGGAAGTCGGTGCCCAGATCTGAGCCAGGTCGGCCCTAGTGCACACGCAGACTGAGTCCTTGACCATTATGGGCCGCCACCTCACACGAGGTGTCCCCTCCAGCCCTCCTCCACCCCTAGCATCGTGGTCCTGATGCACCCATGCTCCAGCCGGCCTTGATCCGGGGCTGTTCACTTGCGCTGTGTTGGAACTGCACGGTTGTCACATACTCAAGGGATGGAATCTCTGCCTGGCTCCATCCAAGCTGCACAGCGGCAATGGAGTGTGAGAAAAACAGGAGTGCAACCTGTGATGTGGTCCTTCTCAGCTCAGCCTTCTCCTGGGCATCCTCCTCTCTAACCGTATCCTCGAACCTTCTTGAACATCCATCCCCTTTGCATTCTCACCTGCTCCCTTGCACTTGACCCTTAAGGAAGGTCTTACATCAGCATCCGTGGACTTTAGGGTGTAAAAGTCCGTGTTGCCCAGGGCCGGCCCCATTGCTGAAATGGTGCTAACTTCCCTGGGGAAAATCCTTAGGATTTTGTTTCTTTATATTTCTCTCTACTTTTCATATTTTACGCAAAAAGTATTGTTTGTGATCAAGAATAAATAAATTAAAAGGGTACAATGATTATAAAGAGTCAGTAATTCAACCTGCCACCATTAAAGAGATTTTAGGCATCTGAGTGGAGGTGTGGGAGGGATTTGAGGAACTGGGGACTCTTCCTGTTGCTGCGGAAATCGCACCTTGTCCACCAGGCCTGTCCTAGGTCGTTGGAGACCAGACAGCATCGGAAGCTGCAGTGATTTCACCCAACTCACCCCCGGGGCACCTGGTCCCCTGTGAGTGGACCCCGGCCCCGACAAGAGACGCTCAGCAGTGGCCTCTGGGAGGCTGGGGCCGTGGGCTGTGTGCACTGCAGGCCCAGCCCCTTCACAGTCATCAGAGTTGGAGTCGTCATTGTTTTAATTGACCACCCATTTCTTGGGGACCCTTCTTCTTCCAGGTTGGAGAGCTCCCCAGGTGCCCTGTGGTGCTGATTCTACAGGATGTGGGTGCCCCACACTGTCCAATGAAGCGGATGTGCCTTCTCTCCCTCCCCACACAATGCACGCGTGGACTTCCATGAATGCGTAAGTGAAATCCATCTTCCTCCCGTGGGCTGCGAGAACCTCCGTGATCTGGCCCTGCCTCCCGTCCTCCTGGGGGGGCTCGGAGCCCTGACCTCTGACCTCATCTTGTGCCAACTTCCTCTGGGCCAACATCCCAGCCGCATTTGCCTTCTGGCTCTTCCCTGAATAGGCCAGCGCCCCTCCCCTGACCCCAGGGCCCTTGCACAGGCTGTTCCTCTGCTTAGACACCCTTTCCTGGGCCCAAACGTGTCATTCAAGTCTCAGCTCCAGTGTCATCTCCACGGGCTGGCCATCCCTGACCACTCCACCTCAAATCTCTCTCTGCCCAGTACACTTTTCACCGTCCCGTGTTTCTCATCTTCCTGCAATCACCTGTCTCTGGCTTTTCCCTGATGGTTAACCGGTTTACTGTTCACTTTCCCAGCAGGACGATTGCTCCGTGACAGCAGAGACAGCTGGCCCCCCAATACTCCTCGAGGCAAGGGCTGGATTGCCAAGCTATGTGGACTCCCTGGAGACCCTCTGGGGGGCCCTGGACCTGGGCTCGGGGGCCTGGGAGGTGGATGGTGTCCCAGCTCTGCAGACGATGATGACTCTGTGACCTCCCATAAGTCCCTGGACTTCTCCGGGCTGCCGTCTCCTTATTCATCGAACGAGGAAGGAGACCTAACTGCCAGTGTACCTTCCGGCCCTGTGGGAAGAGACTTAAACCCCGGATGGGGCCCTACAATGCGTGCATCCTCAGAGTGTGGCTGTGCCTTCTCCACGCCCATAGCAACCAGAGAGCTGGGATCAGCCCATCCCACGGCCTGGGGACTGGCCAGGAAGCCCTTTGGGGTCCCACCGTCTACACTGGTCTGGGCTCCCGCAGCCCCTGTGACCCACGGGTCTCCAGCTCCAGACCTGCCATGGCCATCTCCCATCTATCTTGTGTCACAAACTCCCAGCCCCTGCCTGGCACGGCGGCCCCGAGCCTGGCAGGTGATGTTTCAGGGGCAGAGAAAGCCCCTCTGAAGCCCCAGACCCTTGCAGAGCTCCCATCAGCTCAGTGGATGTTTCCTGATCCCTACTCTGTGCTGGGGACACAGACAGGTCGGACAGGCCCTGTCCTAGGAATCTCGAGGCCTGGACCGGAACAGGGGCTGTTCGCACCGGGGCACGTGGGCCAGGCCCAGACCCCACCTGGGCCAGAAGGGTTTCCAGGGGAAGGCTCCCATGGAACAGGAGCCTCTGGAAGCACCCCACCCTCTCTTCCCTCCGCCGGGAGGTGACAGGCCCGCGATTATACAAACGATACACCTGCGAGTCCCAGAATAGCAGCAGTGTGTACAGGGATGCCTGTCTCGCTGCCACCGCGGCTGCATTTGCAGAAATACCTTCTGCCGCACAAAGGTGAACATGGCAGAGGCGAGAACCAGGCTTCTGAAAAGGGAAAATATTTAAACACCTTCCGCGGGGATCTGTAAACTCTCGGCACGGGGACAACGATGGCGCCATGTGACTGGACTAAAGTTAGCTCCCACTGGAGGAAGCTGACTCCCCGGCCAGGGAGGTGGAGGGAGGAGGGCAGCGTGTCCTCCGCGGGGCGGGCGGGATGAGCTCCCGCACCGCGTGGCCCCGCCTGCGGGCCAGGCCTCCGCCGGCGAGCCGCACACGCCTCCCCGCGCTTCATCCAGATGGATGGAGAGCCCTCTTCGGCCCTTGCCAACCAACCGGTGGGGTGGGGGGCAGAGGCACGGAGCGGGTCGCCCACTCGCCCACGGTCACGCCGGGTGGAAACGACAAGCTTGGGATTTGGATCCCGGCCGCCTGACTCAGAAGCCGGTACTTATCCCACAGCCCGAATGCCAGTCGGGGTCCGTCTGGGAGAACTGATCTGATGGTGATGGAGAGCCTGGTCACACCCCGTGTGCGCTTTAGGGACACGCTGCTTCGGACCGGGGGGGGGGGTCCGCAGAGCAGCCTCCACGCCCCGGCTCTGCCCCGTGCCCGTGCTGGACAACTTCCAGGTGTTCCTGTCCACAGCCACATCAACAACCGCGGGGCATCCCGTCTCACACCCGAGCGCAAGCTTCCCCACGTCCCACATTTAGAGCGTTCTCCGTAAGCTATTGTTTGTTTTTAAGAGCGGAAGATTTTTTATTTTTAATTATTCTTATTTACGTCAGCATTAGTATTACGAAGGAGAAGAGCTGGGTTCAACAAATGTCCCCTCTCTATGGGTGTCTAATTATTTTACGCACTGGGTGGTGAGGAGGTGACTGAGAGAAAGGTCACCAGTGCCATTTCCTGGCCACCGGTACGTCGTTCTTGAATCCATTTCATTAATCTAGTCAGCAAACGCCCAGGAGCCTCTGCTCTGCCAAGCCCCGCGTACCCAGAAGCGGAGGCTGGGGGCAGGATGCCCTCCCCACTGCCCAGGAGTCCCGCTGTGGGTGTGGACATGCTGCCCTCCCATCTCCTGGGCCTGGTTTTCGAACAGCCTCCATCAGGGGTTGGCCCTGACGCTCCGGCCTCGGTTAATGAGACCCTCCTGCTGGGCACAGGGTTCGTGCCCCTCCAGCAACCCCCCTCAGGAGCTGTCAGCTGGTGAAGCCTCTGCCGATGGCCTGATTGATCCTGGCAGCACTGGGGCTCCGTGGGGAACACGATGGAGCTATTTATGGAGCAGGTGTGGAGCTGGGCAGTGGTTCAGGCTGTGCATTAAGAAGCCTGAAATCCACTGATCATATTTCCTGCAGTAAAGCGGGGGCTTGTGTGTGTGTTGGGGGGGGTGGGGTTGGGGGCCGCCCTTGGCTCGAAGGAGGGGCCCCTGGCCTTGCCTCTGCCCTCATTCGCATGTCACCCTGAGTCCCAGAGAGGGCTGGCTGGCTCCTCCCCTGCTAGATGAACTTCCTACTCTTAAGAGTCCTCTAACTCCGGGGGCAGATCAGATCCTCCCTGAGCCTCGAACCTGCACACCGATCGTTCCTGCAACAGTTTAGAGTGTGAATCTCCCAGGCGTCTTTGCCCACGTGGTCACAATTGGAGACATCACCGCACAAGGAGAACTCTGGGGCTCAGAAATTCCAAGTAAGACCCCCCTTGGGCTTCACATCTCAGGGAGGAGCCCACCCATCTGGGGCTCTGTGTCCTCACATCACCTGATGATGGACTTTTGGGGCAGGTGCAGGTCCAGCAGCCCCAGGTCACAGGCTCTGACTGTCCACCCTATGAACTACTTCCCCTGCCCCTGACATGACATTCTGGAATCCTCTGGACAGACTGAGCCTGGCCAGCCTCAGTTTCCCTTTTCTGGCGTTGGCTCTGCCTCTCGTGTCTTGGGAGCCCTGGGCCATTTTCCTGCTCCCCTCCCCTGACTCTCACCACATCAGCCCTGGGACCAGCCTTAGCATATTTGGGATTTAATCATGGAGCCAATGAAACAACTTTTAGCACCTCCTGTGTACCAGGGACTGGGCTGACTCTCCCTCTTCCTTCGCAGCCTTTTCGCCATCACACTGGTCCAGCCTGGTAGCCTGTGCCTGGAGAGGAGGACGCAGCCCCCCAGCTCCCACCCCACCCCACCCCACAAAGGATCTGCAGTCATGGTCACTGTCCTAAGCTTAGAGCCTTGGCTTCATCATCGGCCAAGGGGATGATGATGGCCTCACAGAGTCATCATGAATGCTCAATTCCCAGCTCAGGCTGAACACCCAGCAGGTGCTCAAGAAAGGCTCACTCAGGACCAGCCCACCAGGGCGCCATACACCACCATCACGGTGCCACTTGCTCACGGCTCCCTACGTCCTCTCACAGTGCCATCTCAGCTGGGGCCAGGTTGGTGATGGCCTTGAAAGGAAACAGGTGAGCACTGAGCCCAGGATGAGCCCTGTGTGGACCCCTGTGTTCAAGATTCTCAGGCTGTAACAGATCTCGACCAAAGACAGGGCTGGGATTGATTAGCAATGTCTGCTGTGGGCCCAGGCCAAGAGAAGGCAGCCTGTGTGCCAATATTGGTGAGCTCACCCTTGGACCCACTCCCCTCTCCAGGCTCACTCCTCACTCCTTCCACTGTCTGAGCTCTTGTTGCTTTCTGCCCTCTCTTCCACCTCTGCGTTTCGTGTTCTTTCTCCTCCTTCTTCATTGCACTCGACCCCCAGGGACATCAGAGTCAAGGCCTAAACCTCAGAGACTCTCCGGGTCCTGGCAGGCAACCACCTTTGCCATCTGCACAGCTATTTTTTTTTCTTTCACTCTTCTACATCTACCTCTTCCTGCCTTCCTTTGAGAGATCTCACTTGGGGTGATGACTTCAGACGCACTGGCACGTGAACTCAACTCTGCTCTTTAGTTTTTAACAAACATTTATTGTGCACCTACTGTGTGGAAGGTCCTGCATGACCAAGTTGAGGCCGGCATGGCCCCTGCCCTCAAGGAGCTCACAGTCTGGCAGGGGAGGTGTGACTGGCACCAAAGGGGTCACAGGATAGAAGTATGTGCAGAGACACAGGCGCCTCATCCAGGCTGGGCACAGGGGAAGCTTCTGGAGAGCTGAATCTTGAAAGATGAGGAGACGGGAGCCTGAAGAGGACAGGGAAAGGTATACAGGCAGAGGGAACGGCGTGAGCAAAGGCACAGAGGTGTGACGTGCTGCACTGGGTGGCTGGCCTAGAGCACGGTACCTCCCTGCTTCCCGCCCGCAGCTGAGTCTTTCACAGACACATAGGGCTGATGTAGAAGCAGCACTAGACTGGGAGTGAGATCCACTGACTCACTGAGGGGCCCGCATAAGCTGGTCGGCCTCTCTGGGTAGTGATTCTTAGCCCCAGGGGCTACGGACACGCCCACTGTGTGTAAAGAACCTGCAGTCTCAGTACCTGCCTCCCTCCCACGCCTCCTCAAAGAAATTCTTTCCCAGGGTTCTCATTGGTTGAGAGGTGAGCCACGCCCAGCCAATCACCGTGGCTGGGGGAAACCTGGCTCTGATTGGCCACACCTGAGCTCTGAATCCACCTCTATGCTGAGCTGGAGTTGGTGCTCCCAGACCACAGGGGCAGAGAGGGAAGGTGGTCTCCCCAGACGCACTGCCACCAGCCTAACCGCTTTCTGGACTGTCATGCGGCAGCAACCCGCAGTGCTAGCTGAGCACCTGCCTTGGGGATGAGTGCTGGGGACACAGGGAAGATGTCAAGACCCAGGCTCTGCTTCAAGTTCACTTCCACCTGCAGGTCAAGACCATGGAAGGAGAGTGTAGGGTGAGGAGAGGAGTGTGGGTGCTGCATGGACAGACCAGGAAACCCTCCTTTTACCCCCCTCCCCGACCAAGAACCCCCCAGAGGCCCGGCTCCCAGGCTTGTTTCTCTTGAGTCCAAAGGCCATATGTCGGGGGGGGGGCGGGGGGGAGGTAAAGGAAGAAACGGCGTTTGGGAGTGGTCTGTGGCTATTCGTGGCACTGTGAACTTGGGGTCAGAAGGCAGCTGGGTCCTTGAAGGAACGCAGGACAGAAGCCAGGAGGAGGTTCAGTGCTGGTTCTGGATCCGAATTGCCTGTGTCCCTGGGCACGTGATCCTCTCCCGTTGGAAGTGTTCCCATCTGTAAAACAAGCGGTTTGGACTAGTTTATCTCTGAGGTCCCTTCCAATCCGCAAAGCTGCTCCGCTTTCCTGAAAGGTTGTATGTAAACTGAATAAAAGTGGCTCCCTACAAAGCTTGGAATCTGTGGGTGGAGAGCACCCCATGCCCCGCTCCCGCACCTGCCGGCGGGGACAGCCTGGACCTTCCTACGAGGCGTTGACTCAAAGCGGGGCGACCTGTGGGTCGGAGTCCAGTGCCCCCTGGTGGCGTCCAGGCGGGCAGGCTGCTTCCGGACGGCGTAGGCCCGACGGCTGTGACTCAGGGGTGGCGCCGCTGCAGGGCGGCGGGAGGCCCGACTGGGGTTCCGTCGTGGGCCGAGCCACGGCGCAATTAATTACCAGCTGCTGGGAATCCTTGTCGCCCGCTCGCGGTGACTCACCGGGCGGCCAGGCTCATTCGCCGAGCGCGGGGGCCTCGGTTTCCAAAATGAATTCTGGGGAGAGCGGCTGCTAGGGGTGGGGCTCCCCGCCCCCGCGGGCGAGCTCAGACCCAGTGGAGACCGGGCGGCCCAGACGTCGCCCACAGCGGGGGGCCCCCTTCCCTCGTGCGCCCCGGGCGCAAGCACCCGCGAGTCCCCAAAATGTGATGGAGAGCATCCCCGCCGGGGAGCCTCCGTGGGTCCCTAGACTCGATCGACCCAGACAGAATCCTGTGGGCGGGGAGCCCAAGCACGGCCCGAGGGGGCGACCCAGAGGGATCAGGGCTCCCGGAGCGAGCTGCGCGAGGGTTGAGTATAATTCCCTGGCCTACCCGCCTCATAGTCCATGGCTAGCTTCTGCCCCGTTTTTCAGCCCGCCGCCAGCGGGGGAGGGCGCCCCTTTCCCCAGGTCTCCATCTCTTTCTTGGCTGGGGTCCAAGGGAGATCGCCTGACCCAGGGAAGTGGAGCCCGGGGGTCTCCGCCACTTGCGCTTGCCCCTTTCGTGCTCCATTGCTCAAGAGGCAGTTAAAGGGGCCGATGGTTGAGGGAAACCCCCTCGACGACCTGAAGGGAGATGGGGGGAAGAGGGCAAAGGAGGCTGAAATAGAAAGGGGGTATAGCCGAGCGAGGACCCCTGTCTGGACTCAGGGAATAGCTACGGCCAGGCCGAGCCTCAGGTTTCCTCCCCAGGCTGGTCCCGAGAGGCGCCGTCGCGCGGTGCGGGGAGCAGGGGGGAGGGTCAGGGTTGAGTTCTGGGTGCACCCCGCGCCCAACCTCGGGGAACCAAGGAGTGTTTCTCGGAAAAGCAACAGGAAGCAGACAGGGAAAGGGGAATGCGGCGCCCTCCCCAGCGGCCCCGATCCCAAGAGTGGCGGTTCCTGCCATCGTCAGCGCCCTTCCAGGTCGGCCGGTGCTGGGCCAACCGGCCGGCGATGCTCTCCGGGTCTGACGCGGCCCTTGGGACCCCAGCACGCGACGAGGAGACGCCCCAGGCCAGTGACATGCACCCGCGCCCGGGCCAGGTGGCCGACCCTGGGGGAGCCGCGTGCGCCGCCGCGCTCCCGGGAGCCCACCGACCCTCCCCTCGTGCTCCCACCCTCCGCCGGATTTCCCCTCTCCCTTAAGCTGCCTGTCTGCCTTCTCCGGCTGGGCTGCATCCCGTTTCTTCTCCTAACCCCGGGTCCCTCAAACTCTCCGCCTCTCGTGGTTGCATGTGCTCTCGGGGAGCTGGCCTAGAACGGCCCAAGCAGCCTCATTTATCCTCCCATCCCCCGCCAAAACCTGCTGGTGGCTCCGCCCCCCACCCCCTCTCGGGCGACACCCAGTCCTCGGCCCGCCTCCGCCCCCTCCCCGGCTGCACCGGCCGCCCCTCCCGAGCTCCCTTCCCGTGCGCCCTGCGCCGCGCTCGGTCTGCAGCGGGAGCCGCCGCGGCAGCCTCGCCAGCTGGCTGGTGACCAGGCGGGAGGTGGCGCGCCCGGGAGGCTGCGGGAGGGAGGGAAGAAGGGAGGGAAGAAGGGAGGGAGGGAGGGAGGCCGGGCCTTGGCTTAGCCCGGCCCCCGCCCCCCGTGGCCCTCCCGCTGGAGAGGGGCTGCCGCGCGCGCGCGCGCGCGCACACACACACACACACACACACACACACACACACGCCCGCCCGCGCGCACACACCCGCGCGCTCCCGCGCGCGCATACACACACACACACGCACACATACACACAGGCACACATACGCACAGACACACGCACACACACTCGGGCTCCCTCCGGCGCGCACGCACGCAGCGCTCCAGGCAGAGCGGCGCTGCGGCCGCCTCCCCGGACGCCCGGACGCCGGAGGGCCCCGACCCCCGCGCGGCTCATGCGCCCGCGCCCACCCCGCATCTCCGCGAGGCCCGCGGGACCCCTCCCGCCGCCGCCTCCGCCGCGCCCGCCGCCCCCGGAGGAGCGGGCTGGGCGACCGCCGCCGCGCCGTTTCCCGGCCGCCCCCGAGGCCGCTCCGCCGCGGGCCCTGCCACCCGGGGGCCGCGCCCCGCTCCCGCGCCTCGGGGGCTGAGCCGAGCAAACTTCGTGGACCGGCCGACGCCTGGCTGGGACCCCGCCGCGTCCCGGCTCGCCTGGGTGGACGCAGCGCGCTCGGACCTTCGGGCACCCGGCCGCCCCAACCGCTGCACCTGCTCGGCCCCCTCCCCGCTCGCTGGGGACTCCGGAGACGCCGCCACTTCGCAAACTTTTTCACCCCCCTCAAAGGGGAACGCGGAGGGGTAAAAGGGGCAGGAGGTCCCGCGGGGCGCGTGCGGACCTGTGGTCTCCTAGCTGGGTGCCGCCTCCCCGGAGCCGACCCGGAGGGGCGCGGGCCCCGGCGTCCGCGCTCCGGCTCCCGCTCCCGCCCCTGCTTTTCCGGCGGGAGCTGGGGGCGGGGTGCGGAGGGCAGCGAGGCCCGCGCGGTGCCCGGCGGGGCCGCCGTGCATGGCCCTGCGCAGTGGGGCGGGCTGTTTCGGCCGGGTCTGGCGCAGGGTGGCGGGGCTCCCGGACGCCTGGCCCCGGCGCTCGAGCAGCCTCCTGTGCCTGTCCGCCTTCTCGCCCGAGCCCGGGCCCGCGCCGCCCCTGCCCCGCCAGCCGCCTCGCGGTGGCGGCGGCTGTGGCGGCCCCGGCGGAGGGGGGCCCCCCCAGCCTCCCCGCCCCCCGCCTCCCCGCTGCTGCTGCTGCTGCTGCTGCTGCTGCTGCTGCCGCCGCCGCTTACAACTTGGAGGCGGCGGCGGCGGCGGCGGAGGAGGCGGCGGCGGCCGCCGGGCGCTGCAGTGGGACGCGCGCGGCTGCGAGCCTGCGGGACATGCCCCCCGCGCCGGCTCCTTGCTGGCGGCCATGAAGAGGCAGAACGTGCGGACTCTGTCCCTCATCGTCTGCACCTTCACCTACCTGCTGGTGGGCGCCGCCGTCTTCGACGCCCTCGAGTCGGACCACGAGATGCGCGAGGAGGAAAAACTCAAAGCGGAGGAGGTCCGGATCAAGGGCAAGTACAACATAAGCAGCGAGGACTACCGGCAGCTGGAGCTGGTGATCCTGCAGTCGGAGCCGCACCGCGCTGGCGTCCAGTGGAAATTCGCCGGCTCCTTCTACTTTGCCATCACGGTCATCACCACCATAGGTAAGGGCTGGGCGCGCCGCCGCCCGGCTCCCCGCGTCCCGGGAGGAGTCCGGGGAGGCGGCTGAGCGCGCGGCGCAGGGCTGGGTGCGGGGCGCCGAGGGTTAAACGCAGCCTGTCGCCGGGGCCCCTCCCGCAGCGCCCCCTCCTCTCCGGGAGCCCCCGCCTCTCCTGCGCCTCCGCGCCGTCTCACCCCTCGCGGACCCCACCCGGTGCCCTCCTCCGCGCCGGTGTCTGGGCCGGGCGTGCGAGCCCGGAGCGAGCGTGCCGGAGCCTGGAGGGCGGAGGCGCCACTTTTGCAAAGAGAGTGGAGCGCTAAGAATAATCCCACAGCAGACACCCACCCACCCACCGCCCCGGCGCGGGCTGGGCTGCGCGGGCCTCCAAGCCTTACACTTACTACCTCTCCGGGAGTTGGAGAGGGCTGGCCTGGCACCTGCGGCGCGGAGACCGACTCAGGTGGCCGCGGACGGCTCTCGGAGCGAGGCAGGCGCTGACCCTCGCCAGCCTCCAGCCTCCTCCGAGCCCAGGTTTCAGTTCTCCTGACTCCTGGCTCCTCTTCTTCCATGCTGGAACCTGGTCGTGCCAGGCCCCTGGGAGGAGAGGGTTTGCTCTTTGGTGATGGGGGCGGGGGCGGGGCGGTGGCGGCCTGGTGAGAGGCTCTAGGAGCGCGGTGGAGAGCCCGTGGGGGGGCAGGACCAGCCCACCCCCAGGCTGTGCCGGTGGGTAAGGCACGTGTGCGTATTGCCCAGAAGCCGGGGAAGTTCAGCTCCGGTCCAGGGAGAGAGTCCAGTTGGTACACCCTGGGGATTCCTGTGGGTCTGAGCCCGAAGGTGCTGCCCGTGAAGCAGCCTCTGGTGGGCACCTAGGGCAGGACCCCCACTGAGGCCAAGGGGTTCAGGCAACTTGCGTCCATCACCCTTGGAGACCTGTGGGAAATAGAGCAGGTCACTTCATCCCAGTGGATTTGGGGCTGCCCTCCCCACGCCGCAGGAGGCAGGGTGGTGTCTCTGTGGTGTGCACCTTGTCCCAGCGCGGCACCCGGCCTCTCATGGCCACCTCCGTGGACCTGTCAGGGCCACTGTATTGGCTCGGGGCCACCTCTAGTTTGCTCCCCTCCAGTTCTCTGTGCCCCTGTGCCCTGAGAAGAGGCCTCGTCTTCCCCATCCTTCTCTCCGTCCCTCCTGCCTGACTTCTCTGGACCTCCTTCTCTGATTTTCCCCTTGATATTTTTCTCTCTCTGGAAAGCTCTGCGTGCCGAAAAAACAGGATTTCTCAGTGCCATATGCAACAGGAAGCACCAGCACAGGACGGCTTGTCTTTCCTTCTTGGTTGAAAAGAGTTTTTAAGAGAGTCATCTTGTTTGAAATGTTTAATTCATTGGTGTAGGTTTTTATGTTTTCAGGAGGAAATTGTCCTTCTGTTGTCTGTGGAACCAGCTTTGCTCCTCTTGCCACACGTCCTTGGCCCAGGGGCCAAAACACAGTAGAGTCCTTCCTTTCCCACCCTGTGCTTCCAGCTCCTGAGAGGGCCAGCCAGTCATAACCATCGTTCCTGTTCTTCACACTTCCAGTGTGAGCTGTGGCCGTGACACACATGCACAGGGCGTCCATCCTGCGGGGCAGGGGCCTGCTTGCGGGAGAGCCGGGGATATGCCTCCAAAACTGACCACCCCTGGGGAGGGGAAGCACTCATCGTTCCCTAAAGTGCCTTGAGTGACGTAGACCCAACTCAGATGAAAGCTGCGAGCGTGCTGGCCACCAGTAGTGAAGTGAGCACAGGAAACCTTTGGCCGGTCCCAAGAGTTGAACTGCAACGTTGAAGAGACGGTTGGAGTTAAAATCAAACCTAGAGATGTTCCGTTTACCTGATAAGGTTCTTATCGATTGCGTTTATTGATTCTGATTGGCAGTTCTGGGCATATGCCTCTAATGGTTAGGGCTCCAAAGAGGGAGGGGCAAAGCAGGGTGGCCAGGTGGAGCGTGTGGAGGGGCAGCCGATGACCGTGCTGGCTTATTCCTCACTTCTTTTGTTGAGTTTTCAACAGATTTTCCGGAAAGAGAGGGTGGAATATATGTGTAAGGCTAGGAAGAAAAGACTGTCCTAACTCAGCCGCCCTGTGGTGGAAAGATGCTGAACCTGGAGCCCGCTGACCGGGCTTGGAACCTGGGTTCCATGAAGGGCAGGGTGGTGTGCTGACTCCCAGCCTGTTTCCCCACCTGTAGAAGGGGCGTGACGCCGTAACCTCCCGCCAGGGTGACTCTGAAGGGCCAGTGGGATCCCTCGTGCCTGCAGCCGCCTGGTACAGCGCTGTGTGCACTTCGTAGGTGAGAATCCATGAATTTTGACATCAGCTAAGCCTGACTCTGCCCTAGGAAGCTGTTTAGCTCTGAAGAGCTCCAATTTACGGGAAACCAAGCACCTATCTAGTTAATTCTGTTTGTTTTCTTCTATTTTAATATAAATGCAAATTAAGGTGCTCCTAGGCCTAGACCAAAACCCAGCCCCAAGCCAGGCCCTCCAAGGAAGCGCCTCCTATCCGACAGTGATGGTAATGAGTCGGGTGCGTCTTCAGGGGCGCTCTTCTTTTTAATCTAACCTTGAGCGGTTTCTTGAGTGTGCATGCTTCAACTCTGAGCTCGGGTCTCCAAGGTGGGGCGGGAACCACCCTCACTCCCTCTGCTAATGTACGCTGCTTCCCGGATGCAGTTAGTAGCGCACTCGTGAACGGGATTTTAAGAACATGTATAATTACCACTCTGCCTTGGACCTGTGGCCGCCGTTTTCGTCAGAGCCTTTGTCGGACTCTCACACTGACCGCCGGCCAGCTCTCCCGGGAGCCCGGGCACAGGCACCTTTGTCCTAAGGAGGGACGAGCACAGGTCCCACCGGCTCCAAGAAGGCAGATTCACTCCCATCGCTGCTCCAGTTCTGGGTGCCGTCCGTCCCCGCTCGCTGCTTCTGATGTCTGTGCCACTTGTAGCTGCTGCCCAGGAGATGGTATTGTTGCGTTCTAAATTTGGCGAGCCCGAGGCCTTCGGAACTCTCCATCGTGTTCAAGATGAAAACTCCTTCTGCATCCCCTGCCGTGCCCATCTGATTAGCAGGCGGGTTGGAAACCCTCCCACCTGCCTTCCTGAGCTGTTGGTAGGAGTGGTGGCAGTCAGGAGTCCCCACGGCCAGGGGCTGTAGAGCGCCTGCTCCGAATTGCTCTGCTCAGGGCTAAGGCCTGGGTGGGAAGGAACCCCCAGCACGCGGGGGCTCTTCCTACAGGAGGCGCTTGAGGCCAAAATTGTGTCCCGCCATCAGCGACTACTTCTGACAACAGCGGGAATCTCCAGACACTTCTCTTTCGACTCTAACATCTGTGTTCTAAGTAGTTACCACCTTCGGGATCATTAAAGAGGAAACTGTGCTTAGAATTCAGATCTCATTTGGAGGATCTAAGAGGCCGATTTAAAACCTGGGCCTCACAGGGGAAGGAGGGAAGGAAGGGCCCTGCGTTTTGTTTTTGCTGCTGTTTGGAGGAGGAACAGACTGACGTCAGGCCCTTTGGGCCCGGCTGAAGGCGGGGTGGCCGCTCCAGGGCACCGGCTCGGGGTGGGGCACAGTCCCAGAAGGTCTGCGCTCCTGCGGGCTCCCTGCTCAAGGTCCCCCGCCCCAGAATGCAGTGGGGCACCCCTTTTCTCGCTCATCCGCGGGACCTTGAACAGACTTCTCACCAAGTGGAAAGCGTGTCCCATGTCCTCCTCTCGCGCCCTGGGGTGCAGGTTTCGATCCACGGTTTACACTCTCGCTGCGTGCCAGACCCTCCCTGGCCTGTGCTGCCTCTGGGGCTCTGGGGACCGTCTAGATGACAAGATAAGGCCTGGCCTTGAGGCAGGAGGGGAGCTGGAAACCCAAACAGTTGGGTGCAGTCCAGCGTGAAGCGTGGGGACAGCTAAGCTCAGTTAACCCTTCCCGAGCCACCGGCAGACAGCCCAGGGGCTGGGCGCGGCTTACCCTCTGCCCCTCACTGCCCCCGAGCTGTGCCCCCTGCCCTCCGCACCTCCCCCAGCTCCAGCATCGTTTCTGCCATTTGTTCTGCCCCTGGAGGAACCATGTCTCCTCCCGGCACCGGCGGGACCCGCACAGAGCCCCGCACAGAGTGGTCACCTCCAGAAGGACCGAGGATGGAAGCACCACTTCTACGCACGCGCACTCACGTCACCCCCAAGGCGGGAGGAGGTGTTGCCCCGATTTACAGATGGGGAAACTGAGGCCCAGAGGAGGCAGTGCCCACTGAGGCCGAGGGCCTGGAACTCTGCAGTCGGGATCTCCTTACCGCAGGCTCCAAAGATGGATTCCACCCAGGAGCCAGGGATGGGCCTGTGGAATGTTCCATCTGTGTCTTTCTGCTTCTCCCTTTGCCTTCACGCTTCAGGGAAGCTGCTCAGCCAGGCCCAGGTGAAGGACCCGGCCGCCCAGCACACCGTGGGCTGGACGGGAGGGCTGGGGTCTCCTTGTGACTTTCAGTATGGCAGCTGGTCGGGTGCAGGAGCACAAGGTGCCGTGTTCAGCTCCTCCCAGGCCTGCCCGGACCTGGCCTTGCTCGACGTGGCCCTGGCCCTCCAGCAAGCACGGCCTATTTATAGATGTCCTGGGGGAGGCAAAGGGGTGGGTTACTTGACTCGGGGTGACCTGAGAGAGACGGCTCTCCCGAGGCGTATGAGACACCCCGCTGAGGGCTCTGAGACGGCGCGGATCACAGGAGACCCCGTGTGCAGACATCTGTTGCCTTCACCTGCTCTCTCCGGATGGCCTGGACTTTCATCTGCTGAGTCCGGGGAGGTCAGAGCGGGAGGTGAGCCAGGCTTCCGTGTACATGTCTTCCCCTGTGGACCTGCGTTCGCACCTGCACCCATCCATCCCCCACACTGCTGCTCAGCCAGCCCTCCCTGCGCGTGTATGTCAGGCTCCACACGTCCCCGCATCCGTCCATTCTTCCCTCTCTGCTGTCGTCCACTTGCTCAGTCGCTCACTCCTCGTTGCTCAGAGCACTCACTTGGCTCCGTGCATTGTTCGTCCTTCCTCCGTCAGTGGGATGTTACCCAGTTCCTCCCATGGGCAGGTTAGGGTGGGTGCACGGCACCCCTGGCAGGGCTCAGTGAGTGTTAACGCCTCGATGGCAGGCGATTTTCACGTTGTTCCAGCCTCATCTCCTTCCTGCCAAATGGTCAGCCGATCCCAGTCACTTCTAATTTTTCAGAAAGTAGAATGTTCGTGTGGAGAAGCGCACGTGTCACAAGTGTATTGCTCAGTGATTCCGATAAACGAACCCTGCCATGCAACCAGCACTCAGATCAAGAAACAGAACATTACCAGCACCCACGATCCTGCCTCATCAGCCAGCCTTTTCTTGAACGCCTCTAGTGACAGGGAGCTCATCACTTCACATGTGATGCAGTGTGTGTGCTTAGATGAACGTTGAGGTTATTGTGTGAAGTTCTGACCTGTGGGCTTCCATGTGGAAGGGGGTGTGTGTACTTGGGGGGGGGTCTTCTCTTAAAGGGCTGGCCAGTCTCTATGGTGGTCACCTGAGGAGCGGCCTGAAGGTCTCCATTTAGAAAGTGGAACTCGGGGGCCCAGGCCCAGGAAAGGAGAGGGAACTCATTACATAGAGTGCAGGTGAGTCTGGAGTGGGATGTGTGTGGAGTGGTCCAGGGTGGGATGGGCTTGGGGAGCTAGGATGGACAGGTGGGCAGCCCCGGGCACCTGCCTCTGTGAGTCAGAACACAGAGCAGCCCCGCACTGTCTTCACACCAGCCGCGCCAGAGGACCAGGGAAAATGCCGGAGGAGATGAATGTAACGCCTGGTCTTGGCAGTGCTCTGGGAGGGAGTTAGGAGGCAAGGACCCTGGAATTCCCCGGTGGCGCAGTGGTTAAGAATCCGCCTACCAATGCAGGGGACACGGGTTCGATGCCTCGTCAGGGAAGATCCCATATGCTGTGGAGCAACTAAGCCCGTGCGCCGCAACTACTGAGCCTGCGCTCTAGAGCCCACGAGTCACAACTACTGAGCCTGTGAGCCACAACTACTGAAGCCCGTGCGCCTAGAGCCCGTGCTCCACGACAAGAGAAGCTACCGCAATGAGAAGCCCACACACTGCAACGAAGAGTAGCTCCTGCTCACCGCAACTAGAGAAAGCCCGTGTGCAGCAACATAGACTCGATGCAGCCAAAAAAAAAAAAGAGTCCATGGGCAGTGGAATCTGGGACGAGAGAGTCTGGTTGAGAATCCTTCCCCTCCACCCCGCGGATATCCTCCTCCAGGCCACCCATGGGCGGGGAGAGGGGGCGGGGTCTGGTGTTCATTTCCTTAAGGGATTTTGTTCAAAGTTCCCTTCTGCCTGTCCCAACTCTGGGACCTCCGTCTGTAGAAGGTTCTCCCTTCTAAGCTGCAGGCAACCACCCTGTGGCTTACAGTTCTCCAGCAGAAGGGCTGAGCAGAGCGTGGTTCACTTCCTGTCCTGTAACAGTCTTGGGGATTTGGAGATGGCCCCAGGGCCCCTGCGTTTCTGTTGATAACACCTTTGTAAGCTGGCCGCTCTCCTCTGAGCAGCTCTGGTGCACTCAGTGTGCTCTCCCAGTCGGGTCTGATCACGCAGGGAGAGCAGAGAATTTTCTCACCTCCGCTGGTCTGCACTGTACTTTTGTTCACGCTCCCAGTCAGTACCCCAGCATTTCTGGGCAGCCCCCTCCCTGCATTGACACGTTTCGAGCCTCTGGCTCATGTGAACTTCTCTTATTCTCTGTCTTGGACTGGGGTGAATCCAGGCCCTGACGTTGATCTTGGAGCGCAAAGCAGCTCTGTGTTGTGGACCCAGAGAAGAAGGGATGGTTGATGGAAAAATTTGCAGCAGGGGAAAATGAGAAAATTTAGGAGCGTCTGTGAATGCATTGGCCCGGCTTGCCAGGATGCTGTGAGATGTCTGTCCCTGGGCCCGGGAGAAGCAGGGGGTCCCCAGCTGATGACTGGCTGTAGCCCTCAGCCACCTCCGCCACCGTGCTCCTTCCTGGGGTCCTGAGCGATGACAGGCCTGGCCGGGAAACAGCTGCTCAAAGGCAGGGCTGCCCCGTGCGGTGGGCTTGCCCTGAACTGCCCTCACCCTCGTCGTGTCCCCAGCCCTGGGAAGAGCACTGGGTGGCAGTGAGGTGAAGGATGGCGCTGTGGATGAGCTGTGGCTGGCGTGAGGGTGCAGGTGCCCTTGGGTGGCAAGGGGCGTGCTGGGCTGGGCGCATGGAGAGCGGAGGGGGCCGGGGCCAGGCCCTACCTCTGGCCTTGGTCTTGTATCCGCAGGAGCGGGTCATGGTGCCGCTTGCCTCCAGAGCCTGAGTCCAAGGGACTCGGGGCCGCGGGCGGCAGGCAGATCACCGGCGGTCCCGTAGCCGTGGGCAGGACTGCTCACGTCTGCCTGTGCTGGAGGCCTGATCCTAGGCACGTCCCTTTAGCCTGGGGCTTTTTTCTCATCTGTGACGTGGGGGCGTAGGGCTTGGTGGCTCTCGAGCATCAGAGAACGTGCAGAACAGCCGTGGGAGGCCTCCTGTCCCGCCCCGGGGCTCTGCCGCGTCCACGGCGGCTGCCAGGTGCCTCGCTCCTCCTTGCACTCCGCCGGCTCCTGGCAAATTGGAGAGTCGTCATTTGCAGCTTCCCAGCCCTGCTCTCCCGCCCTCCCCCCCGGGGGACATCCCATCCCTTGCCTGTCTCCAGCCCCCGCCCCTGCTGGGTGCCGTGGCCCTGACCCTCGTTGGGGGGCTGCCCCATGCCCACTCTGTACTCAGAGAGCAGCCCCGGAGATGGAAAAGCTTCTGACATCCAGCGGAAGGAGGCTCCCGTGGTGGGATGCCAGGCTGGGGGCCTCGGGGGGCCTCTGGAGCCGTGGGGTCCAACCCTGGGCAGCAGGTTTTCTCAACCCAGGCCTGTTGAGAAAATACGGCTTTCCGGGAGGCCGCCTTGCACCCTGCAGCCACGGCGACCTTTCTGAAGCCCATGCCACCATCTTCCTCTGCCTCCGACACCCCTGCGCCCCCAACTTCTCGGGTCAGAGCCAGGCCCACCACGCCTCCTGCAGGGTGCCCCGGGCATGTGTTTGTTCCACAGCCTCCACAGGGGGCAACTGAGTCCCCAGGGCCGCTCAGGGCACCTGCCGGCGGCCAGGGTACGCGCTCGGCCCTGAGAGCTGGGGGGACGTTGAGCTGAGTGGTTTGGGGCCACTGGGCAGGTGCAGGCAGAAGCCTGGCCTTTTGAACTTCAGCTATTGGTTTTCAGGGAGGACAGCAGGTTAGGGACCGTCTTGCCAATGGGCAGCTTCTCACTCCCACGCCTTAGATGTGTGATCTCGGTCCCCAAGGCCATCGCTAGTGATGGGCTCGTGTGAGTCTGTCCGGCACCTGGCGGGAAGAGACACCCACCTGTGAAACAGCCTTGGGCTGTCACCAGCCCTGCTAGACGTGAGGTACAGGAAGGCGAGAGGCTCCCAGCGGGCAGCATCACCAGGCGTTTGCCCGGGGCTGAGGCGCTCAGTGTGTTGTCATGGCACCCAGCCCTCCGCCCTGTTGCGCCCTGCCTGTCCCTCCCGCCCTGTGGGCCCCCAGACCTCCCTCCACCTCTCCCCACGCCCCCTGGGACACCACTGCCGGGCAGTTCCCACCTGGGACCTTGCCCGTGCTGTCCCCTCCACCCAGCCTGGCCCCGTGCACTCACAAGATGCTGAGACTACTCGTGTCTGTCCTCTGGACGCTGGTCAGTAGGTGACAGCAGGGGCCTGCACTGTGCTAGGTCTGCTCACATGAAAGGCGCTTGAGCGCTGGGGTCAGGCCTTTTATCCCAGTGTCCCGAGCGCCTGGCACATACCGGGCCCCAGAAGGTGTTTGATGATTGACCCCCCGATGGCCCGTCAGGAACAAGATGTTATACTCAGGGACCAAAATGTCAGTAAACGTGAAGCACGCGGCAGTGGTGTCTTTGGTCCCTGTTGGCCATTTGTTGGAGGCGTGCAGGGTGGCACACATCTGGGGTGCTGTGGGTTTCAGGGGCGGGTGAGGCCTGCTGGGAGTGAGGGGCAGAGCCAGGCGCCGGCAGCCACTTTGGGAGCTGCAGCCCTGAGGTGTCCAGGCTGGGCACAGCTGCTCCCTGGACCTTCCCCGTGCGCACGCCTGCCCCCCTTGCTGTCCCTCTCCCACACCTTTGCGCACAGGGGAGCTTGGTGAGGACCTACCTGCTGACTCTTGGGGGTTCCATTAGGTACTTCCGTGGTGCCCACTGGCAGTGTCCCCACTTCTGCGGGCAGGAGACCATGATTGCTCATGGCCCACAGTGAGGATCCTGGCGTGAGGGCTGCAGAGATCGCGGGCTGTACGCAGGGCCCCGGCTCTGGTCACCGGGTGACCTCGGGCTGGGGCAGGGTTCTCCCCGTGCACCACTGATATTAGGGGCTGGATACCTCTTTGCAGTGGGGACCGTCCTGTGCATCGCAGGACACGGAGCAGCCTCCCTGGTCTCCATCCTCTGGTTGCCAGTGGCAACCCCCCTCCCCCACCCAGTAGTGACAAATAAAAATGTCTCTAGACGTTGCCAGATATTCCCCGAAGTGCGGAATGTCCCCTGGCCTGGTGACTTCCCTTCCCGGAGCCTCTTCTGCAGACTGGGAGAAAAAGCCACCTTCCGAATCATGGCCAGAGGGGGCCGAGCGGTGTGGCGTGTGCGTGTGCGCAGTCAGTGCCTGGGAGGTGGGTCCCTTCCCTCTCCCTGCCCCCTCCTCCTGCCCAGAGGAGGCCTCACAGCCACACGTCGGGAGGGAGGTGACTCTGGCGTTGAGCTTTCAGGCACAGTCCCATGTGGATGGGGGGTGGGAGCCCAGGTGGGGCTGAGGCGAGCTCGCTCACTCTGGGCAGGTGGGGTGAGCTTGGAGGTGTTGGGGGGAACCGTAGGAGGGCGCTTGGCTTCCCCACCTCACGCAGAAGCTCTAGGCAGCGTTGTTGTGTGTCAGGGAGCACGGAGGGTGTGGTTCCTGCTCCAGCCCAGCGGCGAGGCCCCAGGTACGTCTGGAGGCAGCTCGGTGTCCCACAGGCTGCACCTACAGTGTCGGGACCTTTTCTCTCTTGGACTCTGGTGGGAGATGACTGCTCGTGATGCAGGGCTGGCCTGGCTGGGCTCTAACCACGAGTCTCGTCTGCGCCCCAGGAAGGGGCCTCGCCCAGGGCTGCTGCAGGCTGCGGGGGAATGTTCCCTTTGAGTCTGGTCGTAATGAAGGGTTTCCCAGTGTGAGCGCCATTTCCGGGGAGATAAAGACCTCTTTGCGCCCCCAGTGCTGAGGGGCCCTGGCAGTTAGCACAGTTGGTCTAGCATCCATTTGGGACAAGTGTTTAGGCCAGAGAGATTCGAGCGCCGACGCAGTGGATGCCCCGTGTGTGCTGGTTCACAGAGTAGCTCCTGCATCACGGAAGAGGGGGAGAAGTGAGCCGTGGCAGAGGTCGTTTTATAAAGGGGAGAACAGTCCCCACCACTCCCCTGTGGGCTCGTGGTCACATGCAGGAATGGCTTTAGCTTTTCATGTTCCCGCTCTCCTCGTTGCCCAACTGTGCTCACTGTTTTTATCCTTTCATCAGGATGAATCTGTAAGGGACTTAGTTCAGCTGCCGGTAGCAGAGAACCCGGGTAACAGTGACCAAACAGCAATGAAGGAGTCTGGGGCAGGTAGATGGGCTGACAGGTGGCTCCACGATGCCTTCAGAGACTCAGGCTCCTTCTATCTTTCTGCTCGGCCGTCTTAGCTTGGCTTTAGTTCTCAGGCTGGTGCCTCATGGTTCCAAGATGGCTACCCTAACTCCAGCATCACCTCTGGCATCCTTTCCTGGCAGGAAAAAAGAACAAAAGACAAAGGCATGTATCAGCTGAGCCTGCTCCTTTCTAAACAGCTTGCCTGTATGGTCCACCTAAGGACTTCTACTTACACGTCATCGGCCAGGACTTTGTCTTATGGCCAACTCTATCTGCAAGATATGTAGCATGTTGCTTTTCAAGCCAAATGGGTTCTGAAGGTGGGGAAGGAGTAGAGATAGGTATTGGTAGGCCCCCATGGTGTCTAGGCATTTCAGAGTCTTTTTCTCTTTAAGTTTATACCAAACATTACCTTGTGTTTCCGCAGTCTTAAGGGAAATATATTTTCACAGCTCCATATCCACTAAATGAATGTATGATCATCTATTTAACCACTTCTCTATTTATAGTGTTTTAATGTCTTTCCTTTTTTTTTTTTTGCCAATTATAGGTAGTGCTTTATTGAATGTGTGTGTGTGTGTGTGTGTGTGTGTGTGTGTGTGTGTGTGTGTGTGTGTGTGTGTGTGTGTGTGTGTGTGTGTGTGTGTGTGTGTGTGTGTGTGTGTAGATTCTGCTGGGTTATTACTTAAGGGTTTGCTGTGGTGGTGGGATTCCCAGGTCAGAGGCCATGAGCACCTGGCAGTGTTGTGTGTTGTCTTGTAAACAACAGCATATGGTGCAGGGCTTCTAGTCTCACTGCAATTTCAGCAGCCCTCAGCAGTGTTGAAGACATTTTTTGGATGTTCTTACTATTTTAGAACATCCTCTTAGCAATCTTTATGTGGCCTGGACCAGGTCAGGTGGGGTTAGAGGGACGGTGTCCACAGCTGTGAAAACCCATCCTCATCCCAGACTCAGCTAGTCCAAGGGAGTCTTGTGGGGGCAGTTGACACCTGGAACCCACAATCTCCTGGAGACCCCGGAACCAGGTGGAGGCAGGGGAGCCAGTGGGCCTTGGTCTGGCTCCCAGGACCGGGGGTTTTGCCTCATCAGTTCTGGTCCAGCCAGTTGGCTTCGTCACTGGGACTCTGAGCTGAGAAGCAGCTCCAGTGGGGAGGAGTGCTGTGATCGATTAGTCATGTGTGCCATGGGTATAGAATGGGCAATGGCAGTATCCCTGCCATGTACCTGCCCACCCCAAGCTAGCGAAAGATGTGACTTCAGAGGTGGAGGGCTTTTCCCTCAATATGCCTGGAGTGACATCTCTATAGAGGACTCTATGGATACGGATCGTTTGTCCCTGCTGTTATCTAGTTCACAAAGCAGGGTCCCATCCACTACCATGTCTCATCCACATAACAACCCTGTGAAATAGGCATGGTTAGGATTAACTCTGTTATGCCAGCGAGGCCAGACACGTCCAGTGGCTTCCCAAGGTCACACAGTGGCGTTTGGGACTTGAACCCAGGTCTTCTGCCCTCAAGCCCAACTTTCTATTCTTTATTCCACTGTTCACCTTCCTGGGATCATGGGTTGGATACAGGGCAGAAGATCTGCCTCGGCGATTATTGTCTGACAGGATTCAAAGGTCATCTGGTTCTACCCTTTCAGGATGGCATCGTTGCTTGACCCTCCAGTGACAGGGAGCTCACTGCCTCACTAAATTAGTAGGGAAAGGCAGATGTGGGACTGATGTTAAAACAAAAGAAGACGAAAGGTCTGTCATCTTGGTCAGGCTGACCAGAGCAGCCCAGGACAAGCTTAATCTCTAGTCCCTGTCACAACAATAGAGCTATCACTCATGGGGTTTTGTTTTTCTACAGATAACCATCTCAATTAACTGCATCCTCTCAACAACCCTATCAGATAGATATTTTCATGTATTCCCATTTTACAGATGTGGCTATGGAAGATCAGAGAGGGCAAGCAATTTTCCCAAGGTTACACAGCAAAATAACGTCAGAGTCAGGAGTTACACCCAGGCTGTCTGACTTCAGAGCCTGTGCTTGTTACTGTTTCATTATATACTGCTTCTTTTGACCTTCTATATCAGTTAGCTAGTGACGTGTAACAAATCACCTACAAATATAGAGGCTTAAAACAATGACCATTTATTATTGTTCACAGACTGTGGCTCACATGGGCTTGACCGCTCCAGAGCACTCAGCTGGGCAGCTTTTTTCTCATTGCTGGTCTGAAGCTGACGGGGCAGCTCTGTTCCAAGCCACTGTGTGTTTTCCTCTTGGTGATGGCAGAGGTGCAAGAGGGCAGTGAAAGCAAGTGAAGTGTCTTATGCCATGACCCTGCTACCGTGCTGTCATTTCTTCCACGTAACTGTTGTCTGAGGCAAGTCACATGACAAAGTCCAGAGCGTAAGGGCAGGAGATACACCTGCCCACGATGAGGCCAAGGCAGGGGTGCAGTCTGCTCATCCTCTTGGCTGACCAACAGTTTGTCCACGCCCCTTGCTGAGCCTTTCCTGCTCTCCGTGCTTAGCTGCCTGGCGCAGTGGAGAGAGCATAGCTCTGGACTCTCATCTGGGTTCAAATGCTGCCCATTTCATAGCTCTAAGATGTGCCGTTCTCTTATCTGTGAAATAGACAGTGTACCATCTACCTCTGTATCGAGCTCAGGCCGCCATAACAAAGCACCATGGACTGGGTAGCTTAAACACCAGAACTTTATATTTTTGCAATTCTGGAGGCCAGTAGTCTGAGATCAAGGTGTTGGCAGGTTTGCTTCCTCTGTGTCTTCACGTGGTTGTCCCTCTATGGGCGTCTGTGTCCTAATCTCTTCTTTTTTTTTTTTTTTTTTGCGGTACGCGGGCCTCTCACTGTTGTGGCCTCTCCCGTTGCGGAGCACAGGCTCCGGACGCACAGGCTCAGCGGCCATGGCTCACGGGTCCAGCCGCTCCGTGGCATGTGGGATCTTCCCAGACCGGGGCACGAACCCGCGTCCCCTGCATCGGCAGGGGGACTCTCAACCACTGCGCCACCAGGGAAGCCCCTAATCTCTTCTTATAAGGACATCAGTCACACTGGATTAGGGCCACCCTACCAACCTCATGTTAACTTAATCACCACTTTAAATACCCCCATCTCCAAATTTGGTCCCATTCTGAGGTGGGGGGTTGGGACTTCAACATATGAATTTGGGGGACACAATTCAGCCCATAGTATCTTCCTAGGACTGCTAAGAGCAGAACAATGGAAATGAAAGTACCTATCCAGGCCTGTCGTGCAGAATTCCCTCCATAAACATTGGTCTCTGCCCTATCACATGTAAGAGTGTGAGCGTATATCCTTACGGCCAAGGAGCTGCTGTTGCCCCGATGTATTAATTATCCTATCATTATTTTCAAAATCTGGTTATATGTTGGGTCAAAAGGCTGCCACGGTAGAGCGGACCCAGCCTGGGATGTGTCATCAAGAGGCCCGGGCTCAAATCCCTGCTCCAGCTCTTACTGGCTGGGAGACGGTGGGCAAACCCCTTCACTGGTCTCAGCCTCAGTGTCCCCATTTGTACACTCCGGGTGATCCTTCAGCATGTTTTGGGGTATATGAGGTCTACTGTGCTTCTTTTAAACTTCTTAATTGAATTTTCTAACAGGTAGCATGTAGTACTTCTGTAATGAAACACATACATACTAATGTTAAGTGTTTGGTGTGATTATTTTATCATGGTTATATATAATAAATGAGTCCTTATCTTTTAGAGATATATACTGAAAGGTTTAGAGATGAGATGATATGTCTGGGATTTGCTTCAAAATTATCTGAATTGCAGGGGAAGTGGATGGAGGTTTAGATGAAATGAGATTGGCCATAGGTTGTTAATTACTGAAGTTTGATTATTTGTGTTTGGGGTTTTATTATACTTCTAATCTCTACCTTAGTATATATTTGAACAAAACATAAAGTAAAAGTGGAAGTCTCTCGTCACAGTCTAGCCCCTTAGCCCCACTTCCAGGTAACAGCTGCCAGCAGGTTGCTGTGTAGAAGAGGATAAATTGGCTCCTATGCAGGCTCTGGCCTGCTCACAAGTTCCCTTTGGCCGTTACGTTGCTTGAAAATATTTTGAATTAGTTGCCAACATATATTGATCTTTCAAAAGAACCAGCTCTTGGTTTTATTATAGTATAGTAAGGTTATCTATCTTACTGATTTTTGCTTTTGTATTTATTAAATACTTACTTTACATTCTTTAGTTTTATTTTTCTTTTCTGCCCTTCACACACTGACAGTTTGTGTTTCTTAAATAAATGTATCAAAGGCTATACATGTTCCTCTGCATGCCACTTTGGCTATATCCCATAGGTCTCTCATTATCACTTATTTGTAAATAACTTAAAAATTAGTATTTTCTTTAATCCAAGAATTATTTGAAGTGTGTGTATGTGTTTTAAAATTATGCACACACACAGACACACACATAAAGTTAGCATAGTTGGTTATAAGCTTTGGAGCCAGACTGCCTGGGTATTATTCTTTCTTGGGCACTTGCTAACTGTGACCTTGGGCTTTTCCCATCTATAAAATTGAGGATAATGATAGGAATAATAGGAATAATAAATAATAATAATAATCACCCTCAAGTTGTTGAGAAAATTGTTAGCTATTGCATTCCGAAAGTTTAAGAGAGCTAATGTTTATTGAGTGTTCACTGTCTGTAGGCACATTTCTAAAGTATAATTTCTATATTCTAAGATTTACTATAATTTTTCTTTGTAGCTCAATGATTACTCTTTGTAGCGTTCCATGTATATTTGAAAAGAACTTATCTCTTTGTTGTGCATGAAGTTCTGTATAAATCTAAGTCAAACTTGTTTATTATGTTGTTCACAGCCTTTCAAGGGTTGAAACTAGTGATTATTGGCTAAATCAGCCTGCACACCTGTGCTTCTATACTGTTTTAAATGATCATTATTTTGTTAATTCTCATGCCTTTAATGGAGCACGTGCTCTGTCCGGTTTGCCACAGTCCCCACCATCACATCAGGTCACCTCACTCATTTCCTTCAGCTGCCTGTAGCTCTGTAGACATCTCTGCTTGTGCCCTTGCCTTATAATCATCTGATTGTCATTATTATTAGGTCTACATTATTTTTGAAAGAGATTGTTAGTGTCTCTTTCAGTCCTTCATCACTGTGGTTTGTCACTTTCTCCTTGTATTTCTGTCAATTTTAGTTTTATGTATTTTGAAGCTATCTGGTTAGATGCATAAAGGTTTGTGTTTCTCGTTCCTTCTTGGTGTGGAGATAAGCTTGCCTTTATAAAACATGCTTTTTTTTATTGTGTTTGATATTTTTTGCCTTTTGGGTTCTTTTTTTCCTGATATTATTTCTGTGCCTGCTTTCTTTTTTTTTGTGGTACGCGGGCCTCTCACTGCTGTGGCCTCTCCCGTTGCGGAGCACAGGCTCCGGACGCGCAGGCTCAGCGGCCATGGCTCACGGGCCCAGCCGCTCCACGGCATGTGGGATCCTCCCGGACCGGGGCACGAACCGGTGTCCCCTGCGTCGGCAGGCGGACTCCCAGCCACTGCGCCACCCGGGAAGCCCTGTGCCTGCTTTCTTTTATTAGCATTTGTTATATGTGTGTGTGTGTGTGTGTGTGTATATGTATACACACATGTTTTGAGCTTATTTTTACCCTCTCTCTTCTAGAAAGATTTTGATATTGCTTATAACCGAATGCCTAAAAATAAGGTACAAAGGTCCAGGAATCTGGGCTGTGTGCGTGTGTTTCACGTATATTAACTCTCATGATGGCCATGATAGAAGTTCAAATTTACATGGAGTTTCCTAGGATAAAGGACAAAAAGAAAACATGTCAAATGTTATAACTGCTATTGTAGAGTGTTTGGCACTAAATTGCACAAGAAGGGCTCGCTGAGTAATGTGTTGGTGTCACGAGCATCGATGTGGGCTGTGTTGAGATGTGGCTGACCTGGAGACAACCGGAGGACGTGGAGTTCCCGGGGGATGTCTGGGTGGAACATCAGGGAGTGACCGTGCTAGTCTCTGTGGTGCTCTGTCCAGGGCCATCTGGGCTCCCAGTTCCTTTGATTTTCCTGCTTGGTCTTCTTTACGTCTTGTCATCTATACCCATGTTGATCATATCTATGTTCCAGGCAGGAAGAAGAAGGGTGGGCTAAAGGTCAGAAGGGTATGCCAGCTGAGATTGCCCTTTGAACAACCTTGCCTGGAAGCCCCACCCAGCAACTTTTGCTTCTCCCTCATTGGCCAGGGGTGGATCCTGTGGCCACACTTAGACCAGTCATTGGAAGACGATGGAGAAGGGGGTGTGGCTGCGTGCCCGATTTCACACGTGCCTGAAGGCCTAGGGAACCGGAAGCCCAGACTTCTGGGGTAGCAGGGGCCTCCTGGCAGCCTGTTCAGAGGCCTTGCAGGTCCCGCCTGCCCACCGCTGGTAACGGGCAGCTCTCTGAGCCTCGGCCGTGGTCACCTACCACACGGCCTGGCGTGTGATCTGGAGCCGCGTGGTCAGCTCCGGCCCCTCGGGCAGGTTTCCCTTCCCTGTCTGGGCTTTAACTCCGGAGTGGGAAGTGAGTCCGCGGACGAGGTTGGCTCTGAGGTCTCCGGCGGCTGGCGATGGAAACCCTTGGACCTGCTGCTGACGACGCAGGCCACTGGCTGCTTTGTTTGCTTCTCGGGGTGTCCCGAGAGTCCCATGGCAAAGGCATCCGAAGAGGAGATGGAGCTGAGGTGGGGAATGCTGGCGGCAGGGCATCACCTCGTGTGGGAGAGGCGAGCAGAGGAAGCTGCGGCCCGGGTGGTGATGCTTTCCCTGGCTACCTTCTGCTCACGCCTGGTGTCCAGACCCCTGCTCTCCACCCCTCTGGCAGGGGAGATGCTGGCAGGCCGGTGCCCTGGTCTTACATCTTGCAGGGCCCATCAGTGACCTTTACAAGGTGGGGTGTTAAGTGCTGTTGGTACCTTGTACTCGCTTCTTCCTACCCAGGGGGCGTTGGCCGTCAGCCAGGACCTTGTCCTGTTACTGTCCCCTCGCCCAGCGCCTGATGCCCCTGGCTGAAGTCGTGCCTCCCACCAGACCCAGGAGACCCGGCCATCGGAAATGTTCTGGGTTTTTTCCTTTGGGTTTTGTTTTCCAGCTCAGCCTCAGTCTTTTCTGGGCACACAGAGGAGCCCTCTCTGATTTTTGGCTGCTCTGGGGATGACCTAAGCATTTGTTTTTAAGGGGCTGGCGGGGGGCCACGGGGCATTATGCAACACTGCACTGAGACCACATTACCCACTCGGCCTTGTCCCAATGCATGCATTTCTGCGATGGCTCAAGGCCTGTGCTGATAGGCACCGAGCTGGCCACAGGCCATCAAATCAGATCGAGTCACTCCCCTGCTCCAAAGCTGTCGATGGCTCCCAGCTGCCTGCAGCGCACAGGCGTTGCCCGCCACGGCCCTTGCAGTCTGAGCTGTTGCCTACCACTCAGCCCCATTCAGCACCGCACCCTATGCCATGTAGATGGAGTCCCTAACCACTAAAGACCGCTCCTCTCTGGCTGGTTAGGTGTCCCTCCTGTTGTCCCTGTAGCTCCGGGGCCCCCGCCATCTCAGCCCCTGTCACCCCGTGTCATGCCCAGCTCCTCCCAAGTCTGACTCCTCCCCTGCCCCCTGCCTCCCCAGCAGGGACTGAGGCATGTGTCTGCCAGTGTCTGGCACTGAGCAAGCCTTCGGAGAATGTTTGTTGAATGAATATAGGCATGGAAATGGAACAGCTTCCACAGGAGCCATATTTAATTGTTCTAGAATATTCTCCAAGTCTTTCAGAAAAGCAAATCCTGGAAAAACCACAGCCCACGAATCTGAATGGCAGGTGTTTGCACGAAGTGGTGGGCAGTCCGGTTGGGAGGGCAGCCCCGCTTTCCGTGGGAGTGGGGTTCTCCCTGCACCCCTCACCCTCCTGGCTCACTCAGGAGCCTGCTGATTTCGCAGCTTTTCCTCCAAATCCCAGGGTACCTGCAGGGCCTGGTCTGGTTCCCTTGGGGTTGCTGGGAGCTTTTGGATGAGCAGGCCATGGGAAGGAAGGGGGCCTTCCCTCATCCACCTGAGGCTGGGCCACTTTTCCAGGTGGCTTGAGCCCTGAGTGCGGCTCTGACCACGGGCCAGGCAAGCTGCCAGTCAGTTAAATTTCTCCACAGCGTCACTCTGTGCACTGGTCCACGTGCAGACCTCTCTAAGTAGGGTGCTGGGTCCAGGCGTCCACTGCAGGTGGCCAGTGCCCCACCCCCTGACGTAGGATCAACCCACCACTGGCCTCACTACGGAAGCCTCTGGGACTCTAGTACCTTCCAGCAAAGGGAGCAGTCAGCCTGCTGTCCCCTGTGGTGTGGGGTGAGCTTCCTAAAGCCTGTGGCCCTTGTCCCGCCCCCAAACCCTCAGGGGCTCTGGGAAGTCTGCAGGGTCAAGTCCAAACCTCGGAGATGTGTGGACCTCCCCCCACGACTCTACCCATCTCTGCCAGCATCCTCTCTCCTTCACACTGTGGTCTGTGCCTCCTGCTTCCCACCTTGGCTCAGGCTGGTCCCTCTGGCCCACATCCCTCCAGGCTGCCCTGCTGTCTCTTCATCCAATGCGCATGCGTGAAGCAGCTTGCTGGTGAGAGGAGCCCTGCTCCCTGGTTAGAACCACTGTGGACTCAGGCTTTGCCAGTGCTTGTCCTGGCCTTTCTCTTGAGCAGCTCAGTGTTTTCATGTGTAAAATGGGTAGACAGGTGTCTGCTTCTGAGAGGTTTTCTGAGAATTAAGTGAGATAAAGCGGGTAAAGTGCTTGGCCTGGTACCTGGAATGTGGTCCGTAATGGATGGACAGTGGACGCTGTGATGATGATGTTGATGTGCTGGACTCTGCCTGATGCGGTTGGCTCAGAGGCGAATGAAACAGACACGAAAGCCACATGTCTGCTCCGGGAGATAGTTGTTAAACAAGGAAGACACAAATCTGAAGCTCCAAGTCGTGGGATGTGCTGTGAAGGGCAAGAAGTGGGCGCTATGAGAGTGAATGCTGGCGACTAAACTCCGATTAGGGGGTCAGGGACAGCGTCCCCCGGTAGTGCCATTTAAACTGAGACTTGACGTAGGGAGAAGTTACTTGCCCAGGACAAGGGAACCGCGTGGCATGTGCAAAGGCCCTGTGGCAGGAGAGGGACTGAAAGAAGGCTGGGGATGAGGCCAGAGCGAGTGCCCTGGGCTGGATGGGTGAGACCTGGGAGAGTTGAGGGAGGTGGCAGAGCTCTGGAATTGGAGAATTGGGCCAGTGGGGCTCAAATCCTGGCCTAGCCATTTGCTAGTGTGTGGCTTTCTTGCCCACGTTACTTAACCTCTCTGTGCCCTCGTTTTCTCAACTCCAGAGTAGGGGTCGTGAGTGTCAGCCTCCAAGGGCTGTGTGTAGATTCAGAGAGAGAGTACAAGTGCCAAGCCCGGCACACAGTGAGAGCTCACCTAACTAACTTCCAGACACTACCTCGGCTAAATAAACCACTGCATGCGCTTGAGTGCAAGGGGTTGCAAGGTGCACTTGAGAAGGACCTCTGGCTGCAGGGGAAGGGTGGGCTGCAGGGTGTGGAGGGGAGAGGGGGGAGCGGTGGGCTGCAGCCTTCATGCCTTCTGGGTGCAGAGGGAGGCTCTGGGTAGGGTGGTGGCCTCAGGGAAGGGGAGAGGCAGACCTGAGATGCTGAAGTGACAGGAGGGCAGCTTCCTCCACGGGGAGGATCCCTCCCTTCTGCCCCTCCCCCAGCCCGAGGACTGTCCCCGAGGTGGCCCTCAGTGCTGTCCAACTCTAGCCCCTTGGAGGTATGCAGGGCCCAGCTGGCCTCAGGAGCTGCCATTGCAGGCCCCGGACGAGGCCCTTGCTGATTCCTGAGGCCAGTGAAGCAGGAGGTCAGGGTGGGCAGCTGAAGGGGAAGGCTCCTTCCTGAAGCTGGGACCTGCCCTGCCCCCTGTGACACCCCTGCAGGATTGGGCACTGGAACTTCCGGTCCCTCCACCTCTGCCGCTGCTGGCCCAGGCCAGGTCAGGAGCCCGCACTTGGCTGGCCCTGGGCAGAGGCTGTGCCAGCCGGAAGAGTCTCTGCCAGCTCCTGCTGGCCTCGGGCGCGACTCCCCAAGTCCCCGCAGGCATGGGTGGGCCCAGGTGGCTCGGAGGACAGGACCCAGGAGCTGCGGGCCCCCAGGCCATGTGCCCCAGGCTCGCCCCGCGGGGGTCAGTGCATCACTTGGTGAATAATAACAGCTGTGACATGGCTCAAAGCGAGGCTGAGCTCCGGCTGCGGGCGAAGTGTGGGTTCCAGGGCCAGAGCGGAGGTGGGAAGGTGGTGGGGCTGCGGCCTCTGTCCTTGTTTCATCCTTGTCCCCATATCCTAACTCAGTGCTTGCTTGCTAACGAGTGAGTCCGCCCGGAGTCCTGCTCTGCCCCCAGGTGTGGAGCTGCTTCCCGGCTCTGGCTTCAACCTCCCCTTCTGTGAAGGAGGAAACTGGGCGTCTCGGAAAAGACCTGGGTTCAGATCCTGACCTGTACCCTCACAGGCTGTATGACCTTGGGCGAGTTCAGTGACCTCTCTGAGCAGTTTTCGCATCTGTAAAATGGGACCGCCAGTGTGAGGACTAATGGAGAAAAGGCTGGTGCGTGGTGAGCTCTTGGTGACTTTGGCTGGTTCCTGCTGACAGTCCCTCAGTCTTATCCAGGCATGTGTGTACCCAGAGATCCTGGGTTGAATGATTGCTACCTGTGTCAGTGAGGAATGGGTTGACTTCTTGTAAAAATCTGACCACAGGGCTTCCCTGGTGGCGCAGTGGTTGAGAGTCCGCGGGTTCGTGCCCCAGTCCGGGAAGATCCCACATGCCGCGGAGCGACTGGGCCCGTGAGCCATGGCTGCTGAGCCTGTGCGTCCGGAGCCTGTGCTCCGCAACGGGAGAGGCCACAGCAGTGAGAGGCCCGCGTACCGCAAAAAAAAAAAAAAAAAAAAAATCTGACCACAGCAGCTTAACCAGTTTGGGATTTTCCCTAGAACAGGAAGTTTGGGTGTCAACAGACTAGCTCCTTGGGGAAGTCATCACGACCCAGGCCCTCTGGCCCCCTGTGCCCCCCATCTTAGCGAGCAGCTTTTATCCTGCCTCCTTGGTAGGAGTAAGGGGAGGAGTGAAAGCGGATGTCTGTTGGGGCTGCCCTTGTGTATCGGGGACACGGGCTCCCCCAGAGCCCTGTCGGCAGGCGCTTCCGCTGTCACTGGGCAGATCAGGGGCCCGTGCCCACCCCTGGTGTTTCTAGCTGGGCCCATGGCTGTTCCAAGTAAAACTGGGGTTCTCTCAATGAGGAGAAAGGGGGTACGGTATGGAGTGGCCAACCCACGTGCAAATTGAACGCTTACTACTCTGAAATGGGCTTAAAAAGAAGAAACTTGCAAATGCGTCAGGGGTAGTCGTTCAGGTCAGTGTGGACCCGGGCCTCTGCAGTAGCTGCCGCGTCTCTGCCTCTGTGTGAACGTAACGCGGGGTGTGGCCATGCCCCGTGAGGGAGGGTTCAGCTTTCTTGCCCACTTAATGCCTGGGGAGAGGCTGTTCATTGCTGCATCTTAGAGCAAGGCCCTGGGTCCCGAACGGGAGCCCATATGTCCCTAAAGGCCCAGTGATGGCCCTCAGCCCGGCCACGAAGCCCCCAAGCCAGCAGGCCCCAGACTCCCAAAGGGAATAGTGTCTGTGTGGCGTTGGAAGTGGCCGTGCAGCTGAACCAGTGACCTTCCCAACAGCGGGCTCGGACGCCCTTGTGGACACCAGAGGACGTCCCGGGTATGTGAGGACCCTGCTCCCCGGAGCCTCATCCCAGCAGAGCTGGAGGCCCCTGTGGAAGGGCCAAGCTGGCTGCAGACTAAGATCCAGACGCACTTTGAAGTGACGTGGAGAGGGGTGTCCGGAGAGCCCGGGGGAACACGGGGCGGTGGTTCCAGAGGGGCAGAGACCTCGGCGCTCTCAGCCCACAGAGGGGAGGTGGGTTCAAATTCTGAATCCAAGAGGGGAGGCCCGAGAGGCATACCTGCCAGGAGAGGCCTCTCCGCGACCCTGTGAAATCCTTCCACCTGAAAGAGGGGGGCCCACATTTGGGCGGAATCCCGCTTCCAGAACTTCCCAGGAGTTGTTGCGGCCCTGCAGAGCCTGGGGAGGAAGGTTGGGCGCTCGAGTCCAGGAGGCTCCAGGCCAAGCCAGGGGGGCAGCTGGGCGGCCCTGGGCTGGCCAGGGCGCTGGGCCTTCGGGCTGGGGCGCCAGGTAATGCGCTGGACTTCGGAGCATCCCGCTTGGTTCTCTTCTTGTCAGTGGTTGCGACCCACGTTTCCCCCTTTGCTGAGTGCTCAGTGTTTAGAGGAATTATGTTCTCTCTTGACCCCGAGCTGTCTCTTGGGGTTTGAACAAACCAGCAGGCCAGGCGGGCTGGGTGACGAACACTTCTTGGCATTCGGGGTCAGAGTAGCCTGCAGGACAAGTGCTGTGCACAGAGCCACAGGCCCTGGGGTTAGGCAGGCCTGCTCGTGAGCCCAGTGCTGTCCCTCCTCCCCGGCGTGACTCAGTGTCTCGGCCTCGGTCTCCCCATCTGCCACATGGGGTTCGCACACCCAGAGGTGACAGGGAAAGCATCTGACACCCGGCACAGCTGCTGCAGGGCCCGCTGCCCAGCATCAGCCTTCAGCTGGTAGATGTGAGGGATAGGGCAGTGGAGTACAGCATGGCAAGTGAGGGAGTGGCTGTGTCCCAGCTGGTGGGGAGAATGGCGGTGTTTCAGCAACGTGGCCTCCCTGTGTTGGTGAGAAGTGCTAGTGACATGTGGGCCCACCTCGCAAGGGATGGTGGCGTCTGTGAGGCACCTCATGTGTGGAGTGCATTGTCCCTTCTGGTTCCCTTTGGTCTCCGGGCCCCTGGGATAGGTTCCTCTTTCTCAAGCCCAAGTAGGCTCCTGGGCAGGGAGGCCCACTCTCGCGGGCCACTGTCCCTCTCTGATGCCTCACTTCCGCTCAGCTGGGGGACAGTGTCTGTCCCTCTTGACTCCTTTGCCCTGAGTGCCTGGAATTTGCACTCAGCTGATCTGAGGGTGAGCAGCTCACGAGGGCGGCCCTGGGGACGATTGACCCTCGGGCCAGACTGTCATGGCCTGGATCTGTGTCCTCAGCAGGAGGTGGGGCCGGAGGGGGGACAAACACAATGCTGGCCTGCGTCTGGGGGAAGCATGTACATGCCGGGGCCCCACGGCCTGGCTTTTATCCAGTTCTTGCAACCTGCCTGCCATGGGCCGTGGACAAGTGACTTACCTCGGTTTTGGGAAGGGTAAAGTGAGCATGTACTTGGGAAGAGCTTAGGACGGTGCCTACACGAGGCTGATCCACAGTCATTGCTCACACTTGGAGAATCAGGCACAGGCTAAGCTGGAAGGCCCTCTGGGAACAAACTTCTTATTTTCCAGGTGGTCCTATTCTGAGGAATTCTGGTGTCTTCATCAGGCAAAAGTTATGGTTGCCCACTCTGCACCAGCCCCAGCTAGGGAAATGGAAATGAGGAAGTGACAGGTTGTACCTTGGTCATAGACCAGCGTGGGAGACAGACAAGAGCCTGGCTAGTGGTGGTGCAGAGGACCGAGGGCCAGGAGGGGGCTTGAGGAGGGAGCCACGACTGGACACGTTTGTTGTTGAGGAGGAGTCGGGGCTGTGTATTCGTCAGCATAGGCTGACTGCTGTAACAGACACCCCCAGGTCCCAGTGACTTAGCACAGTACAAGTTTATTTTGCTCAAGTTAATGCAGGTTAGAGACTCTGCTCCACCAGGTCACTCAGGGCCCCAGGCTTCTTCCATCTTGTGACTGTGCCTTCTTCTAGGTCCTTGGAGTGCTCTCCGTTCAGCTAGCCAATGGGGAAAGAGAGCTTGGAGGTGTGTGCAGAGACAGGGCTGGAATTGGTGTGTTTCATGCCTGCCCACATCCCATTGGCCAGCACACAGTCATGTGATCCTGCCTAGCTGCAAAGAAGTCTGGGAGATGTAGTCCAGCTGTGTGCGGGAGGAAGTGTGTGAGGTTTGCCAGCTTTGGCGAGCCCCAGCGGGTCTGTCCCAAGAGGCTTCTGGGAGAAGCTGAGGCTGGCCCGGGCCATGGAAGATGCCTGGGAGTAGGGAGGGGAGACAGGCCCTCCAGGCAGGGGGGCAGCTTGGGTGAGGGCTGAGAGAGCCCAGCACATTTGGGGGAGACAGGAAGCCCAGGGGATGGGGTGCGTGGAAAGGCGTGCAGGGGATCATGGGATGTCTCCCCTCATCCCCCAGTCCCTGAGGGTTTTGGTGTTCGTTTCCAGTTGAGGCAGTGCCCGTGCCCCGAGCAGGCCCCGCCGTGAACATTATTACCTCATTCAGTCCTTCCACCTCTGCTCCCTTTGGGGCTGGTGGACACCCGGGGCTCCGGGAGATGAAGTAATTTTCCTATAGCTCACTCAAATAGCGTGGAGCCGGGATTTGAATCCCAGTGTGTCTGACTCCGTGGCCAGTGCCATTTCTGGTGCTCCACACGGCATCTGTGTCACCGGGCCAGGAGTGCACACGAGCACCCAGCGTGGGGAAGCCTCTGGGGGGAGGAAGAGCGCGTCTCTGGGTTGACATGCCAGGGGACATGGCCCTTGGGTGTGGCTTTCAGGGAAGCGCGTTCCGTGCACAGGGGCCTCTGAAGGCCCCGCCCTGTGCTGAATCCCCATCTGCTGCTTGGCCTCAGGGCCACCGGGTGTCTGAGCTCTTGTGACCCTGACCGCACGGGTCCCGTCACAGTGTCGTTATTCCCATAAACATGTCGGCGAAGGAGGGCCTCAAGCAGAGCAGAAGTGGGGGAGGGAGGCCGTCTGGCCGGGTGGGGGGGTGGCACAGGTTTCTGGGCAGAGCTGGGCGCTGGGGCATGAGGTCCTGGGTTCGAGTCCTGGCTCCCTGCTCCACAGCTGTGTGCTTTGTATGAGAAAAAACATCAGCCTTCTCATCCGGGAAATGGGAGCGCCGTGTCCCCTGCCTCACAGACATAGTACTGGGGGCACTGCTGTCTGTCCACCTGGCCCTGGCAGCCTGTCTTGGTCAGCTCAGTGACCATAACAAAATGCCTCAAGCTGGGTGGCTTAAACAACAGAAATTTATTTCTCACAGCTCTGGAGGCTGGGAAGTCAGATCAGGGTGCCAGCCTGGTTGGGTGAGGGCCTCCTTCCTGCTTTGCAGATGGCCGCCTCCCCGCTGTATCCTTCTGTGTTGGAGAGAGAGAGCTCTGGTCCCTTCCTCTTCCTATAAGGACGTGAATCCCATCATGGGGCTCCACCCCCATGACCCCATCTATAATCAGTTACCTCCCAAAGGCCCCACCTCCAAATACCATTGCTTTGGGTGCTAGGGTTTCAACATATGGACATTGGGGAGACACAAACATTCAGCACATAACACACCCCAAACGGGCCGTGGGAAACAAGCTTGGGGTTTTGTCTCCCTGGTGGGCACAGTGGTCTAGAGCTGGAAGGATCCAAAGACAGCCCAGACGGCTGAGGCGGCAGGGAGGGCAGAGCTGCCTTGGGCTGGAGCAGTGGGGCCCAGCTTTGGGAGGAGGGCGCCCCAAATCCAGCCTTGGGGGAAGCTGGGGCACTGGGTGGGCTGTGCACTCAGTGTCATGCTGGAATGGGTTCTCTTCTCTCTGTGGGACCCTGAGGTCCCACCACCACAGAAGGAAATGGGAGGCTGGGCCGCCTCCTGGGTGGTATCTTCACAACCTGCAGAGGTGTTTAGCCCACTGTCTCAAACATGGACGGCTGGCTTTTCGCTTGTCTCCACGAGTTCTCTCTCCAGCCTGTGTTTGCCAGCTCTGCGGCCCTGGTGAGCTCCGGAACCTCTCGTAACCCCACTGTCCCCACCTGAAAAGTGGGCTACTGGCGTTTAGCAGGTCAGATTATCAGGGCTGTCAAGTGAGACATTGACTGTCGAGGTGATCGGTGGAACGTTTGGTGTCCCCGCTGCTCCCTGGCATCGGCCAGGTCCTGCTAAGGTGCCCCTCCTGATGCTGACACAGGTCTGGCGGGGTTTCCTTTCTTCTTTGTAGCAGCTTTATTGAGATATACAGTTCATAGACGGTACAATTTCCTCATTCAAGGTGTACAACTCCCTGGTTTTCAGCATATTTACAGATTGTGCAACTGTCCACGGTCACTTTTAGAGCCATTCATCGCCTCAAAAAGAAACCCTGTGCCCTTTAACCGTCACCCCGTCCCCCTTCCACCAGCTCGAAGCAACCGCCGATCGCCTTGCTGCCTCTTTCAGGCAAGGCTTTGGGCTCGTGTCTCCTGGGTGTTGGTTTGGCCGTTCAGGGGGGATTAGGTCCTGAAGCCGAGGACCCAGGGCTTCCTCGCTGTCACTCTCTGGGCCCACACTCCATTCTGCAGGGGCTGAGGCGGGGACTCTGTGGCTGGACCCATGGCTGTTTGTTTATTTCTCCCTCCTGTCGTGTCGCCCGGCTGGACTGGCCGCTGCCCACCTCTCCCACCCTGTGGGGCCTGGCACCTTGCCTCGTGGGAGGTGGTGCTGGGGACCTGGGCTCAGGGAGGAGCTGTGAAGGTCCTGCAGGCTTGGGCAGCTTCTCCTGTGGCCCGTCCCAGTCCACACGTTCTAGGCTGTTGCTGGAGCCCCAAGCTCCTAACTCACCCTGTCACTGGAGAAGACACAGGACTGGAAAGGGGGCCGGGCCCTCGGCCCCCGAGGTGTGCCGTGTCCCGGAGCGCCTGAGCCCACCTGCCCCATGGCCATACTCCTCCGGAGGCAGCCCTCAGGCGTGGGGCAGTTGCCATGGGAATTGTGTATTGGGATCTATTTTGAGACCATTTTGTAGCATGATTTTTATTACCGCCTGGTGTTGGCTGTTGGTTTTTCTATGTTTTTCCCAAGTGAGCGGGTTTTGACTGGCCAGTAGGTTGGGCCGGGTTTGTTTCTGGCTGTGGCATTGCCCAGAGCACGGTCTGAGCAATTAGTAACAGTGGGGCAGGGGCCTTGCGAGGACCCCCTTCAGAGGACGCGACGTGGCGTCCCTCCCCCAGCCTCTGGCCAGCCGGGGCATCAGTGGGCGGGGCCCGTGCCGTGTGGGACAGATGAGGAACCCAGGAGGGAGTCATCCCCAGGCTCTGGGAATTCGATGGGAGCCCGGCTGGGGGTGAGGGACTGGCTGTGGCCGGTACTGTGATGAGCGGCTGGGAGGAGGGCAGAAGCGTCAGCTGCGGCCTGGCCTGATGCGGGGTCTCGCCCACTGTTGGCTCCCGGGGCCCCCGGCCTCCCCTGCATGGCATTCATCATGCATCAGAGCTTGAACTGTGAGCGGAGAGTGTATTCACTCAACGTCTGCCTCTCCCGCTGGGCTGCGGGCCCCAAGGGGAAAGCCGGGGGCTGTGCCCCTCCCGCCATCCCCGCGGTGTGCCTAGCACAAGGGAACCGTGAATAAATACTTGTGAATAAGAGAATGGATGAAGCGAGAGGCCTCAGGAAGGGGCTCCATGCTGGCCAGGCCTCTTGCCTGCGGGAGCTTCTGGCGGCCTGTCACCTCCCCTGGGCCGGCTTCGGGGTCCTGCCGCTGGGGCTACAGAGCAAAGACCTGAGGACGTCGGCCAGAGGGGGTCTGGGAGGGTGACCCCTAGGAGGGATGAGCCAGGAAGGGGAGGGAGGGACGTGCTGACCGTGGACAGCCTGTCTTTGGGGTCAGGCCACCTGGATCCCAGACATCCTCTGCACGTGGGCTCTCTTTGCTGCCTCTGGTCCCAGGAGGGGCCTGGCAGGTGACCTGCCTGCACGCGTGCGGGCCAGCTGCTGCTCTTATCGGATCTCTTAGTGATGTTGTGATGAAAGCAAACGTGGGTCCAGGAAGGAAGCCCACGGGATGAGCAGGGGACGCTCGCACGCCGGCTCCACGTGGCTGGGCGGGGGCCGGGCTCAAGATGATGCGGCCACAGAGCCCCTGCTCGGTGATGGGGACGTCCCCGGGGCCATCATCCAATCCTGGAGCTGGGGAGATTCTCAGTGGGAGGTCAGGCCGCCCAAACGTGTCCTGTTGCGGGTGTTTCTAACTTTAAAAAGCAAAACATTATAATCAGGTCAGCAATACATGGTCATTGTAAAGCAACGTTAGAAAGTACAGGTGAGGAAAAAGGTCTGATTTCCCACCTGCTGAATCTACGGTTTCTAGTGTATTGGTCCACACTTTTCAAATATGTATGCAGCCGGCATCTGTTTCCCGTTCTTATTCTTATTTTTATTTATTTTGCAAGAAACAGGATTGTACTACACTGACTTTCCTGGACCTTTGGTGTTTGCCATTTAGTATATCCAGAACCTACTCTCATGGACATAAGTATAATCGTGGACATCTCTAGCCCTGCTTTCATGGTCCATCTGTGCGGTGGAATCGTAATAAGTCATAATGAACTGCTCTCCGGTGTTGGAGATTCAGATCAAGTTTTGCTGTTATAAGGAACGCTGTGTTGACTGTCTTGTTCACAGTCCTTTGTACACTTGTCCAGTTGTCCCCTTAGGATGCAGTCCTGTGAGGACAATTGCAGTGTCGTCATCTACAACCCACTCTGCTCCATCCTCACAAGAGCTGCCTGGGTTGTGAAGGTGGAGCCCGTGCTGGGGGGTCCTTGCTGGAGGGCGTGGACGGCGGCTGACATATGGGGCTCTGCACTGTGCGGGACACCCCTCCCCCTCCCCCAGAGTTGCTAAGCCCTCCTTGCTTACACGGCAATTATGCACGTGACCGAGAGCCTCGGGCTTCTCATCTTTGCAACGGGGATAACGCAGTTCACCTCTCTGGATCTTCCTTTAGGTGAAATCTCATGGTACCGGGTCCCTCGTGGTGTCGGGCGCTGGCCTTTCTAAGGAAATGCGTGGATGGTGCCTCTGGCCGGGTGGCATCTGGGTCTTCATTCTCTCCATCCCTGGGCAGGGCGAGGTCACAGGGGAGCCGCACACGTCAGCAGGACCTACCTGGGAGTGAATCACTTCACTCTCTGGGGCCCGTGGTTTTGGGGATTGATTTTACAAAGGGACAGGGTTTTGTACGGATGACAGAGTGGGGGTGGGCATGAACGGGGCGGGGGAGCCAGTGCCCTCCTTTGCCACTTTCAGGGCCCCTTGAGTCTCCTGCAGGTCGTTTAGGGAGGAGAGGAAATGGGGTCCAGGTGAGTGATTGGCGTAATTGCTAAAAAAAAGTTCCGGCATGGTGGGTCAGAGGTGTCAGACTGAGGGATGTGGTGTGTCTGGGGTCTCTGAGCAGCCCCCCTTCGGGTGGGAATAGTGGGCTGGGGGTTGTCCTGACAAAGGCTTCATCCGTTAGCCTAGCGATTCCCGAAGAGGGGAAGGGCGTCGAGGCAGGTGGGATGTGCCTTGCAGGCGGCAGGGCTTCGTGGCTCCCACGCTCCCTCGGCCTCCCCAGCCGGTGGCTGGCGGCCCTTCACGTGATCCTGCCCCCCTGTGAGCCTGTCTTTGGGTCCTACCTTGCCCAGAACCCAGGAAGGGGGCTCTGAGCACCAGTGGACGTTCTTGTGCCTGAGAAGGCAGTTCAGCTGTGATTTTGGGGGCCAGAACTGTTTTCAGTTGATGCCAGTCGCAGCCCTGCCTTGGGGAAGGGGTGTAGGCAGCTTCGGGGTGATGCTGGGCGGAGGCCAGGGACCCGGGCCCGCGTCGCCTGCCTCGGTCGGTCCACGTGCTGCCGCTCCTGGGACCTGGGCTGAATTCTTGTCCCGCTCAGGTTACGGCGCCAGGGAGGCCACCAGGAGGGCTGCAGGCAGAGATGCAGAGGGACGTTGAGGGCGATGGAGGAGGCGCTTGCGTTGGCTCCGGGCAGGGGGATGAGCGGGGAGGGCCGTGAAGCGTCCCCAAGGGAGTGGTTTCCCTGAACAGCTGCTCACAGGTCGCCTGGGCCTTGGTGGAAAATCCTTTTAATGGAGGTTCCGGAGCGGAGCCAGTGTCTCGGGATCCACGCAGGCGGGGCGCAGGCTGAATGTGGTCGCGTTGTCTCCCTGGGCGACACCTCCAGAGCTCTCTGGGCCTCCTGGCTCCCTTCGGGGCTGTGGAGCCGGAGAGGTTACGTTAGGATCGTGCTCAGGGCCCCATGGCCATCGACTCCCGCCCGGCGCCACCTGCCGCCCCGTGTGATCCAGAGGTGGCGCTGTCCCCATGCCCCCGACCCCAGCCCAGGCTCCTGAGGAGGAACCCGGTGGCCCAGGCGGCTGCCGCGGGTTGGCATTGGGACCGCCTCGGCTGGCGCATTGTCCAGCGGGTGTGTGTCGTCCATCAGCCTGGCGCAGGCATGGGTGGGGGGACGTGATGGGCAGGAGGGCTGCCGGCCCCGCGGGGCCTCTTTGTTTTTATTTTTTTGCGGTACGCGGGCCTCTCACTGTCGTGGCCTCTCCCATTGCGGAGCACAGGCTCCGGACGCGCAGGCTCAGCAGCCATGGCTCACGGGCCCAGCCGCTCCGCGGCATGTGGGATCTTCCCGGACCGGGGCACGAACCCGCGTCCCCTGCATCGGCCCGCGGACTCTCAACCACTGCGCCGCCAGGGAAGCCCGGGCCTCTTTGATTTATCCGCAGGCCCGGGCCGGCGTGGGGAGAGCCAGGGTCTGAGTGCTGGCTGGTCTCGGCCACCCCTGGCCGGGGGCCTTGTGGGCAGGACCCTCTGTGTGTCCTCGGTGTTGCCTGCAGGGAATGGACGGGCAGCCGGTGGCTCGCGAGACAACAGGCTGAGAGGGGTGAGGGACACGTTTTACCCCGTGGCCCAGCACCTGTCCGCCCGCCCCCCTCTCTCCTGGAAAACTGACAGTTCCGTGAAGCAAGGAGGATGGTGCCACCCAAGCCGCGCTGGGCGCCCCTGGACCTGTTTCTCTCTTCCTTTCCTCCTCGTCTCCGCCCTCCTCTCCCTGCCCCTCTCATCTCTTCTCTCTCTTCATTTCTTTTCCATGATCAGGAAAAGATGAGGGTCGCAACCGCGAAATGGGTTCTCCATCCGCCGCCATTGTCTGTGGGTCTCTGGTACAGGCTCTGCTGAGCCAGGCCTCTCCCCGCCCGGCCCCTCTCCCCTTCCAGATGCCCACGGAGACCCCAGCCGAACTGGGAAGACATCCTAAAGATGGAACCTTTATTCGTTTATTTTTTTAAGTCAGTGGACACTCTCCAGGGGCGGCGTCCGAAGGGAGCAGCTCTCTCCAAGGTCCTGGCCTTGGCTTTGGAGTCAGGCTGCCCTGAACGCTTAGCACAGAACCTTGGACGAGCCCTTGGCCTCGGAGGCCTCGGCTTTTCCCAGTCGTGGGGTGTGTACGGGGGCCCCGGCCTCTGGGGTCCTGGCGAGAATTCAGAGAGAGAACACATGTCCCACATGGGGTACAGTGTGGCCCTCGTTCTGGGAGCTTCCATCGCCCTTGGCTGGGCTCCTCCCGCACCTCTGGCCGCTGACTCACCCCGTGTAGGACGGAGAGCCGAGTCCTAGTGAGAGGCTGCACAGCCGGACCCCAGCCGTGTCTCCTCGCCTCTCGCCTGACCCGTTGGAGACCTTTCAGGAGCTGTGGCGTGTTGCTGGTGTGGACAGGCTGCCTAGAGGTGTTTTAACTGGTGTGGACAGGCTGCCTAGAGGTGTTTTAAGGTTTGGAGGTGGGTGTTCCGTCGGTGGGTGCTTCCCCCTCTGCTGTAGATTCATCGTGTCTGAAAGTCCTCGGTCTCCGCATCAGCAGTGCGGGAACCATCGCGTGCCGGGTGTGTGCTGTGTTCTCTCTCACGTCGCAGGGCTGCTTGTGGAACGTAGGCCTGGGGCCTGACTCCCATCTCACTCAGGCGCCTCTGCGGCTGTGCGGCCTTGGCCTGAGCCAGGCCACGCGTCCCCACTGGGCCCTCGACCATCGAGCCGTCGGGTGCTGGGCTGGGGCGGGGGGGGGGTTGCGCCAGCCTCAGATGCAGCCACAGTGATGCTGCCGTGGATGGAGGTGAGGGGGGGGCTTTGCTCAAGGGCGAGACCCAGCCCTCCAGGCCAGGGCAAGGCCACGGGCGTCAATGCCCAAGGAGGCACGTGGCTGAAGGTCGAAAAACAGGTGGAGGAGACCTAAGTGGGAAGAAATAAAAACCACACTGCATGTTAGTGAAGAGGTGGTGGGCTTTCAGTCATCAGGTACAGTCTGATGTGCATCTGGGCTTTTCTGTGGAGCCTTTTGAGCACCTGCTGTATGCAGTGCTGCTGTGGCTCAGAGCACAGACTCGGGCCGGCTGCCGGGTTCAAGGGCCGGCTGTGCCGCTCGTCGGCCTCCAGAGCTGGCTGGTGAATGGGGCCTCCCTTGCATCAGTTTCCTCATCTGTAAAATGGGATGATCCAGCTTGTAGAGGTTGCCAGCGAGGAGCTGACCCGTTCAAACCTGCTAACACCCAAGAGGTAGGTACTCACGTGTATACATTTATTTCGCACTTCATAGAAAGGGCATGTAGCAGGGCTTAAGGTACTACTGCATATTGTTTTAACCACCCTACGCAGCAGGGTTTATTCCCATTTTACACGTAGGGAAACCAAGGCTCAGGGTTATTAGGACCTTGCCTCTGGTCCCGCAGGCAGTACTTGGTAAAAGCAGGATTTGCACCTCTGTTCCTATTAGTTACTGTTATCGGCCCCCAGTTTTCTCTGCTCTAGACTAGGGAGGCCTAACTGCCCCACGGTGCACGGCTGGCAGCCAGGTAGCTGGGATCAGGTCCCAGGTGGGTCCCCGGTTCTTCCCTTGCAAGATTCAGCTTTGGGTTACGACCGCTTAGTGCGTCCCAGGTGTGGTGGTGATGGAGTAGAACGTGGGCACTGACGAGCCCAGCTCCGATGACGTGGGGTAGAGCCAAAATCCTGCCACTTGGCCGCGCTCGGTGTCGTCTGGGGCCGGCAGCGCTGGTCTCACTGGCAGCTGGGCGGACAGGTGAGTGTCAGCCAGACCTTCGGCACCCAAGGCTGCCTTCTGATGAGACCCCCATCCCCCTCCCCGCCAGGGGACTGTGCACGTTCAGGTTCGAGAAGCCTGGTCTGGATGGTGGGCTGGGGGTCCTCCTGCCTCAGTTGTTCTGCAGTCCATCTTGGGGTAGTGCCCCTCACCCCCCTTTGCACCTCCTCGTCCCATGTCACAAAAGGGCAGGCTGTTAGGGGAGGGGTGGGGGGAAGGATCCAAGCTCCGGGGGACCTCCTGTGAACTGTTCCAGGCGGGATGGGCACCTGGCAGTTGCAGAATGTGCCCCTCTCCCAGAAACGTCCACACACCTGTGAATATGTTCCCTCGCACAGCAGGGAGAATTAAGGCAGCAGGTGGGGCCGAGGTTGCTAGCCAGCTGACCCTGAGACGGGAGAGTGTCCTGATTGTCCAGGGCCCTGTGTAATCGGGGTCCTTGAAAGAGCGAGACAGAGGCCCAGAGTCACAGACGGCACGTCGTGATGCGAGCAGAGGTGAGAGAGGGAGAGGTGGGAAGAGGCTTGGAAAGTGGAGGAAGGACCCATGGCATCTGACAGCCTCCAGAAGGAGTGCAGTCCTGCTGGCGCCTTGGCTTTAGTCTAACGAGACGCTGTTCAGCATCTGACCTCGCAAACTGCAAACAAGTACATTTGTGCCGTCTTAAGCCACCAGGTTTGTGGCAATCGTTACAGCCGCCGTAAGAAGCCGATACACAGAGCAGACGTCATCCTGATTACTTTGTTGTTGTTGTTGTTGTTTAAATTTTATTGACGTGTAGTTGACTTCCAGTGTTGTGTTAATTCCTGCTGTTCAGCAAAGTGATTCAGTTATACATATATATATTCTTTTTCATATTCTTTTCCGTTATGGTTTATCCCCGGATATTGACTATAGTTCCCTGCGCTATACAGTAGGACTTTGTTTATCTATTCTCTATATAATAGTTTGCGTCCGCCTGAGTACTTTGTGTAGAACTGTGCTGGTACTGGGGTCTGCCCATCCTTGTTTTGGGAAGGAGACATCCTCCAAACCCCTCAGGTAGAACTGCCGAAGACCCCTGGGCGTGGGGAGGCGGGGCCAGCCTGGTGAGAAGCTGGGGGCAGGGGAGCTTCCTTTTAAACTCCTCACACCGAGGGGTCACCCCACCCGTGCTGGCTCCCAACCTATTGCCGTGGCGCCCCGTCCCTGTGGTCCAGTCCCGGCCTGCGGTTGGTCCCCTGGCCCCCTCTCCTCCCACTGCGCCAGCGAGTCCGTGCCCACCGTGTCCGGCTCAGCGTAGGCCCTCGTGAGATATTGAGTCGCTGGAACGATGGTGCCCAGTTACGGCCACCCGAGCTTGACCCTTCCTCAAGGCCAGGAGCAGCTGGGTGAGCAGGGCTTGGGGTGGGTGGGGGGCACTGGCCGAGGCCGTAGGCCAGACGTGTGCACACAGCCCCCTGGGCCTGCCTTGGTTGGAGACTCAGGGTAAGGCCATCCCTGACCGCGTGCCTGTGTCACTCGGCCACACCTGTGCCTCTGTCCCCTCCGAGTCCTCCTCCTGGCTTCACTTGCTGAGCCCTGGGCTGGGAGGGGGGACCACCAGCCTCCCCACTCACGCCTTCCTGCCCGCAGTGGGAACTCAGGAGCCAAGGGACTGGGGAGGCCCCGGGCCGGCCTGAAGAAAGGAGGACACCAGACAGGCCCACAGGGAGTGGGACAGCTCCGTGGTCCAGAGCCCCAGCAGTGGGGAGAGAGGGGGCTCAGAGCACGGCAGGCCCTGGGCCGGCGCTGGAGGAGGGCAAAGGATACTGGCAAAGTATCCCAGCTGAGGCCCTGGTAGCCTCGGCTGGGATACTCCAGACGCTGTGTCCACCCTGCCACTTGGGCAGTGAGGAATTATAAGGTGATTGTCATGGCAACGGGGAAGCAGGGTGGTGGGGGGGGGCTCCCAGGGGTCTGGAGTCTGTGGGCTCAGCCTGCCTGGGCGGTGGGGCCCAGGCCTCAGTCCCAGGGAAGACCTGGGGAGCTGGCCTATCGCCACTCTGAGCCTCAGTTTCCCCGTGAAGGAAAGCGGCTGTGCCTACGTCTGGGGGCGCCCGCCAGGCCTGCGTGCTGAGGCAGCAGCCTGCCGGGGGGGCTGTTGCTGAGCCCTGGTTCTGCAAAGGGCAAGTCTAACCTCTGTGTGCCTCGGTTTCCTTATCTGCAAAATGGGAGTGCTGTTAGCAGTCATCCTCATAATTGCCCCACCCACTGCCTCCAGCAGCTCCCTCCTTGCCCGGGTGTTGGGTCCTCCCTCCTTCCAGTCGTTCAGGCTAGAAAACTCGGCTCCGTTCAACCCAACACCCAGGCTTGTGGTCCACCTGCGGAAGCGACCCAGCATCCAGCCCTCCTCCTGTCACCTTGGCCACACCCCGGACAGGCCACTGATGCTAGCCTGGCCTCCCCGCACCCTGCATCTGCCCCGCTGGCCCTTCCATCCCCCACACCACAGCTAGACTGAGGGAGATCCGCTAAAGACGGGGTCTGATTGCATGGTTCCAGCTTCCATTTGGAAGGAGATGGAAACTTCTGGAAGGTTTGAGTCAAGTCCTCACAGTGGACCACAAGGCCTTAGGTCCCCTGCCCCGCCTTGTACTCCCTGCAGGAAGCAGGAGGAGAGCAGGAATTCGGTCACCCTGCTCCCTGGGACTTCATCTTCCTCCAGCAGAGAGGCTGCCCCCTTGGACACCTCTACGTCCTCCGAGATCTGCTCAAAGCCCACCTGGCTGCCTGGCCCCGCTCTCTCCTAGCCCTGACACCCCTCCTGTGTTATCACCGGTGCCCTGGCCCTGCCTCACTCTGTCTCACAAACTAAATGGTCACCTCCCCTCCTCAGGGAGCTCACATTCCAGTGGGAGAGAGGCTGTCCCCAACTCCCTGTGCACAGTGGCTAGAACAGGCCTGGCACATAGTAGGCGCTCAGGGCATGTTTGTGGCATGAGTGGTCCCTGCTGTGTGGCTGGAGGCCCGGGCATGGTTGGGGCTCTGTCATCCACCGCCCTCGGCCCCGGCTCGGCCACGTTCTAACTGGGGCCCCAGGAAAGTTATTTGGAGCTGAGCATTTTCATTGCATTTCTACCAAAGATGCATGGAAGGTTCTAGTGCTTGTTGGGAGCTGGGGGTTGAGGATGCCCCCCCCCCCGGCAGTGGGGCAGCAATGGGGGTTTTGAAGCTGAGGGAACTGGGCTCCTTTTACTGACTGGCTCTGAGACCTCCTTAGGCAGATGGATTGACCTCTCTAAGCCTTAGTTTTTCCATCTGGAATATGGGGATGGTCACAGACACAGAAAGTCTCAGAACAGCCTGGGTGTGAGCGACTGTCTCGCGCGCTGAGCCCCTTAATGGCAAGCGGCGTGTATCATTGATAATCAATAAGCGTCTGTTAACTGAGTGAAAAATATATCCAATAGGTACGTTTCACCCAGTCATTCTTGTGCTTTCTATGGAGGAGTTGGGTCATAATAGCCCCGTGCTTCCTTGTCAGTTGTTATTACCAAGTGATTGCTACCTGCGATTTGGTGGTCTAAGTGCTTTTAGAGATTCTCACGTTTCATCCATATAATAATATTACAGAGAGGCTAAGGCTCAGTTTTATTGCTAACACTAGCACCTTCAGAAATGTGTTACTCGCCCAGGGTCACATAAAAATAAATAAAACCACTCTGACCAGCTATTTGATCCAGCAGGTAACATTGATACGTTTCCATCGTTCTGATATTAAGCCACGGTACGCAGGTGTTCATCGAAGTAACTCACTCCCATCCTGTTCTTTTCATCCCATCTGCATCTGTTTTTCCATGTTCTTACTAATAAAGTAGGAATCACTTTTATTAATATCTTGTGTTTCTGATGGAGACACAAATATCTATTATTATCCCCCCTTTCTTACACAAAAGGCAGCATCTCGATCACTGTTCTGTCTCTTGCTTTTTCGTAATAATAAATCCCGGAGATCTTTGCATACCAGTACATAACTTCCTCTTTCTTTCTTTTTTTTTTTTGACATAGGCATACTATTCCATTTTGCGAATATACCAGAATTCAGTGAGGCCTCTACTAATTGATGTTCTCTTCCTGATAGAAAAGGACTGGAAACAACTCGTGAATGAATAACTTTTTACCAACATCATTGCATACGTATGCAGGTGTACCTTAGGATAAATGTGCAGAAGTGGAATTGCAAATGCATTTGTAAACTTGGTAGATGTAGAAATTCCCCTCCATGGGGTTGTACTATTGTGCCTGCCCACGAGCAACCTATTAGTGGGAAACGGTAGCTTGGTGTAGCTTGAGCGTGAGGTTGAGTATCTTTTCCTATGTTGAGTGGTTATTTGTGGGTTTTCTTTCCTCAGGACATTGTCTGTTTGTGTCATTTGCCCAGGCTCTCAGTTTTGAACCCCACCCCCAGGTTCAAATTCCAGCTCTCCAGAACTTGAGAAGAAATAGGGGAATAATAATAAAAAGAGGAGGGGGAACCTTTGAGAACCAGGCCCCCAGGGAAGGAGGCCACCCTCTCCCCTTGCTGATCACTTAGCCACTGCTGTTGGATAGGCAGCAGGCGGGTACCTCGAACCTGGCACCGGGGTCAGGTCTGAGCTTCCAGGGGCTTGGGGCCCAGTGCCAGAGGGTAGGACAGGGCAGCATTCTCCATTTTTAATCAATGTGCCTGAGGCAGAGGGCAGAGAGGAGAGAAACCCAGCCTGTGCCCTCAATCCTAGGCATGAGCTTTGCTTCAGAAATTTGAAGGGGGACCCCTGGGACCAGTAAGGAAAACCTAGCCTGCAGCTGTGTCCCTAGGAGGTGGGGGGCCTTGGGCCAGTCCCCCATGACAGTCAGGGCCCCCATCCACATGGGGTGCCTTGGGGCACAAGCACTTTCTGGCCTATGAACTCATTTGGCACCCACGGGGCCCCCAGTGTCTTTTCACGTGCTGTTCCTCGCCCCCGGGAATGCCTCCCTCGGTAACTTGCCCTGCCTCAGGATTTTAATTTTTACTTTCAAATCACTTCTGATCTTGTCCCCTCGGAGAGCTTCCCAGGACCGTCCCCTCCACAACCCCCCAGAAAACATTAGTTCTCTCCACGCTGTGTTACCCTCTGAACTTGGGGGTCTCAGCACCTCGGACAGCGCCCGAGTCAGCGGGAACGTAGAGGGCTGGTCCAGGGCCCTGACAAGCCTGGGACTCTGCGGGGAGACGGAAGCTAAGTCACGCAGAGCTCCTGGAACACGGCCTTGGCCTTGCTAGCCGTGACCATGCCGTCAGCTCTGCTTGGCAGGTGGGAGAAGGGCTGTGCTTGCAGACCCACTTGCCCCCTTCTCCTGCGGCGGACGGCAGGGAACTCGTTCCCAGGCTCCCTTGTGCTCTGGTCTGGGGGACTTTAGCCCAGGGCAGGCAGCGGCAGAAGTTCAAACGGCAGGGTGATGAGAGGGTGCACACTGCACCCTCCTTTCCCCCGCATCCCTGGCAGCGGCTCCACTGGAGGACAGTGCCATGGCTCCTGCTCTGGCCAATGACCTGACGCTGGCCTGCCTGCTCTCACTGCCCAAGCCTGGTGGCAGCTTCTGGTCCCCACTCTGGGCTGCTTCAGTTTTCTTGTCACCCCCATGACTGGGTGGAATTCCCTCTGTTCTAAATTTTTCAAGTGGGTTCTCGTTTCCTGGTTAGACTCCTAAGAGGATTACACTCAGAGAGGCTCAGCGACCTGCCTGAGGTCGCACAGCAGGTTAGGCGCACCAGGATGCCTGAGTTCAGTCCTAGCTCAAACCAGTGCCTGCCTTTCTGCTGCTCAGTGCAGCCTGGCTTCCCTGGGAACACAAGGGCAGGCTTCCTGGAGGTGGCGACGTTGGAGCTGAGCCCTGGGGAGCAGCAGGACTTAGTCGGGAGGACCTAGCAGGATGGAGACGGCTGTTCCTTGGAGCACACAGCACCTGCAGTGGTGTGGAGGGGCAAAGTGGTGGGTTTAGAATGGATCCTGAGTCCAGGAAGGCTGCAGGAAGATGGGGCTGGAAGGGGGAAGCACAGACTGTGCAGGGGTGGGTCGGGGTGGGGTAGAGCCCTGGCACTGGGGGGGGGTCGAGCAGGGCTAGGGCATGATCCGATTTGTGTCGGAGAGGACCACTCTGGCCACTGGATGTTCCGTCCCTTGTGCCAGGGATGGGGAGGCCGTGAGGAGGTTGTGGCCTGTGTCCAGGTGAGAGATGATGGTGGCCTGTACCTGGCCAGTGCGTGGAGCCCAAGAGAAGTGACGGGTCTGGGAAATGATCATGATTATTCAGGAAATCTCTGTGGCAGTAGATGGAACATTGTGTGAGTTTGAGCCCCGCCAAAGTTTGGCTTAAAGGAGGAAGTGATCAGCTGTTTCCGGGAAGGTGAGGGCAAGGAGGGTGGAGGCTTCCTGGAGGACAGGCCATCTGACAAGGCTCCGTGCACCCGGCCGCTTGCTTATCTGTGTGCTCCTCGGGGCTGGGAGCCCCTTGGGGAGAACCAGCCTGAGATGGTGAGGGAGAAGTCAGTGTGGTCCCACCTGAGATGTCGGTGTGGGGGGAGCATACCAAGGAGAATAGGGAAGGGTGCTTTGGCCAGGAGGAAGAGCGTGGGCGGAGGCCCAGAGGTGAGAACGTGCTTGTTGCCTCTGGACAGCAGGCGTGGCAGGGAGGTGTGCACTGGGGGAGGCTGGAAGGTCAGGGCCTGGGGCCGAGCCACTTCCAGCTCCCCTCTCAGGCTGCTCCCACTTTGCTTCCTGCGCTCTTGAGGGCCAGGCTGGCGGCCGGGAGAGCTGACAACTGCCTCTCAGCTTAGGTCAGAGCCCCAGTGGGGTTCATTCACCTGCACCTGGGGGCATCAGCGGCCCCTGACCTTGGCCCCTCCGAACCTCCCTCGCTGTGCCTGTGAGAAGAGTGGAGCAGAGGGGCCCTGAGTCACCTGAATGTCCACCGAGCCATGTGGCTCAGTGCCCATCAGAGGGCGGCCCTAACTCTTTAGCTGATTTGAACCTCACTCCACCTCCCTCCCTGATGGGTTCTTGTTCCCATTACACAGATGAGGAAGCTGAGGCTAACAGGGCTCCAGGAACTTTCCCAAGGTCCCCCCAGTGTTGCTCTACCTTTCATTTGCTGTAGGTTGAAATCCTCTTCTGAATCCTGCCTTCTCCTCCAGGAAGCCCTCCCTGATTACCCTGCGTTGGCCTGCCACATCTGCTTTCTCCCCTCCAACTCTCTGGCAGAGCCCCTGGATGGGGAGGCTCAGGGTGTGGGGGAAACAGGCTGGTGGAATTAGCCACACCTGCTTATGCGAGTTTGAGCAGTTACTTCCCTTCTCTGGGCCTCAGTTTACTTGTATGAGAAATGGGGGTCACAGTGCCTTCCTGGCAGGGTGGACTGGGGACTCTCCATGTCGTGACACCACAGCACAGGGCTTGACACCAGTCAGCTTCCTGCTTCCCTTCTAGACCTGGTGGGAGTCCAGCCTCTCCTGCCCCTTCCCTCCCCCATCCCCAGCTCAGGGCTCTAGAAAATCTGCCTAGTCAGGTTTGAATGAGGGAGAGCCAGCCAGCCAGCGTGTCTGGGTGGCGAGAGCGGCTATTTTGGGAACGAGCGGGGAAGGAGTGTTTTGTTTTGTTTGCTCCTTGTGATTACAAGAGGTGGCAGAGTTCTGCCTCTCCTCCCCTGGACACCAAGTGAGGGCTGAGCGAGGGATGGGGAAGGGAAGGAGGGCCTGGCTCTCAGCGAGATGGGCTGTCAGACTTCCTGACAACTGGAGGCCACATGGGTCTGCAGCCTCGCCCCCATCACTTGTCACTGTCATCTTGTCCCCAAGCAGTGTCTGAGAGAAAAGGAGTGGAGGAGGGGAGGGTTGAAAAAGCAGGGAACTCAGATCCTGCCACACCAGAGTTTTATTTCCAGCTCTGCCATCTGCTCGTGCGTCCACCCATCCACCCACTGACCTGTCCATTTGCAAGAAACCATCCTCTTACGCATTCACCTATCCACCCATTTATCTACCACCCCATTCATCCCCCAACCATGCACCCACCCATCCACCCATTTGTCCATATGAACCATCTCTTCATTGAAACAGTTATCCATCCATCCATCCATCTATCCAATCACTCACCTATCCAATCACCTACCCATCTATCCATCCAATCACCCATCCATCCATCCATCCATGTATCCAATCACTGACCCATCTGTCCATCCATCTATCCATCCATCCATCCATTCACCTGTCCAATCACCCACCCATCTATCCATCCATCCATCCATCCATCCACCCACCCACCCACCCACCCATCCATCCTTTTTCAGCAGATACCACAGGTGCTCCATATCTGTGCTTTGTCTTGTACGAGGCTCCAGGATAGAATGGTAAACAGGACACACTATTGCCGCCCGCCTTCCCCACTAGAGGCCATGATTAAACAACTAACCTGGCATTTAGTGCTTATGTTTTTGGACCTTACAGTATCCTGAGGGGTCTGGAAGATTTGAACCAGGTACTGTGTGAGGAAACCACTGGGGGCCAAAATGAAAGGCTCCTGGAGGGATGGTGCCCCAGCTTCCACCCAGGCAGAGTCCAGGTGTCTCTGCCCAGCACACTCAGCTGAGTGAGGAGCCAGTGAGGCCCCGAGGTGGGAGGGGCTTGTTGTCAGGGAGCCAGAGGGTCTGCAGCTCAGCGAGGGAGAGGGGGAGGGGCCCTGAGGGCTGGAGAGCGTCTATCTGTCTGGCCGTCTGATATAGTCCATGGCACACCTGGATGGGCCTGGACACATGGGCACGTACTCCAAGGCCAGCTTCCTATTGAGAAACTGTCTTCTTTGATCAGACAGAGCTGTCCCCAGATGAAGGGGGCGGGGCAGCTGACACTGGGGCACCCAAGCGATTTGGTGCTTTATGTTTTACAAGTAAGTGTTAAAAGCCCTCCCCGAGCTTTCCCTGGCCGTACAAGCTGAAAATTCAGATAAACCTCAGCGATTCCTAGGTTATGCTTGGACTTAGAGTTTTCTTTTTCTTAAGTGAAAGCATCTTCCTTTTTCTCATCAGGTGTGTTAACCTGGAAAGCTCTGTTCCTGAAGAAATTGAGTGGACAAGGCCTTGGGCGTGGGGCCCAGCGTCCTGGCGTGGGCACTGACTTGCTGTGTGACCTTCGAGCACCCACTTGCCCATTCTGAGCCTCCACTTCCTCCTGGCTGAAAGGAATGTGGGGATCAGAGCCTGCCACTTCTGCTCTGAGGCTCTGGGGTTGGGGGACTTGGGGGCCGTGAGGCCTTGGGCAGCATGGAGCAGACATTCTCGGGAGGGTGCTGCCGGGAGCTGAGCCGGGCTGGCGTGGGGAGGAGGGAGCTTGTGGGCCTCTGGACAGCGTGGAAGGCGGATTTTTTCTGAGCCGATAATACCGCCTTGTGTTTGTAGAGCAATCTATGGATTTTAAAAGCACTTTCCCTTGTGTCCTCTGAGTTGCGTTTTGAGTGTCTGCCGAACAAGTGTTTGCATGTAGTGGACAAGGGGAAGCCGGGCCCTGCGGGGTCCGAGAGGCAGTGGGATGGCTCTGCCCCCAGGGGCTCACATTCCCACGGGGGCCCCAGCCCCACCCCAGAAATCTCTGGAGAGAGCAGGAGGAAGAGTAGGTCTCTGGTGGGGGGTTCTGAATGGAGACCACCAGAACCGTGGACCCTGAGGCTGGAAGGAGGGTCATCTGCGGGGGGAGGGGCAGGGGGACTAGATCAGGCAGGGTCTCGGGGTGGGAGGCCTCAATTTGATTCAAAGCACATGTAGCACCAAGAAAGCAGACGTTTCAGGTGCTCTTTTTTATTATGTTAAGGTAAAGCCGATGTGTATAAAGTATGTCCAAACATTTCTTATTCCTGGCCAGGTATTTGTGATCTCTCATCATGAAATACTTTCTAGAAGAGTGGTCTCAGCTGCTTGGAAACGGGTCTGGGATCAGAGGCCGACAGGGCTGGTGGCTCGTGTGATGGTTCTCCATGGCTTCCTGCGGCGAACACTGGGCGGCAGGGCACAGGCAGGCCAGCGCTTCTGCACCCCCATCTTCCACGTGTGGAAGGAGGGCCCCTGCGTAGCCCCCAGGGAGCAGCAGCAAACTGCTACCATGGCACACATGGTACCACCCCTACCCCCAGGATGCCAAGTTCCGACTCCAGGAGGGCGGGTGAGGATGCATCCGGGGTTGGGAGCCCCTGCCTGGTCTCGGCGGCTTTGAACTCAGAGGGACCCTGGGCTGCTGCCAACCGGGAGCCGGGTGTCAGGGGCGCCCAGAGCATGCCACCTGCTGACGGGTGCTCCCGGCAGCCAGCGGCTGACAGCGCTTGGTGTATTTATGGACCCATAAAATATTAAATAATCATCACGCAGCACTTTTTCTCCTGAAAGCTCTTTAGGGTGCGTATTTCCCCCATTTGGAAGGCAGAACAAATAACCATTTAATTAACCCCCAGCTCCCGGCACGAGAATCGTGCCTTTGGAGGACTCCAGGGCCGGCAGCCTCCACCTCTTCCCGCCCCTCACCTGCTGCCTATCAGAGGACGCCTCCCCCAGCTTTTTACAGGGAGGGGTGCTGATGCAGGCAGCAGGCCAGTGGCAGGACAGGGGCTTGAACCCTGAGCCCCTGAGACAGCCGAGGGACCAGGTAGGGAGGGTGGTTCTCCGAAATCGGCCGCCCCACCTGCAAGTGGTCAGCTCGCCACGCCCAGGTTGCTCAGGTGTCGGTCCTTAAATGCATTTAAGTGGAGAAGCGCCCATTTTCTCACAAACGAGGACGCAGAGCCCTGGAGCCGTCGTGGGCTGAGAAGTGCGTGTAGGGCTTGAAGCCAGGCGAGCTGTGGATGACTCCAGCGTGGTGGTGCCTTTGAATCAGGTCTGAAACATCCTGTGTGTCTGATCCTGGGTGGTTTTGTCGCTGGTCTACTGGGAGGGCTCGGCGCCGTGTGGAACCTCTGCTGTGGGTGTTTTTCATCTGCTGGCCACTCGCCTGTGTCCGCCTATCCTACCATTTCATTTAATTTTGCAGAAAGCTGGGATCCTGTTACCCAGGTCACGGGGGGTTGAGAGTAAGGACATTTGAGACTCAAACTGGTGACATGGGGGGTTCACAAGATGGGGAAGTTCAGGCATAGAACGGATTTTAGGTGCGTTGGTTGGGGCTCTGAGGGCTCAGGTGATGCTGTCAGAGCTAAGAGAGGAGCCCAGGTGTTTCTCACTGAAGGGGGAGGACGCAGAGGATGAGTGGGGCTCAAACCGCAGCATGAGCCGGAGCAGAGACAGCATCCTTACATGCAACTCCAGGGAAAGGCTCGGGCGGAGGGTGGGATTGGGCTGTGATTGGAAGCCCCCCTGCCCCAGGACCCCAGACTGGGTGTGTGGGGTGTATGGTGTGGTGTTGATCCCGGAGGTGGACCAGATGCCTGTGTCTCTGACTCTGTGGTCGTTGGTACCCGTTGATAGAGGCTGAGTTGCCATTGCAGATTATCCCGCATTCACACCCCCTCCAGGCCTCCCTCTGGCTCCAGCCCCTCCTCGAACGTTTGGTGAACGGCTCAGGGGTCATCCAGCCTTGGCCTTGCAGCCAGGAAGAAGTGGAATGGAATTTAAAACGCGTTCTCTTGACCCGCAGCCTAACGTTCTTGTTTTTGCGTTCACCCAGAAATTCTGGAACTCTCGATATTAGTAGGAGCAGATGTTCTTGCGGTTGGCTGGGGCTCCAAAGGCCCCCACCCAGCATCACTTGCGAGGGGACGAGGGGCTGGGGGAGTCTCGGTGAGTCTCTGGGCCCAGCCCGTTGAGGGCTGATGGGAGGCCGCTTCGTTCCTCCCCTGCGACAGCACCAGCTATGGCCGGGCTGCGCCCCTCACTGGGTGCAGGCCACCCCTCACCCACATCTTGGGCAGAGTGTTGCCTTTCCCAGGGACTTCTGGTTGTTGACATTCACTCTGGGCCAGTTGCAAACTTTCCGTCTGTATCCAGTCCAAAGCCAGTCCCTTCCTGCTATGGTCAGATGGCAAGGACCTGAGGTGGGGAGGGGACGTGGATCCTCTGTTCACCCTCCTTCCCCTCCCTCCTGGGGGTCGCCTCTCAGTGGGGAGGACGGGGGGGGGGTGGGCACAGGGCCACCTCGGCTCAGCCCCTTCCCCTGTCCTAAGGCAGCGTCTGCCTCCGCTGCCTACCCTCGGGCTCTTCGGTGCCCTGTTAACAATCGTAATAAGCGCTGAATTAACCAGCGGTGTGTGCGCCGGGCTGCTTCAGGGCTCACTGTGAGACTTGAGGCTGGGCTGGCGGGGTGGGGGGAGTTACTGGTACTCATAGAGCTGCCATGGGGGAGACATGATTAACCAAAGGTGCCCCACCTTTGCCCTCAACAGGCTACGCTTCACACCGTAGCCAGAATGATCCACTGAAAAGTGAACTCAGATTCAGGACTCTGCAGCTTATTCTGGGTGAAATGAGAAGCCGTGGGGAGTTTGTTTTTTTTTTTTTTTTTTACATCTTTATTGGAGTATAATTGCTTTACAATGGTGTGTTAGTTTCTGCTTTATAACAAAGTGAATCAGTTATACATATACATTTGTTTCCATATCTCTTCCCTCTTGCATCTCCCTCCCACCCTCCCTATCCCACCCCTCCAGGCGGTCACAAAGCACCGAGCTGATCTCCCTGTGCTATGCGGCTGCTTCCCACTAGCTCTCTACCTTACTATGGAGTTTTGAGTCAAGCTCCTCCCATGGCCTCGGGACCTTAATTTGCCTGGGTTGGCTGCTTCTGCCCCAGGGCCTTTGTACATGCTGTTCTCGCTGCCCCTCAGGTATCTGTCTGGCTTGCTCTCTCACTGCCTTTCGTAAGGTGAAATAGAGGGGCCCTCCCCACACTACCTCTTCCCCCAGTGAACGGAGAGTTTCCGCTCAGCTTCTTCGGATCCTCCGTGCTGGTGGGGAGACTTTATTTTACTGCCTGTCAGCGCTGCTTTGTTCTCTGCTGTATCCCCAGATCTTAGAACATGCTAGATGCTCAGTGAATTTTCTCTTAATGAGTGACCGAGGCAGAGTGGTTAAGTAGTTTGTCCAGGGTCACACAGCTGAGAAGTGGAAGGGCTGGGATTGGAAGCCAGGCAGCGCAGCCCTGGAACCAGACCCTGGTTGCCTTGCAGGTGCTGGGGAGCCATCAAAGGTACTTAAGCAGGGGGTGCCCCCTTGGGCACAGTGCAGGAGGAGGATGGGAGTGGGAGTTAGACCAGGGTGGGATGCAGAGTCCACGGCCGGAACCCCGGGAGCGTGGCCTGTGCGTGGGACGCGTTGGGGAGTGGATCTGGCCTACCTGTGACTCTGTTTTGGCTGAGCCCACCCTCTTTCTACACCCACGATGTCCACTTGCTGCCAACCCCCAAATCCAACAGCGAGCTCATCACAGGCCTCCTGCGCCCCCAGCGCCAGCGTTTGCATAATTAAACACACGCTTCTGACACGCCACTCCGGCCAATTTTCCAGATCGTGTCTACTTGAAAATCCTGTCATTTTCCACCAGCTGAGTTACAGTGAAAAAGGAGAATTTAACCGGAGCACATCCATCTTCAGTGCAAGTGAGCAATTGGACCCCATCTGCAGTTGAAGGACCTGAAATGCGGGGTGTGGAAGGGAAGAGAGCACTTCTTGGAGGGCAAAGAGCAGCTCAGTCGTCTTTGATTATTTTGGGGGGGGGCGGGGGGCGCATTTCACAGAAGTGAATTATGAAAACCCACGGAAAGAAGTCCTTAGGCTTCGGGAGGCTCCTTCCCTCTTATAGGCAGATGACTTCCTGCCACAGGGGAGACGTGAGGTGGAGATTGAAACTGGGAAAGATGGGCGGGGCAGCAGCCGCCCCCAGCCCAGTCCCCAGGACAGAGCTCCGGCCAGTGGGGCAGCCCGTGGGGCGTCTGTCTCTCCCATCCACGCATAGCCCGGGGGTGGCTCCCTGGGGGCAGGTGCCCTGTCCTTACCTACCTGCAGGCCAGCATGTGCTTTTCACTGGGTAACCCCGTTTGCACCAGGCTCTGGGTTGAAACACGGCTGCTCTGGATGGGCTGATGCCAACGGATGTTTATGGTCACTGGCTGGTGACAGCGAGTTCTTGAAGTTGTGTGCTGAGCTAGTGGCCTCCCCCTTGTGGGGGGAGGGTGTAGGAGGCAGGAGCCCCAAGTGGGAGTCGACACTGCAGCCGCTACCATCTTGAGTCGGGCTTGTGTGGCCCCCATCTCCAATTAAGGTAAAATACATCCCATAAAATCAGTAACTGTAAAGTGTACAATTCAGTGGCATTTGATACATTCGGTGTTGTGTCATGTAACCGTCACCTCTGTCTGGTTCCAAAACATTTTCATCCTCCCAGAAGGACACCCCATACCCATTAAACACTAACTCCATCCCCACTCCTCCCAGCTGTCGAAACCATCAGACGGGCATAACTTGTTTCACTGTGCTTCGCAGATACTGGTTGTTGCATGTTGAAGGTTTGTGACAGCCCTGCGTCAGGCAAGCCTGTTGGTGCTATTTTTTCCAACAGCATTGGCTCACTTCGTGTCTCTGTGTCACGTTTCGGTAATTCTCGTAATATTTCAGTCGTTTTCATTGTTATATTTGTTACGGTGATCTGTGATCAGCGATCTTTGGCGTTTCTATGATAACTGACCATTTGTTTTTTGCAACAAAGTATTTTATTTTTATTAAACACTTTTGGATTTTTTTCTTTTTAGTAATTTAATTAAATTAATTTATTTTTTGGCTGAATTGGGTCTTCACTGCTGCACGCAGCCTTTCTCTCGTTGTAGCGAGCGGGGGCTACTCTTCGTTGCGGTGCACGGGCTCTAGGTGCGCAGGCTTCAGTAGTTGTGGCATGTGGGCTCAGCAGTTGTGGCTCGCAGGCTCTAGAGCGCAGGCTCAGTAGTTGTGGCGCACAGGCTTAGTTGCTCTGTGGCATGTGGGATCTTCCCAGACCAGGGCTCGAACCTGTGTCCCCTGCATTGGCAGGTGGATTCTTAACCACTGCACCATCAGGGAAGTCCAACAAAGTATTTTAAAATTAAGGTACGTCCATTTTGTTAGATATAATGCTATTGCACATTTAATAGATGACAGTATAATATAAACATAACTTTTACATGCACTGGGAAACCAGAAAGTTCCTGTGACTGGCTTTATTGCCATATTTGCTTTGTTACAGTGGTTTGGAACCCAACCCACAGTCCCTCTGAGGTGTGCCTGTCATCTGCTTTCTGTTCCTATGGCTTTGCCTATTCTGGAAATTTGTGGAATCATCTAGTGCGAAGTCTGGCTCCTTTCCCTCAGCAGAATGTTTTCGAGGTTCATCCACGTTGCAGCCTGTGTCAGATCTTCATTCTCTGTAGTGTGTGTCCACGGCTGAGCAGTGTGCCATCCTGAGGACATACACACTCGTGTGATGGACACTTGGGTTGTCTCCACCTTTTGGCTGTTGTGAATAGCATCGCTTATGAACATGTGTTTGTCTGAGTTCTGTGGGCAGTTCTTTGGCATACACACTTAGGAGGGCAATTGCTGGCTCACGTGGTCATTCTAGATTTAAGGAACCACCAAACTATTTGTACATGGCCGCCCCATTTTATATTCTGCGGTAGCCTCTGGAGAGGGGGCAAAGGTAGGACTTGGAGACCTACCTTTTAGAGCGGAAGCCAGCGCAGAACACTGTGGGTTCAGAACCTTCTAGACCTTCCTGTGTCTCTTGGAGGAAAAACCAAAGCCCTTAAAATGGTCCACAGCCCTGCCCGTCGGGTCCCTGTGACCGCCCCTGTCATTCCCTCCTCCCTCTCCCCAGCCACCCTGGCCCCTCTGCTGTCCTCCAGTGGCCAGCATGCCCGTGTCTCGGGGCCTTTGCACGGCTGTCCCATAGCCATGGGGGTTGCTGCAGAAGACAGTGACATGTGCCCTTACCACCCTCTCTCCTGTTGTATCATTTACTTATTTATTGTGTTCGGTAATCATTGTCTGTCTCCCTTCCTCCTCTCCCCACAAAAGAATCCAAATGACTACAGCTGTGCCTATCGGTTAAGCGCTCAGTAAATATTTCCTGAGTGAATGAATGAAGGTGATTACACAGATGAGCTTTTTCCTTAGACCTCCCGCCAGCTTCTCGGGGCTGTGGGTTTGGGGAGACCGGGACCCCCCCTTCAGACTTCTGTCCCTGGGCCCATCCCACTGTGTTAGTGCCCCCTCGAAAACGCACGCTCACCGGGGCACAGCCCTAGCACCCCTTCTCGTGCCTTTGAACCTAGACTTGCAGAGAATCCTACTGCCAGCAGAGGGTGGGAGGGGATGCTTGGTTAGGGGCCTGTGTGCCCAGTGCACAGAGGAACCGATTCTCCTTTACATGCATAGCACACCTGCTATGTGGATGTGTTAGGGCTGGTGACCAGTTTCAGGGCAGTGAGCCAGGGTCCCCCTGTTAGAGATGTCAGAGATCTCTTTTGGGGCGGTCACGTCAGTTTACTGTATTCAACTAAGAGTTACCCGTTAATGTCAAGTCTATGTTTGCGCCATAAACTTAGAGCCCATTTCTGGGAATTCTTGTTTATCACGATTTATTTTATCTTGTTAGGGTCAAGATTTTAAAATGCTGGAAAGACGGCCAGAACTACCATCCAAAATACCATTCATTCAGTCAGTTAGCAAATATCCCTGGAATACCTATTATTCCCATGTCTCAGATACCGCTTGACACGAAGCCATGGTACCGTCCTTGAGGACACCCATCCACTTACAGTGGGCCGTCCCTCATTGCTCTGTGTGGGAGCCTTCTTCTGGGTCATTATCTGAGTCATTAATGAAAAATATTGCTCAGGTCAAGTCCGAGATAGAGCCCTGTGGCCAGCCACTAGAGACCTCCTTCCGTGTTGACCTGGTCACTAGAATCCCTGTTGTGCTATTAGTAACAGAAGTTCAGATGCCACTGCCCCCTCATCTGCACATGGTCACCCGTCTTCTCCACAGGTTACTGGAAGAGATTCAGAAACTGATGAATTTGGCGAAATGTCTCTTGTTATTGGTCTTGGTCTTTGCAAATCGAACCAGCACTGTACATCTGCAGGAGCCCGCACAGGGCCGGCAGGGGAGAGGCCACAAGGCGTGTGTACCATAGGGCTGCATCTCAGCGGGGCTGCCGACGTGCCATGCTCACAGCCTTTCCCGATAGGTGCTGGCCCCGGGGGTCCTCCTGCTTGCTGGGCCCAGGCAGGGCTTCCCAGGGGAGGTGACATCCACCTGGGCCTTGAGCACTGGGTCCGGTTCCAACCTGAGAAGGGGGCAGGAGGGGTGCTGTGGTGAGCAGCAGGGCCACGAGGTGGAGGTGTCGGGGGGCAGTGGGGAAGCGGCAGGTTTTTCCTGGGAGCTCTGAGTGCCAGGAGGGGCAGGTGGGTGAGAGCTGTGAGCATTTGGGGCGCCAGCCTAAGGCAGTGGGGGGCTAAGCAGTGTTGGGGGAGTCTTTGGGGTCTCCTGCAGGGGTAGGGCAGCATCTGGTCTGAGGCTCAGAAGGCCCCGCTTGCTGTCGCTGGGGGAGGCTGGGGAGTGGGTGGAGGGGTGGGAGGCCCCAGGCAGTGGTAACAAATTCCCCCATATACCCCTCGGGGCTTCAAAAGCAGGTGCTCAGAATGGATACCTAATTGGCTCCAGGTGATGTGAGAGAGTGTCTGGCTGAAGCTGTCCCCGAGACAAACGTGGACCAGGCTGGCGGTGGCGGGTCCCAGGTGCCAGGAGGCTGGGGGATGGTCAGGAGGGCAGAGGACTGGCTTCCCCGGAGCACCTGCTCTGGGCATCACACGAGTTCAGTGTTTTCTGAGATACCGTCTCTTGTAACGTTTAACACACCCTGTGCGGGGGGCAGTTCAGGCCTTGATTTACAGACAGGGAAGCCCAGAGCTGGGGAGGCTCCCAGCTCTTCCACTGCCTGGCTTTGCCAACCTCCTGACCGCCCAGGCTGGACTCTGATGACCCCTGCCCTTTCCAGTGCTGAGGGCAGGTGGGCCTGGGTGGGGAGGGGAAGGGGCTTCTGCCCTCTGCAGCCAAATCCTTGAGTGGGACGGGCCTTGGGCTTACGGGGCAGCCCCAGCCTTTGGAAGGTGAAAGAATCCTGACCTCTTCAGGTAGGTGGTTCCACAGGAGCCCAGAGAGGGTGAGTGAGACACCTGAAGTCACACAGCATCAATCTTCCGCTCAACCTTGATGCTCAGGGCCCATGGGCACCTGTGGAATGCTTCCCTGGGACCCTCTGGAGCCCTCAGGGGGAGCCCCTGCTTGGGGAGCCACGGCCCATGGTTCCCACTCCACGTTCTTAATGCTGAGATGACAAAACGGCCCCCGGTGTGGGGAGGGAAGCAGCCTCGTGTTTCAGTCTGGTGCCAGCCTTCTGTTTCTGCAGCCTCCTCCCGCCTGGTATGGGCCCAGGTAGGCACCCTGTGCCCCCTGGGGCCGCGGAGCAGGCCTCCCGAGCCTGTGGCCTCAGCTCCGAATCAGGGGCAGTGATGCCCACGGACGAATGGGAGTCTGAGCGTCTGGACCCCCCTGAGTGTCAGCCGCTCGCTCCCAAGCCCACCCCGCCCGCCTCAGGCTGCAAAACCCTGCCCGGGAATATCGTCTGAACCGTGGGCTGTGATCCATTAATGGGTCATGAAATCAAGTTAGTGGGTCACAGCCAGCATATTAAAACACAGACTAGAATAGAAGGGAATCAAATAGTAGGATAGAGAGAGGGAGCCGCGCTGCCAGGAGAGCCTGCTCTGAGACCCAGCTCCACACGCTGGCTGCTGCTACACTGCGTTAAATACATTTCTGGCCACATGGGTTTCAGCCTGGCTGGGTCTGTTGGCCCTGCTACCTGCAAGCAGGAGATGCCGGTTCGCTCCCCCCACTCTGTCCCTCGTCGGTCAGACAGGATAATAAGGGTAATGATAGTACCCACACCCCACAGTCCCCCCAAATCCCTTTACTTGCAGAACGCTTTGCACGGCCCTGGCCCTTCCTAATGGCAAGAGTATTAAAGCCGGGATTACCGTTACTTCAGCAGCAGCTACTAGCTCGCGAGCGAAGATGCCATGGGAGGGTGGGGACCACAGCCACCACCCGGCTGGGGCCCGTGTTGATGCCGAGAACACCCCAGGCCCGGAGAGCTGGAGGCCAGGCTCACCTTTCTGCCTGCTGCACGATGCGCGGTGCCAGGTGGAGGTGTTGTCAGAATTCTCAGGGCCCCTGTGTCCCTCCTCCCTGCTAGGCCCTCTCAGCCCCTGGAGCCCCGGCTCCCCACGCGAGCCCTCTCCTCCAGGGATCTCCCTCCCTAGGCTCCCGGCTCAGGGGGCACAGGGTGTGGCCCCTGCCCCCCGCTCCCTGCCCCGGCTCTCTAGGGCCTTTCTTAGAAGCACCCGCTTGGTCTCACCCAGGTTTTGGCTCAGGCAGTCCTTCTGTCCGGGACCCAGTTCCCCACTCTTTTCCGCCCCTCCATGTACAGGGTTTTGTCCAGCTGCAGCTGAGTCCTGCAGGGGGACAGGTTTGAAGTCCTCTCCTCCGGGGGGCCTCTCTGGACCCTGGTCCGGGTGAGGGACATCTCCTGCCGGCTCCCAGGGTCTCCTCATCTCCTCCCACAGCCCAGGGACTGACCAGGGTGGACCTTGAACCTGGCTTCCGGAGTGGGGGGCCCTGGCTCTTCCCTGATCAGCCCGACTTGTCCACCACAAGCTCTCTGGGCTCCCATGAAACCCGCACAGGGTGGGTGTTCAGCTGTGAGATGAATGAGTGAGGGAAGGGATGCTTCTCCCCCACCTTCTCCAAAGTGCTTCCTGTTAGAATATCAGGAGGACTTCCTGTAAGGGGGGGCTTTGTGGAACGGGAGCAGCTTGGAGACACAGAGGTGGAGGGGATCCAGCGTGGCTGGTTCCGTGGATTCTGAACTGTTTGCTGACCATGGCGCCGGCGGCAAGTCCCTGCTTTGCGGGACAGTGACAGGGTGGGATGAGGGGGCGTTAGGCTCTCCACTTGCCCGATGAGAACACCTGTGACCTTGGCAAGCCGGCTCGCCTGCTGCAAGGATGACAGGTAGAGGGATGAGGCCGAGGGCGTAGGGGGGCTCTTGGAGGCCTAGACGAGTTTGGGGCGGGTTGGGAGAGGTCTCGACTATTAGGGCTCTGGGCTTGGTTGGAGTGTCTGGGGCGTCCCCAGGGGTATTTAAGCAGGGCGGGGGGATGGTAGTTGTCCGTTTTCTGACCACAGTACACAGCTCACGCTCATCAGCCATCGACCCCCAAACCTGCTCTCCTACCGGACAGAGAGGATCCTGGTGTCCCGGCGTGGATTACATACTCACCCAGGGCCCGGAGCCAGCTGGCCGGCGCCCTCTGCCCACCTGGGGGTGCCACTCCAGGGGCTTAGCTTTTCTCTTTGGGGAGTGGGTACGGCAAGGAAGGAGGCTGGAGGAGGCGTCCTACTTGGTGATCTCACGTTGGGGGGAGCAATTGGAGCTCGGGGGGGTTGGCATCACCATCACACAACAGATTCAGAAACCACCCCTTGGCCTCTGGGGTCCGGGTTCTGGAATGTTCTCTGCTCTCACCCCCAGCCCCCCGTCCTGTGTCCCTCAGGTGTGGGATCCAGCTTGGGGCTGCCGACCTCACCCTCGCTCCTCAAAGCCTTGTGAGGGGGTGGGTTCTACCCAGAGAAAGGAGCTTCTCCCAGGGTCCCTTCTGGGGGGCGACCTGTCGAGAATTGTCTGTGCTCCGGGCCTTTTGGCCACCAGGCTAAGCCAGGTGGGGAGAGATCCCAGTGGAGCCCAGGGAGGGCACGTTGACTTGCAAAGTCACTTGTCACTTCACAAGGCTGGGGGCTAGTTCACACCCATGGCATTCTATAAGAGCCTCACTTAAAAAAAAAAACAGAAAGAAACCAAACTCAGACTTAAAAAAACATGCTTTTAAGCTCACTAAAATTGTTTATTGGTTTTGATTACAGCAAACGAGTGAATTCGAGCTCTTCTTTTTCAATCAATTTAATTGTTTTGGTGCTGTTCCCAATTTTTTCAGCAGGGCTTGAATCGCCTTTGTTCAAGGACCTCTGGTTCCAGCCACATACTTAACATCTCCTGAGTCTGGGCGGCTGTCTCTGAAGGAGCCGCTAAATTTGCACTAAAACCTGCTCTTGGTGGGGGATGGGATTTAGTTGATTTCAATTTTAGGTGGGGAAAGGGCTGTCCCCGAGCCATGGATGTCACTTGGGGTTATAGGAGCACCTGAGCTGGAGTAAGGACACCTCAGCATTCCTTCTCTGATGCAGGGGTCCATTCTGAGCCACCTTGGGTGCGTGGTGGTCCAGCCCTGGCTTCATACTCTCAGCCACGGGCACCTCACTACCTCACCGGGCTATGGCTGGTCCCTGCTGCAGAGCGGAAGTGGACATCTGTCTGGCAGAGTCTGGGAGGAGACCTGTTCGTTGCACAGGGTGAGCCCTGCCAGCGGGACAGCTCCTCCAGTGGGCCCCTCCAGAGTTCTCATCTCTCATCTCCTGCAGCACAGGCCTTGCCCTCAGGGAGCTCCTGGTCAGGTGTGGGCTGGCTGGGGGGATGGGCGAGGAGGGGAGAGAAGCATATCACCAGGGGATCATGGCCCTGACAGGGCGCAGAGGTTGGGCACTGGGCAGAAGCGGCATCAGGAAAGTTGCGATGGATGGGCGGCCAAGGTCAGCTTGTCCTATGATAGGGGGTCAGACCAGACAGAGGGCATGGCAGGGGCAAGGCTGCTGGTGAGGAGGGCTTCCGCCTGCTCACGGACGAAGGGGTAACGTGGTGTATTAGAATTGGGTGTGCAGCCGGGGGCAGGCTGGAGAGGTAGGTGTGGGTCAGAGTGGGTGAGGACACCGTTATTTGGGGTGACCCTCACGTGCCACTCCACCTCCAGGAGAAGAAAGGTCACGATGCCCATTTCCTGGAGGCTGAGGCGGTCTGAGGATGCCAGGGCCCAGTGTCCCTCGGGTAATCTGCAGCAGGCTGTGTGGTCCGTGCCGAGCTCGGCATGCTGACGGGTGGCCTTTCTGCCACAGGCTGGGGAAAGCTGGGTAGTTATAGGAGACAGAAGATGGAGAGGGAAGTGCCCTGAGTGTCCTGTGCCCCGAGGGCACCCTGGGGTGGGGCTGGGGTGCAGCTTCAGGGAGTGGGTGAACTCTACCTGCAGGGTGGTCCAGGCATCCACCGCCACCCCCAAAAGTACAGGTCACAGGGTGCCCCAAACCACCAGGAGAGACAGAGCCCCTACCTGGTGTCAGGCCCTGGGCAGGGCGGTTCCCTAGTCATCGCCCTTCATCCTCTCTAGAAACCAGTAAAACTGAAACAGAGGTATGAAGCTAATTTTTTAAGGTGGGTGACCCACTGATAAGTGTGCTTTCTGACCGACGCGTTCAGTAACGGGGACCATGGTGGGTCCAGCCGACTACCATGAGCCCCCAGCGGTGATGCATGTCTGCGACGTCTCAGAATGTCCCCAACTGCACACATGGGAGGGAATCACGTCGCATTTCTGTTGACGTCACAGCAATAGCCACTACTGACCCCTCTTCGGTTTGTTGTTCATGAGTGTCATAGAAGGAATTGCTAAATTTCAGCCAGAGGGTGGTGAGATTGAAGATGGTGTATTTTTCCACATCCAAGTTTCGGACACCCCTGCATTCTATCCACAGACCCAGCCCCGCAGGGTTCAGGGTCCCTGTCCAAGGCTGTCCTCGGCAGCCCCGAGGGCAGATGGGCTCATGGTTCGAGGAGGCCCTGGTGAGCTCCAAGTGGCTCTGGGTGCAGGTCTGTGACCAGGATGAACGGCATTGAAGAAATACATCCTCTGACTGAGGGTTCTGACCGTGGCCAGCACGGGACTGTAGGAGCACGGGAAGGACCCCAAACCAGTTTATTAGGGCCCCACAGATGAGCCCTGACTGCCGTCTTGGAGAAAGAGGTGTGAGGTGTCACAGGCTGGGGTACTAGCCCGTCCATCATCCCAGTGGCTGTCAACAACCTGACTTGTTCTGGGAGTGGGAGGTGTACAGCATAGCAGGAGCTTGGCGGGTACTCTGGGGTAGAGCAAAGGAGAAAGACATTTAAGGAGGTGGGTTAGGGACAGACTAGGGTTCAAGTCACCAGCTCGGTTGCTGACGTGCTCAGGCAGGGATGCTTTGCAGATGCGAAGGCCATGGGCGTTATTTCATTTAAGCTGCACACAGCCTCTCTGTGCCGTGTGGAGCTGAGCACAGTGCCTGGGGCCCACTCCTCAGCGTTCGCCGAGCTCGGCTGGTTTGACCGCTCTTCTGGGGCTGGGGGGCGTGCCGAGCACAGGAGGCCCCACCATCTGCGCCTTGCCCAGAGGAGCAGGAGGACGCTGGGCTCGGGATGGGTGGAGGTGCGGTTAGCGGGCTCAGAGGCTTCGTGACCCGCTGGGGGCTCGTGCAGGGAGCAGGTGAGGCATGAGGCCGCCACTCAGCCCTGGTACAGGCAGCCTGTCCGCTGATGCCATCTCTGGGATGGATGGGGCAGAGCTGGGGTCCTTACCTCTTCTTGCAGATGTGGACGCTGACCTCAGAGAGGTTATGTCTGAGGCCCAGCTGGGCAGCCCTGCGGTCTGGCCACAGCTTGCTGGTGTGGTGCCGGCGAGCCGGGGGCTGGTTGGTTTGGGGGACTCAGCTGGGCTGGCTGTTCCATGTGGTCTCACTCCCGTAGGGAAGCTGGGGGTCTTGTCACACACACGGAGGCTGGGCTTCAAAAGCAGTCAGAGAGGCCAGCCCTGAAGCAGAAGCACTTTCCTAGCCTTTTTTTTTTTTTTTTTTTTTTTTTCTGCGGTACGCAGGCCTCTCACTATTGTGGCCTCTCCCGTTGCGGAGCACAGGCTCCGGACGCGCAGGCTCAGCGGCCATGGCTCACGGGCCCAGCCGCTCCACAGCATGTGGGATCTTCCCGGACCGGGGCACGAACCCATGTCCCCTGCATCGGCAGGCGGACTCTCAACCACTGCGCCACCAGGGAAGCCCTCCTAGCCTTCCTTGCGTCGCATTTTCTACTGTCCCTTTGGCTAAAATGAGCCACGTGGCCAGGCCCAGGTTCCACATACTCAGAACTGTTGGGGGTGGAGCCACAGGCCAACACAGGGCAAACTGCTCTGTAACTGGGTTCTCATCCTTCCCAGTTGCTTGGCACAGGACGTTTATTCACCCCGTGGCCTTGGGGTTCGTTGGTACTTTCGGACAGAGAAGGGAGAGTAGCTAGCATTTATTGGTCAACTACTATATGCCAGGCATGGTGCCAGACACACCGGCAAAATGAACAAACGTGTGTCGTCACGCCGCCTGGGGTCAAACCCCAGCGTTGCTACTTGCTGGTGGCCTGGCCTCTGGTAAGGTCCTCCACCTTCCCTGTGCCTCCATTTCTGCTTCTACAGAATGGGGGTAGCACTAGGACCTGCTAGGGGACCGTGATGAGAGTTAGTGGGCTTATCCACTTAGCATCACTTGGCATGGAAAAAGTGTTCAGTGCATATTAGCAGCTAATATTTTATGAGAGAAGTGGAGCTCGGAAAGATGAAGTAATGTGCCCAAGGTGGCACAGCTGGCTACTAGGCTTCAAAGCTCAGGTTTCATCCTCTCCGTGCCCCTCTCACTTATGTTAATTAGCAGCACATATGGTATGCGTCTATCAATCGTAGAGCTCCACGTGAATACTGGGCTTTGATATTTGGGTGCAGTTAGCATGGGAGCAAGTGCCCAGAATACGTCGTCGGAGACAGCTGAGGCCACGGGAGGGAGCTGACTCCCTCCCTGCTCTGCCACTCACACAAGACTGAGTCTACGAGGGGATGGGAGCAGGTGTCTTTGCCAGGCTGTGGGTCCCCTTCCATTTCTCCCTGTTCCCAGTCTGGATCCCAGCTCCATTCTGCACTGGAAGTAGAGGAGGAGACAAGATTTAAATTGAGTTTGAGATGGCACTGTAGACTTTCTTGAGATTTGAATAACTGAAAGGGACTGGACAGTTTTGGAATCTTCCCCAGGTATCATGAAGGGTTGATGGGACAGGGTGTGGTTGATGGCAGTGGACTGGGAAAAAAATTGAACCCGTCCTTACATCAGTGAAGTTCTGTTTCATGCATTTTCGGCCTCTGTTATTAGGTAAATATATGTTTATAATTATGATGCCTTCCTGATAGATTGAACCTTTTATGCTTCTAAAATGTCCTTCTTTGTCTCTATTAACAATTTTTGTCTTAAAGTTTATTTGGTCTGATAGTATAGCCACACTCCAGCTCTTTCGTCAAGTTTGCATGATCTATATTTTCCATCCTTTTGCTTTAAACCTGTTTGTGTCCTTGAATCTAAAGTGTGTCTTTCATAGACAGCCTATAGTTGGATCGTGTTTTTGTTTTTTGTCCATTCTGCCAATTTCTACCTGTTAATCGTAGTACGTAGTAAATTTACATTTAATGTAGTTATTGATAACGTAGGGTTTAAGTCTATCGTTTTGCTACTTCTGTATATATGCTTTTTTGTGCCTTGATTCCTCCATTACTGTGTTTAAATAGATATCTTCTAGTATATAATTTTGATTTTTTTGTTTCTTTTACTATATATATTTTTTTATTTATTTTCTTAAATTTCCCTGGGGATTATAATTAACATCTTAACTTTAAAAAGTCTAGTTTTGATGGATACTCACTTAATTTCAATGGTATATAAAAACTGCTTCACTATAGCTCCATTCCCTCTCTCTTCCTTTGCACTATTATTGTAAAAAAAATTACATCTTTGGGAATTTCCTGGAGGTCCAGTGGTTAGGACTTAGCACTTTCACTGCCAAGGGCCTGGGTTCAATCTCTGGTCGAGGAACTAAGATCCCGCAAGCTGTGCAGCCTGGCCAAAAAAAAAAAAAAATTACATCTTTACACATTATAAACCTTTCGACACTGTTTTATTATTATTGTTTTATTCAATGGTCTTAACTCAGATAGGAGAAGAAAAGGGTTACAAATAAAACACATATGTACTCATATATTTACCTATATAAAGTTGTTAACTTTACTGGCATTCTTTATTTCTTTCTGTGGATTTGAGTTACTGTCAAATGTCCTTTCATTTAATCCTGAAGGACTTCTTTTAATATTCCTTGTAGGGTAGGTCTGCTAGCAATGACTTCTTTGAGTTTTTGTTTATCTGGGAATGTCTAAATTTCTCCTTTGTTTTTGAAGGGTAGTTTTGCTGGGTATATAATTTTTGCTTAACAGTCTTTGTCTTTCAACACTTTGAACATGTCACCAGAGCCTTCTGGCCTCCGTGGTGTCAGAAGAGAAGTCAGTTGTGATCTTATTGAAGATTCCCTGTACATTTTGGGTTATTCTTCTCTTGCTTCTTTCAAGAGGCTATCCTTGTTTATGACTCAATAGCTTAACTATTATGTGTCTAGGTGTGGATCTCTTTGAGTTTGTCCTATTTGGAATGTGTTAGTCTTCTTTGATGTGCAGATTAATGTTTTCATCAAATTTTGGTAGATTTGGGTCATTATTTCTTTGTATATTCTTTCTGCCCTTTTTTCTCTTTTCCTTCCAGGACCATAATGAAATAAATGGTAGATCTTTTATTACAGTCTCATGGGTCTCTGAGGGCTCTGTTTATCTTTTCTCCATTTTTGTTTCTGTTCCTCAGACTTGGTAATCTCAATTAATCTGTCTTCAGGTTCACTGTTTTTTTCTTCTGTCAGTTCATATTTGATGTTGGACCCTCTGGAGGACTTTTCATTTCACTTATTGTACTTTTCAATCCCAGAATTTTTATTAAAGAATAATTTCTATCTCTTTACTATTTAGTGAGACATCATTCTCATGCTTTCCTTTATTTCTTTAGACATGGTTTCTTTTAATCTTTGAACATATTTATAAAACCCGATTTAGCATCACTACTAATCTCTGGCTTCCTCAGAGACAGTGTCTACTGACTGCTCCCCCCTTTTTTTTCCCTGTGTATGGGCCATACTGTCCTGTGTCTTTGTGTGTCTTGGAATTTTCTGTTGAAAACTAGATGTTTACAATGATATAATATGGAAACTCTGGAAATCAAATTGCTCCTTAACCTCCAGGATTTAATGTTGTTATTTTTTGTTGTTGTTTTGATGCTGCTGTTTGCTGGCTTAGCAACTTTCCTGGATGAATTCTGTAAAGTCTATATCCTTTGTCACATGCGGCCATGAAGTCTCTGCCTGGTTAGCTTAGTGGTCATCTAATTGTTGGATGGAGATTTCCTTAGATGCCTTGAGCAGATAAGTCTCCGCGTCTTTGCTGAGGGAATCTACGTGTGGGTTGGGGTACACAGTGCTCTGGCAGGCAGTTTCCCGCTTCATCTTAGCCTTCACTTCCTGCTTGGGTAGAGTCTCATGGTCATCCAGAAGTGGGGGATTAGGGCCATCTAAAGTGTTCCCTGGTAATGTGTACCTTCTAGATTCCCAGGAACATGTCAGAGCTTTTCAAAGTCTTCCATTCCCCAGTTTTTTAACTTTTTGGTCAGCCTCTTGTTAGCCCCAACTGGTATCTCCACTTCAGGCAGCTGCACTGTTAAAGAATTTGCCCCTGACTGTTTTCAGCAAATGCCCTGGGTATATGGTTTCTCACGGAGCAGGCTCTGAGTCAGGTCAAATAAAGACTAGCCATGGGAATGGAACCTTTCAGGAAGCTGCCAGACAGGTCAAATAGTGGCAGTTCTCTGGGCATAGGTTTTATCGGGAGCGCCAACCCTCCTCTGCCCCCTCCCACGGCTGCTGGGATGCTGTTTTCACAGCTGTCACGATTGCTGGGCTATTGGTTTTCAAGGCTACCACGGAGCTGGGGACAGGGAGATGGGACTAGGAAAAGTTAAAATACCATAAAGCTTTCCTTTCTTACTGCAATTTAGTCACTTTTCTTGAATAAACATCTTGGATTATTGAAAGCCTTTTGTTAATTTCCAGAATTTGAAAAAGTTGATTTTGACACTTTTCCCAGGGCTCTCATTGTTTTTCTGGCGGAGCAGATTTTTGGAGGTCCTTACTCTGCCGTTCTGGAAGCTGGCTGTCCAGCAGTGAAGTTCTGTGACCTCAGAAAGCACATTACGGTTTGGGTTCATCAGCAGTAGGTGGGATCCACCTCTGCTGAAAGGAAAGGGCCACAGTGAGGGGAAAAGGGAGACTCTAGATCTGGCCGGGTGAGAGGCTCAGGAATTGGCCCTACCTTGGGGCAGAGGGCCGGCCCTGTTCATCCCAGCCTGGATGTCTCCAGCCCTGGCTGTGACCATCAGCATGAGAATAGCTGGAACTTTGGGTCATACTAGCTCTATGACCTGGGGAAGATCACTTGACCTCTCTAAGCATGTGTCTTCATCCAGGAAAATGGGGGTGATTGTTCCTAGAAGATGGGCATGCCGTGGGAAGAAGGTTCTCATTAGACGCTGCCCTCGGGAAAGGGGACAGTGAGGGATCCTTTTCAGCTTTGAATCTCTTGCCGTGCTCAGCCCAGGTTCAGGCATTTCTTTGGTTTCTGGTCTGTTTAATGTGGTGTGAGTAAAATACCAAGGGCCGGAAACAGTGTGTTTTTGGCTAAAACACAAATGGTTATTAGCAACAGAGACAAACTGGAGATCAGTGGCTTCCGTATTTAGCCTATTTAGGGGAAGAAATTATGGCACGTCTACTTGAAATTTATGAAGAATTAAAAACAATGTTGATGAAAATTTTTATTGGCAATATAGTGGCATAAGCATTTTCTTATAAGTGGAAGAAAGAAAGCTACATAATTGCTTATATACAGTTTGCTCTCAGCCATGGAAACTGTATTTAGGAAAAGGCTGGAGGAAATATAACAAAATGTTCACAGGGCTGCCTCTTGAGTGGTGGGATTGTGGGTAATTCTTTCCTGCTTCTGTAGACTTTTAGTTTTTAACTTTGCAATGCTCTTCGGTAAGCACGTATTATTCCTACAATTAGCAATTTACAAAATGGAAAGATCTCAAAAGTACAAAACAGAAGTGGCTGGAAGTCCAGGAGATAAGGAGGATTAGGTCGGTGGGGATTTTTCCATCTCTTGTTCTGCATCTCAGTGTTTGACCTCTGCAAGGTTAGGTGACTTGCCCAAGGTCACATGGCTGAGACACGGAGGAGGTGGCGCCGGGACCCGGGTCTTCTCTCATAGTCATGACAGAGTGATTACGAATGCAGTGCAATCCCACTCAGATGCCAACCTGCTCCCCTTGCTGGTGGTGTCTGATGCTCCAGCATCAGATGGTGATGGGAATTGATGGTGACAGATTCAGGAGAGAGTCTACCCCAGTGACTGTCACCCTTGGCTTTTTCGGGAAGGGTATTAAGGGCAGTGCTCTGGGTGGGCAGGATTTTCTCCCTGTGGGACTGGTACAGAGAAGCCTAAAACAGTGGGCAACTGCCTTTGGGGGCCCTGCGAGCGTCCATCCAAACCCTTGGAGATCCATCCAACTTCCCACCTCACACCAGGCTCAGAAATGGGCACCAAACCCAGCGCCCGGCTCAGGTTAGGGCTGGGGCTCTCAGAACCCGGTTTGGGTAGTTCTGTAAGGTAGATTCCAGGGCCTGCTCCCAGGGTCCTGATTCCATGGGTCGGGGCCAAGAATCTGCATTTTGACCATTGCACTAGGGAGTCCCATGAATGGTCTGTGGCCATGCTTTGCAGAACACTGGGCTGGGGAGTACCTGAATGGTTGGTGCCTCAAGAGGACGGGATGTGGGATTTTGCAGAAAGCCACGTGGGGGTGGCCCAGGGCTGGCTGGGGGAGAAGATGACCCACCGTTGGGACTTGTGTGTACCTGGCCCTGGGCAGGAATCACGCACCATGTCCACCCCCCATTTGGGGGGTTCCTTTCCCTTTGACAGATGAGGAAATGGAGGCTCAGAGAGGCTAAGTGACTTGATCAGTCACATGACCCGCGTGAGCACTGCAAGTCCAACTTTAGAGCAGCCAGTGCAGGGCTCCCCGAATGTCACCTCCATCCTATAGGCAAAAGGTTGGACAGCTTTCCTGCTGCAATACCCACCTGGCTCTTCCAGCAGACTGTCCTGGAGGAATAGTGTTCTGGGGACAGGTTTTGATTGGGGGAACGGTGGGCATGGGAAGGGGGTTGGGTTTCCACTAACATTTGTTGAGGGCCTACTGTGTGTCTTCAATGTCATGTCACGCCAACTGCGGTGTCCTCAGGAAGGTCAGTAACAGATGGCGACGTTGCCTTGTTTTTAGTGGTAATGCCCCAATTTCTATATACCTGGCCCTGTCTGATCAGAGTTCAGGTTACCCCACGGAGCCCTCGCAGACACCCCAGGCAGCAGGACCAACCTCGTTCCATGTGGCAGAGGGGAAACTGGGTCCCAGAGAGGCCAGCACTCTTCCTGTAACCTGTACCCACTGCTCTTCCCAGGCCTGTCCCTCGAAGGCCACCTCTCCCTGTGGCCAGCATCTGGGGATCTCCAGAGGGGTGCGGTGCAGTCAGAAGGGGACCTCACCCAGGGCAGCCTCGGAAGCGGAGCCCGTCCTTATTTCCCCTGGGGGCTGAGTGGGGTGGAGCCCATCCTGGCAGGACCGCACGGCCGTGTAGGCAGGAGGATGGGGCGGTCCTCTCCGGCCTGGCTCCCTGGCTGAGGCTGGGTCTCCAGGCCTGCACAAGCAGCTCCAGGACACCAAGCCACTAACAAGACTGATACGGGGCCGCTCTCACGGTCCAAGGGCCATCCCTCATCCACAGACAGCTGGGCAGGCTCTCTAATTAAAAGGGCTCCGTGGCTCTGGAGAGATGAATTGAGGCCAGCTTCTGTTTGTAAACGCTTCCTGCAGCAGGGCTGGAGGTTCTGGGCAGGCTCTTCTCCGTGGGGATGCGTGGGTGGGTGGGTAGGCGGGTACCCTGCCCTTCTCACATGCTGAGCCCAGGGCTGGCTTCCTCATTGACCGCCAGGGGCCGGGTGGGGGGCTTGGCATGTGAGGTCCTGGGGAAGTGACAGTGTGAACTGAGGCTACAGTAGGCTTATCCGAGAGCCCTTCTGTCTCACATCCTTCACAACACCCTAGTGGCTGCTGTGCCTTCTGTGATGCCACCGACTTACAGCCTTTGGAACAGTGCCCGACACAGAGCAGCCCCGTTGTCACCGTCATCCTTGTCGTCCTTGTCGTCCTTGTCATCATATCACTGCTGTCGTCATCCTCCTCCTCAGCCTCGTCACCACCCTCCTCCTCTTCCTTCCCGTCATCATCCCCATCATTGCTGTCATCACTCTCTTGGCCTTCCCAGTGCCCAGCACATGGGGGGTGCTCAGTAGTTACCTGCTGGATGAATGAAGGGATGAAATAAGTGCCTATATGTCCCAGGCACTGGGAGTGCAGAGATGAAAGACACAGGCATTTCACCCGCTGTGGCAGGAAGGAAGGAGATGCTCCCACCCTGCACTGCGGCAGTCTGTTCACATAAAGGCAGGTGTCACCCTTGGAGACTTTCGAGCCATTTGGCCCTGATGTCAGAGCCCTCAACCTTGCTCTCGTCCATGTCGCCACTCCCCACCTGCCTCTTGGCGGCCTTCCCTCCTCCTGCCCTGGCCTCCTTCCCAAGGCCCTGCCCTGTACCTCCCCATGGGACAGGGGGCGCTGCTTTGTCGTATATGGACGATCTGACCCCACCCTGGCAGCAAGGTGGCCTCGGGGACAGGTTTGAGGGAGGGGGTTCTGGGTTTGAATTCCCCCTTTGCCATGTTGTCAGCTGGGTGACCCTGTGCTAGTTACCGGCCCCGAGCCTCAGTTTGCTTGTTTAAAATATGGGTGTAGTAACTGTACCTCCTGTGGGTGTTCAGAACAGTGGCCGGCACATGGCTGACATGTTATATACTCGACGGTTTGTATTTGTTCACTTATTCATTCGTTTCACAAATGTTTTATTGAGGTCCTGTGTACCAGACACTGGGGATACTTATGGCCGTGAATAAGATGGGCTTTAGAGAGCTGTGTGAGGGACACTGCCTGCCCCCAACTCTGCCCACAGCCTGGCCGCCCAGCCCCCTCTTCCAGGGCTCTGTATGCCGCAGGGGAATGATCGGATGGTGACCTGAGTCAGGGAGCAGAGCGAGGCTGCCCCTGCCTCCCCGGCCAGCGTTACAGGTGATTCCTGTTCATCCACCGACCAGCCCTGTGCCCCAGGCAGCGCCCCTCCTACAAGGTCCTCGGTAAAACGCGATTCCTGTGAACACCACGAGAGGCATGCCTCGGCCAATTTATGTCTGTATCATCTGCCTTCACCCAAGGATGCCACTGACACCCAGTGTAGGTCCCGAGTGGAATCATACCTGAAAGAGACGCACCAGAGGAGACCTCCCTTGTCTGGCCGTTCGTCATGCCAGGCTTGGTCCTGGGGCTTCAGAAAAAAAGTCAGAGGCTGCCCTTGAGGTGTTCCTGCTGGTGTGGGGAGGACAGATGGTCAGCACGGGTGAGCCAGCCCCTCCAGGGGGTGGGAGGGAGTGGGAAACCTCGAGATACCGGAGAGATGGTGCCGTCCTGCAGGGCTAGTGACGGTGGACGTGCCTCCCCTGCAACCCTCGGGCCGAGGGGAGTGAGGGCTCCAGGGAGGGCACCTGGCAGACCCCGGGCACCCAGACACCAGCGCCTCCTTGCCAAGAGGGTAGAGAAGACATCTATGAGGCAGGGCTTTGCAAACGTTCGGTCCGTGCATCTGGACGCCTCCCTTTCTGCGAAGGAGGTCAGGCCCCCTGGGCTGTGACCCTGCAGAGCAGTAACTGGCTGGGGCTGCCCACGTGCTCTCCCCTTCCTCAGGTCTCCTCCCATTGACCTCTGGGACAAGTCCTGCTCCCTCGGGACTGGCACTTACCCGGTCCCTTGAGGCCACCAGACTAAGGGAGCCACAAGGCAGGGGCACCTTGGCTCCGCACTGGGTCCCTCCGCTGAGCCATCCCAGCCTGAGGCTGAGGGCCCAGGGGTGAACCTGTAGGCAAGGTGGGGCTGAGGAGGGTGCCGGCATCCATGGCTGGCAGCACAGCACGTGCAAAGTCCCTGGGCATAAAGTAGAAGAAGGGAGACTCATGTGCACCTGGGACAAGCTCATTTACAACGTTTGCAGGGTGTCTTGGAAACCAAAAGGCAAAAATCACAGGCCAGAAGGGTCCAGGGAGAGGCCCCTGCCCTTAGGGAGGCCAGTGCCGGTGTTTTGTGTCTGTCACCTTCTTGAATGCTCGCAGCATTCAAGGGGGAGGCGCGGGTTTATATCGCCTCCAGGACAGACCTGGGCGCCAGGTGCTGGAGCACGTTCCCAGAGTCCCACAGACGAGCAAGCAGGCCGAGCTGGTGTGGCTCGCACCGGGCTGTTTCCACTCGACCTGCAGACACCTCGGGCTGCCGTTGTGCGAGCGAGGGTCTGGGAGAGCTGTGGTCCGGGCCGCGCGTGCGCATCTTCCCGCAGGTGCTGGCTGCAGCCTTTTGTAAAGGAGGTGAACACCGGGTGGTTGTATGGCGGCCGCGGTGGCCCGCATATTAGCTGTGTGTCCTTGGGCAAGTGACTTGGCTGGAATCCTTGAATCCTCCCCCCTCCACGAGGCTGGAGCTGTTATGACTCCATTTTCCAACAAGGACCGAGGACAGAGGCTGTGCGCCGAGCATTGCCCCTCGGTTTTTGTAAGGCTCAGTGTAACGCACGTTCACTGTTAATAACTGGAGAAGGAGTGAGGGGCTTGTTGTGTTCCTCAGCTTTATCTTGCTTCTTTTCTCTTGTTCTCCAGAGTGTCTTGGGCCGCAGAGGTGCATGTGTGCGTGTGCATGTGTGGGCATATGTGTGTGCATATATATCTGTGTACGTCTCTGCTTGTGTGCGTGTGGGGGCATATATGTGTACGTCTCTTATCTGTGTGTGCACACGTGTGTGTGCATGTGGTGTGTGTCTACATGTGCATCTCTGTACCTATGTATCTGTGTATGCCGGTGCGCGCACACATACGTGTGCATGTGGTGTCTGCATGTGTGTGTATCTCTGTGTGCGTGTGTGTGGGCATAGGTATCTGTATGTCTTGTGTGCATGCGTGTATTTGTATTTGCATACACATGCACGGGGGCTGTCAGCATCGTACAGCAGGCTGCACTGTGTAGTCACGGCCATGTCCCACGCCTCGCCCCACTACATATGGGATGACCCTAAGGTCACACAGCTAATCATGTCCCGGAGACCAAGTTTTCTCACCTGTGAAATGGACACGGCCGCCCCTGCCCCTGGCAGATGTGGAAACAGGTACAGAAGGGGTCATCCGTGTCTGCACCCGAGTCTGGGGGATCCTGTTGGACAGCAGGGTCGGTGATGACGGCCTGTACGTACCTGCCCCTTGAGTGTGGCCCCTGTGCTGGTAAACCCTGATCTCTACAAGTGCTTGTTGTGAGCGGGGGGGTGGGGGGGGGGCGCAGCAAGCACCTCCCCTCATCCCCGGCTTCGTGCGACCCCAGCTCCTTTACCCCTCGTGTCACAGTCACCGGGGATCAGCAGGGCCTCTGTCGTGCACGGTCATTCAGGAACCCGGGCTCCGAACAGCGGAAGGTTCCATCCTCCCCGAGGTCCCAGGCCGGCTCCCTGTTCAGGCAGAGCGGGGAAGAGGAAGGAGGAGAGAGAACGGGAGTCCCGAGGCCGGGTTTACGGGCCAGGCCTGGAGCCCTGCAGGAGGCCCGAGAGCCGTGTGGCCCGCCGTGTGCAGAGCAGGAGAGGGCCCACATCTGGGTGGGCACCAGCGCTCTCGGCTAGAGCCCCCCTGCTTTTGCCGCTGCCTGAGCAAATGAGTCTCTCTCGCCACGTGGAGCAAGTCTGCTGCCGTCAGACCCCCGGTGGGTGCCGGGTCGTGTGCGCGACGCGAGCTCAGTTCTAACCATCACCGTGCACTTGGGACCAGGCCGGTGACATCCCCTGAGGCCGGGCGCTGACCCCCTCAGCTGCGACAGGCCCCTGCTTCCCTTCAGGTCCCTCCCTAGTGGTGGGAGGATCCAGGGAGCTGGAGAGAAATGCAGAGTCCCAGGCCCGGGCCCCCTGCCCTGGAACAAGACCCCGGGGCGGCCAATCCCCGTGAGCACACGGGTGGTTTGGGAAGCCGAGCTGTCTACCTTTTACCTTCACTTCAGCTCATCGTGTGTCCCAGAGGCAGAGGCGTGCGCATTTTAGCATTTTCAGCCGTGAAAGCAGCGTGTCTTTGCCCTCAGCGGCGTGAGTCATGCTCCTTTCAGTGAGAGGGGAGCCAGGCTTGAAGACAGGCCACCTAACGCCGTGTCTCTTAGGTCCCTGTGTGCCCAGAACGCCTTTGGGATTTGGGGGTGAGGAGAAGAGGGCCTCCCTGGAGGAGGTGGCCTTTGAGCCGGGCCCTGAGAGGGGGCAGAAGCTTCCGGGAGGGAAGGGCAGGCCGCACCTGGGGGGCTGGGGGCTTTGGGGAGCTGGCACTCAGAGGCAGAGTACCTTGGCATCCAGGGCTCCCTCTGTTCGGCCCCCACGGATCTTTCCTCCATGAATTCACCTGCTCCCTCCGTCTCCTGCCCTCCAGGCCCTGAAGGACCGTCTCCACCTCAAACAGAAACAAAGCAGCAGTTTAAATAGTTGTGACTTGGTTTTACTTCTTTAAAAATACAAGTATCAATGATTACCGAATGAGTGGGTATTCTTGGGTATTAAGCCTGTCTTAAAATTGTCTTATTCCACCCTAGACTTTTCAGAAGTCAGCCCGATTTTATATAATTTTTCTTATGAACTTAATTTTTAAGTTTGTTTCCCCAGATTTCCTTGCAGTTTTTGTTTTGGGAAGGGGGGCGTTATGGACTGTGCAGAGAGGGAAGGAGAGTAGAATGGGAGAGAGAGGAGGATTTTCTTGCAAAGGGCTGGAGGAGACAGAAGGAAAACACCTCTTCTTCAGTATGTGGCTGGCTGAGAGCAGGGAGTTAGGATGGGCACCAGCTCCGTCTGACTCTGGGGCTTCTCATCCGTGCCCCCCGAGAGAACACCACTCACTACGCAAAGGGCGTTCCCTCTCCCTGCAGAGCGAATGAGTTGAGGAACGTGAAACATGCTAGCTCGGTCCCTGGTGCAGTGCATGCCCTCTGTAGACGGTGGTTGTGACCACCATCATCTATTATTATGTTTCGTCAGTGATGCCGTTGGTTGGTGGTAACTTATGAGAAGAAGTTCACCACACGACACACGTCCTCTGTAAAAAAAAAAAAAAAAAGATGAATGGCTTTTCCCTGACTCCCTGGTTCTGAATGCTGTCCCAGGGGAACCCAGGGCTGGTGGCCCATGCGGCCGAGTTCCGGCTCTGCAGTTGTCCGTGTGCCCGCCAGAGGGCGCCCTTGCATTTTGGTCGCTGACTGGCGGTCCGAGGCTCTTTAGCAAGTGGGCCTGAAAATACTGAGAGCTGTAGGCTTTAACCATCATCTCAGCCCCTTAAACTCCTTACTGGCCACATTTTATATGACCCTCTGCAAGAGCAAACTTACTTGGCGGATGGAGGGCCTCTAACCTCTTCCAGCAGTGAGGCTCCATGCCTCTGAGGGTCCAAGCTTGAGATATTTGAGGGTCTGGGGTCTGGGTATGCCTTGTCCCAGTCCTGTTCCTGATGTCTCTCCTGTTCGGGTCAGAGCCGGGACCCCTGGAAAATGGGAAGCGTTTGGCTTTAAAAATAATGTTTTTCCCCCCACTTCTTGAGGTACAATAGGCATAATGTAAACTTAGCCATTTTCAAGTGTACAGTTCAGTGGTATTTCGTGCATCAATAATGTTTGCAAACCACCACTTCAGTCTAGTTCCAGGACATTTCCATCACCCCAAAAGGAAACCCCCGACTCATCGAGCAGTTGCCGTGTCGTCCCCTCGCCCAGCTCCGGGAAGCCCTAACCTGCTTTCTGTTTCTGTAGACGTGCCCATTCTGTATATTTCATACAAATGGAATCATACAGTGTTACCTGTTGTGTCTGGTTTCTTTCTCTTTGAATAATGTTTTCGAGGCTCAGCCACATCGTAATATGTGTCAGAGATTCCTTCCTTTTAAAAGCATTTTTTGGGCTTCCCTGGTGGCGCAGTGGTTGAGAGTCTGCCTGCCAATGCGGGGGACACGGGTTCGTGCCCCGGTCCTGGAAGATCCCACGTGCCGCGGAGCGGCTGGGCCCCGTGAGCCATGGCCGCTGAGCCTGCGCGTCCGGAGCCTGTGGTCCGCAACGGGAGAGGCCACAACGGTGAGAGGCCCGCGTACCGCAAAAAAAAAAAAAAAAAAAAAAAAAAAAAAATTATTGAGATTTAATTGAACTAAAACATAGTAGTTTCAGATGTATGACATAACGATTTTATTTTTGTTTGTATTGTGAAATGATCACCACAGTACATCTGGTTAACATCCATTACCACACACAGTTAGTTTTTTTTCTTGTGGTGAGAACTTTTAAGATCTGTTCTCTTAGCAACTTTCAAGTATGCAATAGAGTGTTATGAACTACCGTCGCTGTGCTGTACATATGTCCCCAGGACTTATTTATTTTACACCTGGAAGTTTGCTCCTTTGACCCCCTGCACCCATTTTGCCCACCGTCCCCGAGTCCCGCCTCCAGCAGCTGTCAATCTTTTCTCTATGAGCTTGATTTTTTTTATGATTCTATATATAAATGAGATAATACAGTATTTGTCTTTCTCAGACTCATTTTACTTAGCGTAATGTCTATTTATGTTGTCACAAATGGCAAGGTTTCCTTCTCTTTTATGGGAGTAACGTTCCATTGTATACATGCACCAGCTTTTCTTTTTTTAAAATTATTTAGTTGTTTTTAATTGGTTTATAGCATTATATGTTTCATGTGTACAGTGTTATAGTTCTACTTCTGGACACAGCACAGCATGCTCACCCCTGAAAGTTTAGTTTCCATCTCTCCCCACACTGTGGACCCCCTTTACCCATTTCGCCCTCCCCTGACCTCCATCACCCTGGTAACCACTACCCTGGTTCTCAGTATCTGTGTGCTTGTTTTCATTTGGTTCGTTCATTTATGTTATTTTTTTTTAATTTTTATTGAAGTATAGTTGATTTACAATGTTGTGTTAGTTTCGGGTGTACAGCAAAGTGATTCAGATTTTATATAGAGGTATATATATGCATATATATATTCTTTTTTAGATTCTTTTCCATTATAGGTTATTACAAGATACTGAATATAGTTCCCTGCGCTATACAGTAGGTCCTTGTTGGTAATCTATTTTATATATAGTAGTGTGTATATTTTAATCCCAAATTCTTAATTTATCCCTCCCCTGACACCCCTTCCCCCTTTGGTAACCATAAATTTGTTTTCGGTGTCTGTGAGTCTATTTCTGTTTTGTAAACAGGTTCATTTTTATCATTGTTTTAGATTCTGTGTATAAGTGATATCATGATATTTGTCTTTGTCTAAATTACTTCACTTAGTATGATCACCTTTAGGTCCATCAGTGTTGCTGCAAATGGTATTATTTCATTCTTTTTATGGCTGAGTAATATTCCATTGCATCAATATACCACATCTTCTTTATCCATTCCTCTGTCAATGGACATTTAGGTTGCTTCCATGTCTTGGCTATTGTAAATAGTGCTGCAATGAACGTAAGGGTGCATGTATCTTTTTGAATGACAGTTTCCCCCAGGAGTGGGATTGCTGGGTCGTATGGTAGTTCTATTTTTAGTTTTCTAAGGAACCTCCATACTGTTTTCCATAGTGGTTGCACCAATTTACATTCCCACCAACAGTGCAAGAGGGCTGCCTTCTCTCCACACCCTCTCCAGAATTTATAATTTGTAGACTTTTTGATGATGGCCATTTTGACCAGCGTGAGGTGATACTTCATTGTAATTTTGATTTGCATTTCTCTGATAATTAGCGACGTTGAGCATCTTTTCATGTGCCTGTTGGCCATCTGTATGTCTTCTTTGGAGACATGTCTATTTAGATCTTCTGCCCATGTTTTGATTGGGTTCTTTTTTTTGATATTGAGCCGTATGAGCTGTTTGTGTATTTTGGCAATTAATCCCTTGTTGGTTGAATAATTTGCAAATGGTTTCTCCCATTCCGTAGGTTGTCTTTTCATTTTGTTTATATTTTCCTTTGCTGTGCAAAAGCTTTTGAGTTTAATTAGGTCCCACACCACATTTTGCTAATCCATTCATCCACTGATGGACATTTGGGCCGTCGCCACCTTTTGGCTGTTGTGAATAGCGCTGCTATGAACATGCGTGTATGAGTATTTGAATACCTATTTAAAATTCTTTCGGCTATATAACTAGGAGTAGAGTTGCTAAAAGGAGTTTTTAAAGGAAGTATGTTTTGTTGCTTTGGTCAGCGCTAAGAGTAGAGAACATTCTTGAGCAAACTGTAAAGTCTTGCCTTTTACTTACCCGCTGACTTCTGGGTGGTCACCACCGTCTGCGGTGGGCGTCATTCTCAGCACCCTCAGGGACCCCTGGGATGCAGCTCTGCCTCCATCTGAGGGGTCTCCTGATGCCAGCCTCCCGAGGTCTTTGTGGGACCAAAGGAGAAGCACACGGGGCTGCCCAGGCTCAGTTTCCTCCTCCGTTAAGATAGGGATAACGACATGTGACTGGATCCTCATAGCACAAAGGAAACAGGGCCCAGGGAGGTGCAGCCCAGAGCTGGGAAGAGGCCCACCTGCAGTCTGGACCAGGGTTTCTAGGAGCCCCCACCGTCTCGTCTGCCAGGTGCTCCTGAGTGATAGCACAGACCAGGCGAGAGATGCCGTGTCCATTTAGCACAAGCGGGGGGAGTGGCGCCAGGTTGATATGAGTGGGAAGGTCCCTGAGGCCGAGCAGGCCCCGGCCTCACCCGACACCCCGCACCCCGGCCTTCCCAGCCCTCCCAGGAAGGGGCTCACCGGGCTCTCCCCAGGGCGTCCTCACAGGAGGCCTCCCTCCAGACAGAAGAGAAAGACCTGTCAGGAGCTGTTGTTAGAAACCTGCGCCTCGTGAGCTTGCATATTTTTAAAACTGTATTTTTAGGTCTTCTTTCCCTCTTAAGACATATCGAAACAATGAAGCGAAACCACAAGGGAACGTTTTGGGAAATTAATGAGGGAATTGCTCTGTCACTAAATAAAACACCAAATCTGCCAGGTTTTCTTCCAGGGATCACAGTGCCAAACTGGTGACTGAGCAACTCACCAGGCCTCCAGGCGCCTCTGAGAGGGGCCGGGGCTCAGGCCTTGGAAGCCCCGGCCCTGGACAGAAAGCCTCAGGGTTCTCATCTGTGAGATGGGGTCATGGTCCTGTGGGCTGAGTCCCCTTGGGGATGGTGCCCAAGATGGTCACGCTCACCTGGCCGTGGCTCTGCTTGGTGCTCTGAGCGGGGCAGGCGCGTCTGTGGCCTTTATTTGTGCGTCTGTGAAATGGAACAAACAGATGACTTGCAGCAGGGACCTCACTGTGATGGGGGAAGGTGAATGGGGGGGGTGAGATGGGGCTCGGGGGTGGGGAGCCACGGGCCTGGCTGCCCTCTCACTGCCCCCTCTGCTGCCCCCGCCCTCTCTCTCCTCAAGTCCCTTCTGTCCTGTCCTCCCTCCCCTCCAGTCCTTGAGCATCGTGACTTCTCCGTTGGACAAACAGATGGTCAGTTTTCTCTTACTGTGTTTGGCCTGTGCCACGTTTTAAAATGTTTCATTAGATACCAGTTAGATCCCACATTTTCAATATCCGGTGTTTCCAGCTTCTCTTTAAAAAGCAGGACATTGGGTCGCCCTGGCCTGCAGCCCCGGTCGCTGGGCTCGGGGAGCAGCTGCTCTTTCGGGGACGTGGGTCTCCAGTTGGCCGCCGGCTGCCCGCAGGCCTGGTTGGCCTCACCTGCCCACTTCCCCTCAGACAGACCTAGTGGCCGTAAGAGAAACCGTGTGAGGTGCAGGGGTGTGAACTGCAAAGTGCTGTTATCCTTCCCAAACTGCTCTTCATTATTTGTAGCCGTGCTGAGGTGTAGGACATGTTGTGTTAAGCCACTGCAATCAGAGCACTGGCTGAAGCCAGATTACTGGGACACAGACGGGAGTGCCTGAGAAGGGCTGACTGGAGACTGGGCTCGGACCTGGGGATGGAACAATAGCCCCCGTTTCTCAGGATAGTCTCCTGCATGGTTGGGCTCATCCTCATGGTGGTGAAATGACTTCAGAGGCTCCGGACATCACACCCTGGCCCCTTCAAGTCTGGCAGGAAAGAACAAAAGGCTCATTGGTTCAGGGCTTGGCTGGAGACCCAATCGGAGCCCACAGGAAGCATCATCCCCTCTTGGGGGCTGAACGGCAGTCCTGCACATTAGCCCAAGCCCCCGTGGTGGGACCCGGGAGAAATTCAGGTTCGGTTATAATGTGAGAAGGGTGGCTTGACCTGGGGCTGCCACAAGGGGTGGCCCTTTCAGATGAAAGAATGAATGCAGAAAAGCTTTGCAGACTGTAGAGTGCCGTGGAACTAACTGGAAGGGACTCCTCGTTCCTCACTCCCCTCTACAGAAGAGAGTAAAGGCTTAGAGTCTAGGTGGCTTTCCCAAGGTCATGGTTGGTAGAGTAGGAGATGGAGCCAGATGTAGTCCTTGGGACTTACTGATTTCCATCCAGGAACCGCTGGAGGACCCTTCCTGCCCACCCTCACCCCCACTCCCCATGCCCCACGGGGCCCATGAATCATTTTCCCTTTTGGTGTCTGCAGACACCTGGGTCTTAAAATCATGCAGAGCCCATGCGGGGGTCGGAGCCGGGCCAGCACGGTTGGAGGGCGGATGAGTGGGATGCTTGTTGCAGGCTGAAGTGGCGGAGCCAGCCAGAAGGCACGGGGGGCCGAGGGCAGCCCCCTTCTCCGGCACCTCTCTCCACAAAGCCACCTTGAGTCATTCTCTCATGGAATTTGTGCCTATTTTAATTCCTACAGGCACAAAATCCTTGCGTGTCCTTTATAAATATTTCATTGTCGTCCAGCAGCAAATTCCTGATGCCCAAAGGCCGGGGTGGCCATCTCCTTGCCTGGGCCGGGCGGCCTCTGGGCTGGAAGAGATGCCCGTGACCACTGGCACCTGGCCTTGATAGCTGCTTCTGCGCAGTGAGCAGCAGAGGATCCCTGGGAGGGTGGGATCACTGTGAACTTGACTGAAGAGAGTGAGGAGGCCTGGGCACCCATGGTCCCTAAGGGGCGGAGTCAGGGCTCCAACCCAGGTTGTCCTGATGCCGGGGCCAACCTTGTCCGCCCGCTGAAGTGTCCTGGAGGCGAATTCAAAGCTGGGTTGGTTGTTTCTGGCGCAGGGATCAGGGCAGGCTTCAGGGAGGGGCGCTCCACAGTGGGAGAAGCTTTGCAAACTGTGAAGTGCTGTGGGAGTCTGGAAAGGGCTTTTACGGCCAACTATTCATAGGCCTAGATTCCCAGGGAAAAGGAAGGAGCCATGGACAGTCCCAGAGTGTCAGGAGTGAGGCTGGTCTACGACCCACACTACCCAGTCGCCTGATTTACTTCTCACGGTGAGGACAGCCCGCTGGACACCCATGACACCTTAATGAAATGCTGCCCAGGGCAGGAGCTGGGCCTGGGAACTTCTCGGACCTGGCGGTTGTCAGCTTCTGGGAAATCTAGTAGGAGCTGGGGGAGCACAGGGAGCGCTGCCTTGTAGCTGCAGCTGGCTCTTTGGGGAGCCCCCAACCCAATAGAAATGATTAGTTTTATTACCCTCCTTCCCTGCCTCATTCCCCTCCGGGAAGACAGAGCCTATTCATTTGTTTTATTTGTTAGCCAGCTGCAGTCCAGAGATGCAGGCCTCTCTTCCGCAAAGCCTCTCCCAAGACAGATCAAAGAGACCCACTAAGTATAGTAAAGGGGCCATGAAAATCGGGCCAGATGATGCAGTGTGTTGGGCAAAGCTGCCCTCAGCCGTGCTGGGCTTGGGGATGGGCTAGGACTTCAAGGCAGGCCTGGAAGACGGAGGTCGTATGCATGGTGAGGCTGCCCTCTGAATTCTGAGTGCCTGTTCCGTGCTGGGCTCTGGGGTCCACAGGGGTGAGCCAGGGGTGGGCTCTGCCCTCCTGGGAGCTCAGAGTCTGGCAAGAAGGCAGTGGAAGGGAGGGAAGGAGGGAGGGATGACCTCCAAATGTCATCTCACTGGGGGGGTAGGGCTTCAACATATGAATTTGTGGGGGACAAACATTTAGTCCATAGCAGGGACTTGGTGACCTGATAAGAGGTCAGTTCCCATTGCATCTCTGTCTATGCTCCCTGTCCTTGGCCCCATTTCACAGATGAGGAAACCGAGGTGTCGTTCTAGGGTGCTTAGGAGTCCAGATCAGCTTTTCAAGGTGGGGCTTGTTATTTGAACAGTTCTATCCCCTTTTGGGATTTGTAGGTTAGGACGGCCATGCTGGCCTGTGGTGTGGAGCTGGGCTCTGCAGCCCTTTCTGGGTGGGGAGGTTGGCTGGGCGACGTGGAGGTCCTTTGCAAGGCTGACTTTGTGCATTCCTCTTAACAAACAGCCTTGCAGCTCTTAGAACGCTCCATCCCTACCCCTGGGCTTAGCGCGTGGGTGCACGTGCACGGGCTGGGATGTGGGGCTGGGCTTGCGGTCTTCCTTTCTGTTCTGCTAAACTCCTTCACTGCATAGGTCCACCTGCCCTGCCCTTAGCGCTTCTGGTGGGGAAGCCAGGGTCCTGGGCTCAGGCGCTAAGCAGAAGCCCATATGTCCCCCTGCCTCTGCCCTGAGGCTGGTCCTGGGCCCTGCCACCTGCTGACAAAGAGAACCCTGGCCCAGGGAGCACAGTGTTGGAGCCGCAGCTGCCGTTTGTGCACACTGGGGGTGGCTTTTCAGGCTGTCACCGCAGTCGCCATCCATGTCAGTGGTCCCCATGGCTGGCCTCACACCCAGGGGCCTGGCCCCTTGTGGCCACCTGAGCAGCCCATCGGGGCCACGAGCAAGTCTGAGTCTCTGGCTCTGCACACGTGGAAGAGTCAGCAGAAAGGGGGCGGCAGGGCTGGGTGCAGAGGGACAGTGTGAGTCACTGTGTCCCCTGTGTGTAGGGAGCTTCGCATCTGGTGGCTGGTGGCCTTCACGTTCCCCAGTTTGTGGAGGTCTGGGTGATGCTCATGTTGGTCACTGCTGGGCTCCTGTGGGGCTGGGGAAGGATGACCCTGTCTCTTGCAGAGTGGCCATGAGCTGGTCTGATCTCCCCTTTCCAGCCTCATTTCTCACATCTGTCCAGGGAACTGAATAACTCTGCTGAGGTCACAGAGCAGCAGCCCAGAGGTTTCAGCATATCTTCTGCACCCCCAAGCACACCTCCTGAGCCCCGTATAAATCAATTTTAGATGTGTCTTTGCCAAAAGGATGAATTGTTTATGATGATGGAAGGATGAGCAGTATGGTCCTAGGTGGGATTCCTGAGGTTTTGTCGGTGGAGGAGAAACTGGCTCCCAGTGCCTGGGAAGATGGGGGGTAGGGGGAGCCCAGGATCTTAAAGGGAAAAACCTGGACAGGGATGTGGCTCTGAGCTCAAGGGACTGGTCCTCACAGGTGGGGTGGGAGGCAACCCAGGAGAACAGGCACCAGCCTGGGAGTCCTCGGTGGCATTGCGACACCCATGCCCTCCACCTAAGGTCCCCTTGTCCAGGCACTGGGTGGGGCTCTGAGCACTGGCTGGCTGGTGCCCCTCTGGAGATCTCGGGGGAAGATGAAAAGCCCCCGTGGATCCCCTGTGCCAGAAACAGGTCATGGTGCATAGTCAAGGCTCTGGATGAGTCTCAGTGGATAACATACGAGTAGATACATAAATCCGGCTCCCAGCCCAGGAAGGCCAGGCTGCCTTCATTCACTCACAGATAAAAAAAAAAAAAAAAAACCACCCACAGTCTTCTAGGATCTGAGTTGTCACACAGGTTCTCTGAGAGCACTGAAGATTTGTAGCTTGTTCTCCTCTTTATAACAGGCTTGCTATGCTGTTCCATTGATCTATATTTCTGTTTTTGTGTCAGTACCATACTGTTTTGATTACTGTAGCTTTGTAGTATAGTCTGAAGTCAGGAAACCTGATTCCTCCAGCTCCATTTTTCTCTCTCAGTATTGCTTTGGCTATTCGGGGTCTTTTGTGTTTGTATACAAATTAAAATTTTTTTGTGTGCTAGTTCTCTAAAAAATACCATTGGTAATTTAACAGAGATTGCACTGAATCTGTAGATTGCCTTGGGTAGTACAGTCATTTTAACAATATTGAGTCTTCCATTCCAAGAACATGGTATATCTTTCCATCTGTTTGTGTCGTCTTCAGTTTCTTTCACCAGCATCTTATAGTTTTCAGAGTGTAGTAGGTCTTTTGCCTCCTTAGGTAGGTTTATCCCTAGGTATTTTATTCTCTTTGATGTGCTGGTCAATGGGGCTGTTTCCTTAATTTCTCTTTCTGATCTTTCGTTGTTATAGAAATACAACAGATTTCTGTCTATTAATTCCATTCTCCTCTTGGGAAGGAGAAGCTGTCTTCTCTCGTGTGTCTGGCACATGTGTATTTTGTATGTTCTCCACTGCGTATATCTGTTATCTGTAGATATCATGGATGCTACTGAGATATGGGTACGTACAATCCCTGCAGCCTGTGCACACATGTGGTGCACACATCCTGTGTCTTGAGTGCACTTTCCGTGCACATGCACATGCTGCACAAAGTGTGTGACTCTGGGTGTGCGGTGGGTAGACCGTAGATGCTTTGTGTGTTCGTCTAATACATATATGGTATGTGGCTTTTGCCCACGTTTCACATCCACGTGCAGTTACTCTACCCAACACATCCATCTTTCACAAAGTTCCAAGCGTATATATACCATGTGTATCTGTATAAAGCATCCATGCTATGTCTGTGTGTTCCATCGATACTTTATGAATATTCTATACGTAGACTTGATACGCGTTGACCCGTTTGCATGCAGTGCCCACCGCGTTGCATCATAAGGAGACCTGGGAAGCAGATGCAGTGGAGAATACACGTGGTGTATCAGCCAGGGTCTTGGCAGGAGGTGGCACTCTCAACGTGAACAGTTAATTAATGGCTATTTATAGTGTGGGAGGGTGGGTAGGTTGGAGGAAAAGCAACAAGGAAAGGTGTGGTAGCCTGGGATGAGCAACTGTGGAGAGCTGTCGGTCAACATGCCTGGGATGTAGCTGCTAGCACTTGTAGAGTTGCTCCGTGGCGTGAGCCTGCTGGCAGATGTAGCTCATTACCAAGGTCCTCCTCTTCCTCCGTTCCTCTGACCTCCTGCTGGGACTGTGCCTTGGATGAACTCAGCTGGACACCAGAGGGCCAAGAACCCCTTGAGGTGGCTTATGCAGACTTAGCCTCCCCAGTGGAGAGCAGGGTGGAGATGGGTGCATCTAGATGGGGAAACTGAAGACACCCGGTCAGGCCTCCGTCTTCCTGAAAGGCTCTGCAGGTCGGGCAGCTTCTTTCTCGCTGCAGTGGTAATGGTCCTGTGCCCTGGACCACTGGGGCCCTAGGAGACTTATTCTAGGGCCTGAACTTTGGAAGGTCCTGAACTTTGGGGGTGTTACCGGCCCACACTCTCTTGTGCACGCGTCTTGCTAAGGGATGTCATTGCTGTAACAGATCAGTGAGATATACTGTGGGATGTCAAAATGATGGAGTTCTTTCTGTAGTATGATGGGCCGCGGGAGAATTGACACAACCCCGGGACAGGATACACGGGCATCCTGCCATCCAGGCCCTGTGAAGGGACACCACTTCTGATCATTTTTACTTTACAGGAGGGGGGCCTGAGCACCTGGGTTTGAGCCAGCAAATGCTGTGCTGGTTTCCTCCAGTAAATATATCCCATCCGGAACCGTTAGCTAATTTACCGCCTTATTAAGTTGCCAGCAATCTACTGTCTTCCAGCATCCATCTGGGTTTTATATCAGCCACACAGGTGAGCTATATGGCGATGTCGCGGGATTCCCACCCCTGCACTTTGTATAAATATAAACCCACTTGTTTACCAAGATGCACTTCATTCTTTCCTGAAGACCTAAGTCTCCATCTGGTGCCATTTCCCTCCAGGCAGAAGAACTTCCTTAGTAATCATGCTATGCAGAGCAGCAGGAAACAAGGTTTTAGTCTGAAAGTGGATTTTGCCTTCATTCTTTTTTTTTTTTCACATCTTTATTGGAGTATAATTGCTTTACATGGTGTGTTAGTTTCTGCTTAATAACAAAGTGAATCAGTTATACATATACATATGTTCCCATATCTCTTCCCTCTTGCGTCTCCCTCCCTCCCACCCTCCCTATCCCACCCCTCTAGGTGGTCACAGAGCACCGAGCTGATCTCCCTGTGCTATGCGGCTGCTTCCCACTAGCTATCTGTTTTACGTTTGGTAGTGTTTATATGTCCATGCCACTCTCTCACTTCGTCCCAGCTTACCCTTCCCCCTCCCCATATCCTCAAGTTCATTCTCTAGGAGGTCTGCGCCTTTATTCCTGTCTTACCCCTAGGTTCTTCATGACATTTGTTTTTCCTTAAATTCCATATATATGTGTTAGCACACGGTATTTGTCTTTCTCTTTCTGACTTACTTCACTCTGTATGACAGACTCTAGGTCCATCCACCTCATTACAAATAGCTCAATTTTGTTTCTTTTTATGGCTGAGTAATATTCCGTTGTATATATGTGCCACATCTTCTTTATCCATTCATCTGATGATGGACACTGAGGTTGTTTCCATCTCCGGGCTATTGTAAATAGGGCTGCAATGAGCACTTTGGTACATGACTCTTTTTGAATTATGGTTTTCTCAGGGTATATGCCCAGTAGTGGGATTGCTGGGTCATATGGTAGTTCTATTTGTAGTTTTTTAAGGAACCTCCATTCTGTTCTCCACAGTGGCTGTATCAATTTACCTTCCCACCAACAGTGCAAGAGGGTTCCCTTTTCTCCACACCCTCTCCAGCATTTATTGTTTCTAGATTTTTTGATGATGGCCATTCTGACTCGTGTGAGACGATATCTCATTGTAGTTTTGATTTGCATTTCTCTAATGATTAGTGATGTTGAGCATTCTTTCATGTGTTTGTTGACAGTCTGTATATCTTCTTTGGAGAAATGTCTATTTAGGTCTTCTGCCCATTTTTGGATTGGGTTTTTTTTTGTTATTAAGCTGCATGAGCTGCTTATAAATTTTGGAGATTAATCCTTTGTCAGTTGCTTCATTTGCAAATATTTTCTCCCATTCTGAGGGTTGTCTTTTCGTTTTGTATATGGTTTCCTTTGCTGTGCAAAAGCTTTGAAGTTTCATTAGGTCCCATTTGTTTATTTTTGTCTTTATTTCCATTTCTCTAGGAGGTGGGTCAAAAAGGATCTTGCTGTGATTTATGTCATAGAGTGTCCTGCCTATGTTTTCCTCTAGGAGTTTGATAGTTTCTGGCCTTACATTTAGGTCTTTAATCCATTTTGAGCTTATTTTTGTGTATGGTGTTAGGGAGTGATCTAATCTCATACTTTTACATGTAGCTGTCCAGTTTTCCCAGCACCACTTATTGAAGAGGCTGTCCTTTCTCCACTGTACATTCCTGCCTCCTTTATCAAAGATAAGGTGACCGTATGTGCGTGGGTTTATCTCTGGGCTTTCTATCCTGTTCCATTGATCTATCTTTCTGCTTCTGTGCCAGTACCATACCGTCCTGATGACTGTGGCTTTGTAGTATAGTCTGAAGTCAGGGAGCCTGATTCCTCCAGCTCCGTTTTTCGTTCTCAAGATTGCTTTGGCTATTCGGGGTCTTTTGTGTTTCCAGACAAATTGTGAAATTTTTTGTTCTAGTTCTGTGAAAAATGCCAGTGGTAGTTTGATAGGGATTGCATTGAATCTGTAGATTGCTTTGGGTAGTAGAGTCATTTTCACAATGTTGATTCTTCCGATCCCAGAACATGGTATATCTATTTGTATCATCTTTAATTTCTTTCATCAGTGTCTTATAATTTTCTGCGTACAGGTCTTTTGTCTCCTTAGGTAGGTTTATTCCTAGATATTTTATTCTTTTTTGTTGCAATGGTAAATGGGAGTGTTTTCTTGATTTCACTTTCAGATTTTTCATCATTAGTGTATAGGAATGCCAGAGATTTCTGTGCATTAATTTTGTATTCTGCTACTTTACCAAATTCATTGATTAGCTCTAGTAGTTTTCTGGTGGCATCTTTAGGATTCTCTATGTATAGTATCATGTCATCTGCAAACAGTGACAGCTTTACTTCTTCTTTTCCGATTTGGATTCCTTTTATTTCCTTTTGTTCTCTGATTGCTGTGGCTAAAACTTCCAAAACCATGTTGAATAAGAGTGGCGAGAGTGGGCAACCTTGTCTTGTTCCTGATCTTAGTGGAAATGCTTTCAGTTTTTCACCATTGAAGACAATGTTGGCTGTGGGTTTGTCATATACGGCCTTTATTATGTTGAGGAAAGTTCCCTCTGTGCCTACTTTCTGCAGGGTTTTTTATCATAAATGGGTGTTGAATTTTGTCGAAAGTTGAGATGATCATATGGTTTTTCTCCTTCAATTTGTTAATATGGTGTATCACGTTGATTGATTTGCGTATATTGAGGAATCCTTGCGTTCCTGGAATAAACCCCACTTGATCATGGTGTATGATCCGTTTAATGTGCTGTTGGGTTCTGTTTGCTAGTATTTTGTTGCGGATTTTTGCATCTATGTTCATCAGTGATATTGGCCTGTAGTTTTCTTTCTTTGTGACATCCTTGTCTGGTTTTGGTATCAGGGTGATGGTGGCCTCATAGAATGAGTTTGGGAGTGTTCCTCCCTCTGCTATATTTTGGAAGAGTTTGAGAAGGATAGGTTTTAGCTCTTCTCTAAATGTTTGATAGAATTCGCCTGTGAAGCCTTCTGGTCCTGGGCTTTTGTTTGTTGGAAGATTTTTAATCACAGTTTCAATTTCAGTGCTTGTGATTGGTCTGTTCATATTTTCTATTTCTTCCTGATTCAGTCTTGGCAGGTTGTGCCTTTCTAAGAATTTGTCCATTTCTTCCAGGTTGTCCATTTTATTGGCATAGAGTTGCTTGTAGTAATCTCTCATGATCTTTTGTATTTCTGCAGTGTCAGTCGTTACTTCTCCTTTTTCATTTCTAATTCTATTGATTTGAGTCTTCTCCCTTTTTTTCTTGATGAGTCTGGCTAATGGTTTATCAATTTTGTTTATCTTCTCAAAGAACCAGCTTTTAGTTTTATTGATCTTTGCGATCGTTTCCTTCATTTCTTTTTCATTTATTTCTGATATGATTTTTATGATTTCTTTCCTTCAGCTAACTTTGGGGTTGTTTTGTCCTTCTTTCTCTAATTGCTTTAGGTGCAAGGTTAGGTTGTTTATTCGAGATGTTTCCTGTTTCTTAAGCTGGGATTGTATTGCCATAAACCTCCCTCTTAGAACTGCTTTTGCTGCATCCCTTACATTTTGGGTTATTGTGTCCCCATTGTCATTTGTTTCTAGGTATTTTTTATTTTCTCTTTGATTTCTTCAGTGATCACTTCGTTATTTAGTAGTGTATTGTTTAGCCTCCATGTGTTTGTATTTTTTACAGATCTTTTCCTGTAATTGATATCTAGTCTCAGCATTGTGGTCGGAAAAGATACTTGATACAATTTCAATTTTCTTAAATTTACCAAGGCTTGATTTGTGACCCAAGATATGATCTATCCTGGAGAATGCTCCATGAGCACTAGAGAAAAATGTGTATTCTGTTGTTTTTGGATGGAATGTCCTATAAATATCAATTAAGTCCATCTTGTTTAATGTATCATTTAAAGCTTGTGTCTCCTTATTTATTTTCATTTTGGATGACCTGTCCATTGGTGAAAGTGGGGTGTTAAAGTCCCCTACTATGAATGTGTTACTGTTGATTTCCCCTTTTATGGCTGTTAGTATTTGCCTTATGTATTGAGGTGCTCCTATGTTGGGGGCATAAATATTTACAATTGTTATGTCTTCTTCTTGGATCGATCCCTTGATCATTATGTAGTGTCCTTCTTTGTCTCTTTTAATAGTCTTTATTTTAAAGTCTATTTTGTCTGATATGAGAATTGCTACTCCAGCTTTCTTTTGGTTTCCATTTGCATGAAATATCTTTTTCCATCCCCTCACTTTCAGTCTGTATGTGTCTCTAGGTCTGAAGTGGGTCTCTTGTAGACAGCAAATATATGCGTCTTGTTTTTGTATCCATTCAGCCAATCTGTGTCTTTTGGTGGGAGCATTTAGTCCATTTACATTTAAGGTAATTATCGATACGTATGTTCCTATTCCCATTTTCTTAATTGTTTTGGGTTTGTTATTGTAGGTCTTTTCCTTCTCTTGTGTTTCTTGCCTAGAGAAGTTCGTTTAGTAGTTGTTGTAAAGGTGGTTTGGTGGTGAACTCTCTCAGCTTTTGCTTGTCTGTAAAGGTTTTAATTTCTCCATCAAATCTGAATGAGATCCTTGCTGGGTAGAGTAATCTTGGTTGCAGGTTTTTCTCCTTCATCACTTTAAGTCCCTTCTGGCTTTCAGAGTTTCTGCTGAAAGATCAGCTGTTAACCTTATGGGGATTCCCTTGTGTGTTAGTTGTTGTTTCTCCCTTGCTGCTTTTAATATGTTTTCTTTGTATTTAATTTTTGACAGTTTGATTAATATGTGTCTTGGCGTATTTCTCCTTGGATTTATCCTGTATGGGACTCTCTGTGCTTCTTGGACTTGATTATTTCCTTTCCCATATTAGGGAAGTTTTCAACTATAATCTCTTCAAATATTTTCTCAGTCCCTTTCTTTTTCTCTTCTTCTGGAACCCCTATAATTCGAATGTTGGTGCGTTTAATGTTGTCCCAGAGGTCTCTGAGACTGTCCTCAGTTCTTTTCATTCTTTGTTCTGCTTTGTAGTAGTTATTTCCACTATTTTATCTTCCAGGTCACTTATCCGTTCTTCTGCCTCAGTTATTCTGCTATTGATCCCTTCTAGAGTATTTTTAATTTCATTTATTGTGTTGTTCATCGTTGCTTGTTTCATCTGTAGTTCTTCTAGGTCCTTGTTAAATGTTTCTTGCATTTTGTCTATTCTATTTCCAAGATTTTGGATCATCTTTCCTATCATTATTCTGAATTCTTTTTCAGGTAGACTGCCTATTTCCTCTTCATTTGTTAGGTCTGGTGGGTTTTTATCTTGCTCCTTCATCTGCTGTGTGTTTTTCTGTCTTCTCATTTTGCTTATCTTACTGTGTTTGGGGTCTCCTTTTCGCAGGCTGCAGGTTCGTAGTTCCCGTTGTTTTTGGTGTCTGCCCCCAGTGGGTAAGGTTGGTTCAGTGGGTTGTGTAGGCTTCCTGGTGGAGGGAACTGGTGCCTGTGTTGTGGTGGATGAGGCTGGATCTTGTCTTTCTGGTGGGCAGGTCCCCGTCTGGTGGTGTGTTTTGGGGTGTCTGTGGGCTTATTATGATTTTAGGCAGCCTCTCTGCTAATGGGTGGGGTTGTGTTCCTGTCTGGCTAGTTGTTTGGCATAGGGTGTCCAGCACTGTAGCTTGCTGGTCGTTGAGTGAAGCTGGGTGCTGGTGTTGAGATGGAGCTCTCTGGGAGATTTTCGCTGTTTGATATTATGTGGAGCTGGGAGGTCTCTTGTGGACTAGTGTCCTGAAGTTGGCTCTCCCACCTCAGAGGCACAGCACTGACTCCTGGCTGCAGCACCAAGAGCCTTTCATCCACACGGTCTCAAAGTCCACCTCCTTAATTTGGGATGATTCATTGTCTATTCAGGTATTCCACAGATGCAGGTACATCAAGTTGATTGTGGAGATTTAATCCGCTGCTCCTGAGGCTGCTGGGAGAGATTTCCCTTTCTCTTCTTTGTTCTCACAGCTCCCAGGGGCTCAGCTTTGGATTTGGCCCCGCCTCTGTGTGTAGGTTGCCGGAGGGTGTCTGTTCTTCACTCAGACAGGAGGGGCTTAAAGGAGCCGCTGATTCGGGGGCTCTGGCGTACTCAGGCTGGGGCACGGAGGGCGGGGCGGGCCTGCGGCGGCAGAGGCCGGCGTGACATTGCACCAGTGTGCGGCGCGCCGTGCGTTCTCCCGGGGAAGTTGTCCCTGGATCCCGGGACCCTGGCAGTGGCGGGCTGCACAGGCTTCTGGAAGGGGGGTGTGGATAGTGACCTGTGGTGACACACAGGCTTCTTGGTGGCGGCAGCAGCAGCCTTAGCGTCTCTGGGGTCCGCGCTGTTAGCCGCGGCTCGCGCTTGTCTCTGGAGCTCCTTTAAGCAGTGCTCGTAATCCCCTCTCCTCGCGCACCAGGAAACAGAGAGGAAAGAAAAAGTCTCTTGCCTCTTCGGCAGCTCCAGACTTTTCCCCGGACTCCCTCCCGGCCAGCCGTGGCGCACTAACCCCCTGCAGGCTGTGTTCACGCCGCCAACCCCAGTCCTCTCCCTGCGCTCCTCCGACTGAAGCCTGATCCTCAGCTCCCAGCCCCGCCCGCCCCGGCGGGGGAGCAGACAAGCCTCTCGGACTGGTGAGTGCCGGTCGGCACTGATCCTCTGTGCAGGAATCTCCCCGCTTTGCCCTCCGCACCCCTGTGGCTGCGCTCTCCTCTGTGGCCCCAAAGCTCCCCCCTCCGCCACTCGTAGTCTCCGTCCACGAGGGGGCTTCCTAGTGTGTGGAAACCTTTCCTCCTTCACAGCTCCCTCCCGCTGGTGCAGGTCCCGTCCCTATCCTTTTGTCTCTGTTTATTCTTTTTTCTTTTGCCCTATGCAGGTACCTGGGGAGTTTCTTGCCTTTTGGGAGGTCTGAGGTCTTCTGCCAGCGTTCAGTAGGTGTTCTGTAGGAGTTGTTCCACGTGTAGATGTATTTCTGCTGTATCTGTGGGGAGGAAGGTGATCTCCACGTCTTACTCTTCCTCCATCTTCCCAGAAGTCTCCTATTTGTAGTTTTTTAAGGAACTTCCATACTGTTCTCCATAGTGGCTGTACCAATTCACATTCCCACCAGCAGTGCAAGAGGGTTCCCTTTTCTCCACACCCTCTCCAGCATTTATTGTTTCTAGATTTCTTGATGATGGCCATTCTGGCTGGTGTGAGATGATATCTCATTGTAGTTTTGATTTTTGCCTTCATTCTTAAAGAATACTTTCCCTGGATAGACAGTTCTGGGTTACGGTCTTTTTAAAAAGCTCTTTAAAGATGTTATCCACTGTTTCCTGGCCCCTGTTGTTTACGATTGGAAGTAAGTGCTGTTCAAATAGTTGTTTTCCTGTATGTGATACGCGGTTTCTCTCTGGTGCTTTCAAGCTCTTCCCTCTCTGGTGTTCAGCAGCTTGACTCCGACGTGTGGTGTTTCGTTGCTTGATTCCGACGTGTGGTTTTCGTTGTATTTATCTTGCTTGAGGCTTACCGAGTTTCTTGAATCTGTAAATTTGTCTTCCACCAAATTTGGTTAATTTTGGTTATTATTTCTGCAATTTTTTTGGTCTCATTCTCTTTCTTCTAGGACACCTGGTGACACTGTCCTACATGTCTCTGAGGTTTTTAAAATTTATTAATTTCTGATCTTTATTCGTCTCTTCAGGTTGGATCATTTCCATTGATATGCCTGTTGTTCTCTCCTTCTTGCTGTTTCACTGTTCTGTCCTTTCTGGCCCAACTCCAACACTGACCTGCCATTTCTCCTCTTTCGTAAGGACTATGGGGTTGCTGAGGGGTCAGGGCTGTGCACTGGCTCAGTGGGACTGAGGGCCAGAGAGGATACAAACGTGTGATGTCATCTCTGCTGTGAAAGTGGGGCCCCCGGGGCAGGCAGGACGTGGCACAAGTTCATGCCAGGGGAAAGGCGGGCAGGCTGAACGGCAGTGATGAGTCTCTGGGAGAGAGGCCCGGGCTAGGGCAGTCAGTTGTCTTCCTGGGGGATGCAGTGGGCGGGGTGCAGGTCTCTCCTGAGTCCTAGGCCAGCTGCTCTCTGACCTCAGCGGACCTGCACAACATCCCCACCTCAAAATTATCATCCTCCCACGTAACAGATTGGGAGAGGTTGTCTGGGGCTGGTTAAATGACCATGAGCGTGTGGCTCGGGGAGCACCAGGGAAGCCTTTTGTGACGGGGCAGGATTTGAGACGTTGGAAGGCCACGCGCCTCCTCCAAGTGCTCAGTCCAAATACCGCCCATGATCCTGGTATTTTTCTGGGCAGGATTAGTCCCGGAACTTGAACTAGTCTTAGGTTTCTTCTGCCATGTTGTGCAGACCCTGTCCTGGCTCTGACACGATCACTGACCAGCCAGGTGACACCGGCAGGTAACTCACCTTTGCAGCACCACTGTCCTCATTTGAATGTGAGGAAATACAGGCTCGGTCTTGCATAGTCGATGCAGGGGATCAACGAAGTGATGGTCTGTGCAGCTGCGTGAAGAGTTTCAAAAGCGCTTACACACATGAGGTCGCTAAGGATTACTCGTTCCGTCGATTCTGACAAGGCCACATTCACACAGTGGCATAAATTTATTCTGTCCTTTGTTAAAGCGATATTTTATGTGCTCGGTGTTTCTCTAGGTGTGAGGATACAGCAGGGGACAAAACAGGTAAAAATCTTTGCCCTCGTGGTGTTTATGCTCCACCCTGCAATGACCTCTCTCAATTCAAGACGTCTGCTTTTAAAAAAAAGTCTCATTTTGGGGATTGGAACCCAGAGTTTTCATCCACCAACTCTGAAGAAACCAGGCTCCCCTGCTATTAAGTAACTGACTCGGTTTCCTTGCCAGTGGTGTCAGATGCATCACGCCTGTTTTCTAGGGTCGTCACGAGGGTAGAAGGAGGTGATGTATGACAAGGAGTCCACACGGACTGGCCGTGGGCTGGTGGGTCCCCGATGCCTGAGCTGGGGGCACGGGGAGCCTGGGGCAGAAGGCAAGTCGATTTGCTCCATGCTGAGCTTCCTGGCACCACCGTTGAGAACGTGGAAACCGGGGTTCTTTCTCCCCTTCCCCAGCACACGCAGAAAGGACTCTAGGGAATCCATCATCCCCTCCCACCTGTGCACCCCTCTTACCTTCCGTGGTGTCCCCACCTCCCGGGGCAGCTCCCAGCGGGGGAGGTGCCGGGATCCACACCTCCCTGGCTGTCCGCCCACCTGTCTGCTCTACCTGGCCTTGGACCACGCATGTGTCTAAGAATAGAATCATGGCAGTCAAAAACAAGAACCACCACCAAAAAACCCAGTTAGCGTTCTCTGACTCTTCACTCTTAATGTTGACCCATGTTGGGATGTTGGGATATTGAATTTTCTCCCTTGGGCTGGCTACTTTTGGAGTTTTCTGCAAAATGTTACGAGTGAATATGCTGCTTTTCTTTGAGAAAACCGTGTTACTGGAAGAACAGTGCAATGACCCCCAAGCTCCTCTTGTGACCAAATGCCCCAGACATCCCCCCCCCGAAACTTCAAAGGCTATTTCTTCACTGATTCTTCCCTGTTCTTCACCCCACCCCTCAGGCGCTGGCCCCGCCCCCAGCTCCATCCCCACGGCCGCGCCCACATCCACACCCCCCCCCCCGAACCGCAGGAGACCCCAGCTGACTCCGTCTCCCTGTCCTCTCACCTCCTCCCGCAGGTTACGGGCACGCTGCTCCGGGCACGGACGCGGGCAAGGCCTTCTGCATGTTCTACGCGGTGCTGGGCATCCCGCTGACGCTGGTCATGTTCCAGAGCCTGGGCGAGCGGATGAACACGTTCGTGCGCTACCTGCTGAAGCGCATCAAGAGGTGCTGTGGCATGCGCAACACGGAGGTGTCCATGGAGAACATGGTGACCGTGGGCTTCTTCTCCTGCATGGGGACGCTGTGCATCGGGGCGGCCGCCTTCTCCCAGTGCGAGGAGTGGAGCTTCTTCCACGCCTACTACTACTGCTTCATCACGTTGACTACCATTGGCTTTGGGGACTACGTGGCCCTGCAGACCAAGGGCGCCCTGCAGAGGAAGCCGCTCTACGTGGCCTTTAGCTTTATGTATATCCTGGTGGGGCTGACGGTCATAGGGGCCTTCCTCAACCTGGTGGTCCTCAGGTTCCTGACCATGAACAGCGAGGACGAGCGGCGGGACGCCGAGGAGCGGGCGTCCCTCGCCGGCAACCGCAACAGCATGGCCATCCACATCCCCGAGGAGGCGCGGCAGGGCCGGCCCCGGTACAAGGCGGACGCGGCGGACCTACAGTCCGTGTGCTCCTGCACCTGCTACCGCCCGCAGGAATACGGTGGCCGCTCGGCGGCGCAGCAGAACTCCTTCAGCACCAAGCTCGCCCCCCAGTACTTCCACCCCATCTCTTACAAGATCGAGGAGATCTCACCAAGCACATTAAAAAACAGCCTCTTCCCGTCCCCTATTAGCTCCGTTTCTCCCGGGTTACACAGCTTTACCGACAACCACAGGCTGATGAGACGGCGGAAGTCCATCTAGGGTCTGGGGAGGGAAACACAAACAAGTCATTTGTCATAGCTGACGTTAAGTCGCATTGGCCCCCCTTGTCTTATTTATTGATTATGGTTATATCCTTTATTGTTATGGTTATCGTCATCATTTTTTCTTTCTCTCCTTCCCTCTTTCTTGGTTTCATTTCTTCCCCACCTTCCCAGCGAGACAGAGCAGGCCAAAGGGAAAAAAGGAAAGGCCCGTCTTCCTGTGAAACTCGCATCTGAGCATGAAGCATGGATTTCTTCCTTCTTCCCAGCAAAGTATGCCTTACATTTCTCCCCAGCCCGCCCCACCTCTGGGGTGGCTTTCCCAGGACAGGTGTGAGACCCAGACAAGGAGACAGAGCCCAGAGGATACCTGACCCAAAGTTGCACACGCGGCTGAGAGCCTCGAGTGCCCACCCACAGTGGTGTCTCTGACCCAACTCCTTTCTCTTTTCCTCCCCAAGCAGTGGGTGGCCGAATGTGTGTGGTCTGAGTGTGTGTGAATGAGTGCACACACCAGTGTGCTGCTGATGTGACAGAATGGAAAGTATCAGGTATTCATCCTTCTTTTCCGTCACACAATTTTGTTAATAGCCTGCTTTCGGCCGCTTCCAAACAAAACGGGAAAACAAACAAAACCCACGAGGTGTCTGATTTATCATCTTGCCAAATCATGCATGTTCCACAAGCAATCTTTATCCCAGATACGTCATGACCACATTTTTAAAACGCTAGATTCTAAATTATATTAACTTCTTTTTAGGGGGTGGGTGGGCAAGCCGACACGGATCATTTTAGCTTGCCAGTTCAAAAATTTTTTAAACAAGCATGCACTTTGTTAAACTGGTATGCGTTATCAACACAAGAAAACAAAACTAGCAATGGAATAATCAAAAGCCAATAATATTAATTTATCAGAGACATTTTTAATTTCACCACCTCTAGTTCCAACGATTTTCCGTGTAACTGGACGTGTTGGGGAAACTGGAAAACTGTTGCAACCACAGAGTATCTTATTCTCTCTCATTTGTGTGATGATGATGATTTGTGTAGCATCTACCTACACGAGTAAGAATTACAGTTCGGGATGCTTGGGTGAGAATGGGTATTGGTAAGTGGACGTGGTTTCTTTTCCTAATGAAAAACGACAGGGCATTCCTCATTTTAAAGAATATATATAATGTATTTTAAGAAAGATTGTCTCTAACTGCATTTGATTTGTAAATAAGGGAATGTTGATGTTGGTCTCAGGAAGAGTTTGGAGGCAAGGAGCTGCGTCTTGGCCTGCTGGGAACTTGTCAGTCTCAGGGGGTGATTTTTTTTCTGAATAATGGAGAAATTCCTCCCCACTCTCAATAGGGGATGACCCCAAAGGGAAGGCCTGCTAACATCCTTGGGGGGGGGGCTATAGAACATAGCACATTGGAGGCCCTTTCCACGACAGGAATAAAGCAAAGTCTCACCTGCAGATTCACGGGGGGGACCTTCATTTCCCTCATCACTGTCTCGGCCATTTCTAAAAATCAGCCATCCTCACTTCCCTTTTTCAAATTCTTCCAGCTCTTGGACAGCAATGGGCTTTGGCTGGGCTGCTCAGGCGCGGATAATCTTTGATCTATAAAAGAGAGAGAGGTACTGAGAGGGTGAGTGATTTGCTCAACGTCAGAGAGCTGGTCTTTGCTAGAACTGAGACATTAGTCTCGGTCCGGACCCCAAAAGGGTCCAAGGAACTGTGACCCCACCACACTATGGCACCCTCATTCAGCCCTCAGATGAGGGAACCTGCATCTCTTTCTCCACAGCTAAGTGTACCAGGCTTTTAGAGTCAGTTAGAGGTACACGGGTTCAACCCTTCACTCAGAACTGGTCCCCTCACCGTGTACAGTGGTCATAAAGTGACCTACTTCTGCTTGAATGCTTCCAGTGACAGGGAGCTCCTCCCTTCGCAGGGAAGTTTAGAAAACATCCCATAATCTCTCTTCCCACAGAGCTGACTCTTCTTTGTAGGATTAAGGATGGTAAGATGAAGTCTTTCCTGTTTGCGGGATGACCACCAACTTAAGTGTCTGAAGCAACTTGGAACTTCTCTTGGTTCCATATCCTAGCTGCCCCCCCACCCCCTGCCCTTTGCTACCAGCTCAGCCCCTGAAGGACACGTACCGAGTCTTCTGTTCCAAAGGTAAACATCCTTGTTTATGCTCAGAGCGTTCGAGGGTGGAGGGGAACCTCGGTTTGCTTCCCTTGTGATGTCCTTCTTTTTCTCAGATGCTCGAGCTCTTCCCTACCATGCTGTCTGGCCAAGGAGTCCTCTAGGTGCATGCAGTGAGGTGCTCTGATGGGGGCACTGAGTCAGGAGTTCTCCGGGGTTCTCGTCTCTTGATAAAGCAGGCCTGGGGCGTCTCCACCTAGAGCTTGGCCCACCCCATCAGCATTGGAATCCTCAAAAGCCAGGGGGAAGCTTAGTCTGGGTCACCTTGCTGAGGTCCCTCATCTTCAGGAAAGGAAATCGAGGTCCAGAAAGGCTGGACATGACTCTGAGGCCCCACAGCCAGAACTTAGGTCTTCCCACTTGTTTATCCTGCTGCTTCGTCATTGCTGTCACACCCTCCAAACAGTCCTCGTTGCTGGACTTTTCAGCATCTCGGACCCAGGTCTCTCTTCCCCCTTCACATCTGATGATTTCTTTCTTGCAGCCCAGGTTTCCCACACCTTTCTTCCAGTTGACCACACCCACTCAGGGAGGGGGAAGAAATCTCACCAGGTTGTTTGAATTTGGGCCCCAACTTCTGTTAGAATGAGCTGAAGAAGAGCCACGTTCCACCAGCATCACAGGAGGTTGGCCTGCCACGTGGTCCCTGGTGGGGGTCTAGAAATCAACATGCCACATAGATACTCAAAGAAATTTTGGACTCTCACTTGAATGCTTTCCAACTAGGAGATCTCAACCCATCCCCTCCATCAAAGACAAAAGGAAGGTAGGCAGTGGTACCGATTAGCCCAGCAGCTGAGTGCCATGCTTTCTAGAGACCATCCCATTTTGATCTTTATGACATCCATCCTGGGTGGAAGGTGCTGTCATGCCATTGGTCTACTAGATTCTTTACATAGGAGTGAACCAACCTGTTTGGCTTTTGAGATACCCAGTTAGCCCCAGAGCTGGGATCGGAGCACTTCTTTCCATCCACACCACTCTGTCCTGAAACTCGGGCAGCAGCCTCTTAAACATAGGCTGCCTGGTGCTCTAAATTTAAATACTCTCTGAAGCATCTGTTGTGCTCCACTGTGCATCACCAATTGGGAGGAGGGTACCTGCACTTTGGAATGATCACAGCAGATCACTTGCAGCCCAGGAATCCCCACTGGGTCCCTCATCCTTCCAGCAGAGGAAGCAGATGGATGCAGACCGCCGCCCAGGAGGCCTGGCTGTGCAGGTGCTCGTCAAAACCCATCTGTGGGAAAGGGTGAGTTGACTGGTTAATCTCGGTGCACCGTCGTTTGGTCTCTGCACTCGGGGCCTCGGCTGGGAGAATATCTGGATGGTGACTTGGAAACCTGCAGATAAGCCCAGGCAGGTCATTTTTCTTTGCCTCCAGATCTGAAAGCCTTGATTCCTAGCGATTCCTGGTCACTAGCGGTTTGAACCTGGAGGGAAGAATGGTTTGGAGGCATTCGTTGTGCACACTGAGTTTGGAGGGGAAGGTGAGAGAGGTAAAAATGATTAAAGAAGGAAAACCACCCATCGCTGAGGTTTTCGGCCCTATTTCTTTAGGTAAACTTCTTCTTAAATAATAGGCCCTAATTAGGGTACCCGTTAAGGGCATCCACAGAGGCGTGGGGTCTGAGGCCTGTGCCGGACTATGTCCGTTCTCTTGGTGGGACGGGCGGCATCACCTGTCCAACACTCCGATGAATTGTATCTTCACCCTGAAAGGGGTGGGATGTGGGGTCTGTCACATGCAGGCCTGCTGCCTGGGAGTGGCTGACGTGTGTTTCTTACAGAGTCATGGTTTGTGTGGGACCCCGGAAGGATCCCAGCAAGGAAAGTTTGGCAGGACGGGGACCCGGTTCTCACCTCCAGCTTCTCTGGGCTCCTCTGTAGCTTCCTCATCCACACAATGGGCCAATGTGGGCTGAATCTGTGAGCATTTAGCGCCAAGTCAACTTGACCGATGGAGACATCTGGCCTGATGTTCTGGCCACTGGGCACATTTGAGGGTTGGGCCACAACACTGAAAACCCAAAATCATTTCGCTTGGCAGCATCCTGGGAGCTGGGAAGATGGCGAGTGAGTAGGCAGAGGCATCAAGAAGGGTGGTCATCGTGCAAACCAAGGCCCCGTGCGTGCTGGGTTCCCCAAGGCCCTGGGCATACACCCATTTTATGTGGCTATTTCTTGAGCACACCTTAGTAGAGGTTGCTGTTTTGGGGGGGGGTGGGGAGGGAAACCTATTACCATGATTCCTCCCTATCGCCCCAACTTTCTGTTGTGAAAATTCCAGATTTACAGAAAACTTCCATATCCCTTTCACCCAGACTCACCAGCCTTCAGAACTTTGCCACATTTGCTTAAACCACCCACCCCCCCATCCCGACATTCATACCCAGGGGCATTTGGAGAATGAAGTGACGTCTGCAACTTTTAGGTGGTTCGGCCAAAGGGAAAAATTGTTTCTCTCCCAGGAAGAAAAGCCTTCTCTTTGGTAACAGTGCTGTTATCACCCTTAAGTTTAGCAGTCATACAATGACATTGTCTAAGACGCAACCCATATTCACATTTCTTACGTGCAACCCATATTCACATTTCTTACATCGTCCCAAAAATGTCCTCCAGGGCCTTTCTGTGAATCTGAGAGACAATCCAAGATTGCATCCCACATTGCTTGTCTGCTCACCCCAGACTCCCCCAGTCTAGGATGTTTTCTCCGTTTTTGTTTGTCATGACGTTGCCACTTTGTTGTCTGAGCCAGTTCTGTTGTGGGCGGGCCCACGACCTGCCTCTGTTTCCTCAGGTTAAGGAATTAAAGGTGATATTGTTACGATTAACGCGTTTGAGAAATTTGACTCTCTGGAGACCTCTGTGATAACCTCTTTCGTCGTAGATAAATAAGGCATATTAAGTGCTGTTCTCCTTTGCCGGAGACACGAACTGAAGCTGTAGGAAAGGCGTCCAGGAGCCCCTGGATGCTGGGTCTCGTCACCAAAGCCGAGCAAGGCTCTGCGGTTTCTAACTTCTCACATGGATCTCTCTTCTCTGCTGAGAGTCAGCAATCTTTCCCCTAAACACCTGTGGGGATGACGCAGCTATAAATAGACATAAAGCGCCAAGACATTCTTTCATGGGTTGTGAAGGGTAGCAAGTGTAGCCCAGTAGAGTGGTTGGAAGGATGCCCGTACGCCGGTGGGGTACTCGGCACCCAGTTGCTTCTCATCTCTGTTTGAGATGTGTGTTTGCACTGGCAAGTTCTATAGCATGGCTTCTCAGTTCTGGTAACACAGAGCAACCCACTGGCTGAGGCACGGTCCCTTTAATTTTGATCAAGAAAATATGTCCATACAGATTCCCGCCTCTGAGCCTTTGCCCATTCTGTTCCCGCTACCTGGAAGGTATCCCTGCCGCTCTCCAGCACGGAGGTGGAGACGGGAGCATACTTTAAAAGCTCCTTCTGACTATTTGTTCCATGAGGCACTCAATGATGTCCTCCTCTGGGGTCCCCAGTCCTTCTTTCTATCATGGACAAATACACTGGGAAGCAAACCTCCAGTGACCTGGCCACAGGAGCTATAGGTTCTGGGCAGCGCCCACAGCAGGGCATAAGGACAATCAGACTTCCAGCATCTTCCCTAAATGGCCACTCGTCACTGTCATCAAGGCACGTCTTAACGTCACTGCCAGACTTTGTTCCATCCCTGGAAACCGATGCACATCCACGGGATGAAAACCATCACCCCACCGTTGGCGATTCAGAGGCATTTGCCTGGCAGAGTTGGGTGGGCCACGTGCAACAGGGCCACAAGCTGTCCACAGCTGGGCATTTCCCATAGAGCAGGTGATCGGTACGTCTTCAGACGCCAGCGGCACGCTTGTGACATTTTGCCCTGGAGTGAGTGAGCCCTTGATGCGAGTGTCAGTAGGAGCCAGAGCAGCACCGTTTTCTCAGGGGAGTACTTCCGGTAGAGGCTGAGCGGTGTGGGGCACACACGGCGAGGGACAGGATCCCCGGCCTCGGCTCTGCACCTGCCCAGCGCTCGCTCTGGGGCCCTGAGACAGGGCAGGGCAGGCTCTTCTTTCTCTGCAGAGCAGCGTGAGGGAATAAAGCTGCCTGCACACCTGGGACCGGCTTCTGCCGTTCACAGGCAGGTGGTGGTTTTGCCTCTCTGAGCCTCCGTGTTCCAGCCTTTAGAGTTGGAGATTTCAGATAAACCCCACTGCACAGGGTGCCTACAAGAACAGCATGTGGCAACATCGGGCGCCTGTTCTGAGCAGAGTGCCGAGCCAGAGTTCTTAACACTGCTTGCATTTCTCCTAAAGGCCGGTCCAAGGCTCCTGCAAGCTTACTCCCGGGCACTTGACTAAGTCCAGCTGTGGAAAGAGGTGATCAGTCTGGTGGAGGAACGCAGGCAGGGCTTCAGGGAGGAATTGGCTTTTGGTAATCTTTGAGGAGAGCCTTGAAGGAGCAAGTGGGCACTGTTGCATGGGCAGAGGCCCAGGCGTGGGAAGGGGCAGGGAGCAGAGATTTCACCCAGTGCTCCGTGGCTTCCCTAACACAGAGCCACACCTGAAAGATGAGTCAGTGAGCTGTCAAGGCCGTTCACAAGCTGGTCACACCTTAAGTCATCCAGGCTACTCTCCTGCTCAAGAACCTTCCATGGCTCCCCAGTGCCCACACATTTTATTTCAAGGTCCTTCGCTCTAACACCCAGAGCCTGAGCCTTGGGCTCTGATGGAGGAGCTGTCCATCCTGATATCCCTACTGGGTTCTCCTCTGATTACAAAAGTCTGAAACTAGATCCTGGAGTCTCACCCACTTTGAATCCTGTGGCGTCCTATTCTTCAGGTGGAGGTTTTCTTCCTTCTTCTGGACGTTAGGTCTAATTTGCATATGGGAATATTTCTGGATAAGATCTACTTTGTCTTTCATTTAAGCATCCTGGGGGCTTGTTCTGGTGCAGACTTCCAACAGCTTGAGCAAAGATTAGCATGAAACCACTAAAAGGAAAATGTATAATTCTTGGGCTTCCTTGGCGTGAAGAATTCGCTGTTTCCTGAGACTCTGGGAGCAACAGATTTTGTGACTGCCTGTGACCAGGAATCAGGGATGGAGAGAGGAGAAGAGGACGCACTTGAGGGCAAGGTAACTTTTTACTTGGAGAGTTTTTATTCTCCACATCATCCCATCACTCTTGGATCCTAACTTCAGCCTCTTGGAGGCTCCAGTCGAGTTGCCTGGGGACCCCTACCATCCAGAGAGCAGCTCTTGATCTTGAAGAGGGAGGTCTTGTGAAGTTTAGCTATAAGCCTCGACCACTACAAACATAAAACCTCAGCTTTGCCCCTTCCAGCTCCTGAGCATTGGGGGGTGGAGGCCTCAGGGCCTTCGTAAGCACCCACCCGGGCAACGGCTTTCTTTCCTTCCTCTTTGTAATCGGGCCAAGTGGCCTTGGACAAGTCACTTCCTCTCCGACAAAGGATGGAATGGCCAGGGGAGAGGCAGATGCTGGTGAAGATGACAGGAGATCAGTGTCATTATGTTCCATGCTCTTGGTTGACATTTCCTTGGGTGGGGGGGGCTTTGGAGGCGGGATGGCCAAGTCCTCCCAAGCATAGGGTTCCTGAGCGGGGCCAGCTCCTTCCCCCTGGGGAACGTCACATTTTCCAGGTAGAGTTGTTCTATAACCCTCCTCGCACCAAAGAATCATGTCTTTACCCAGCTCCTCTGACCCTTCTGTTGACGGGTTCTCCTTTGTGGCCCTGCTCAGTCCCACGTGGACCAAATGCTTGGCAATGGGGGGTGGGGCGGGCATTGCCCAGTGAACCAAAGTCCCCCCTTTGCCTGACAAACCTTGGGGAAGTCCTACCTTTCCTTAACCTGAGAGATCAAAGCAGCTACTGATGTGAGCTGCAACAGTGGCTCTGCAGGGCCCCCTCTGAGCAGTACTCCCTGCTGATTGATTCACTTATCCAGCGATTATTTATAGAGCTTTTGGGCATCTGCCGTCAACCTCAGTGAGAGGCCATTGTGGTGAACTGGACGGTCAAGTTCTGTGGCCTCATAAGGCTAAAATTCCACTGGATCACATGCTCCCAAGATGCACAAGTTCTAGAAACAGAGTCAGATGAGCACTTCCTGGAATCAGAACCTGGCTCAGCTATTGCTGCACTTTCTTGAGCTGAATTTTAGAAGTTGGGTAGAAAAATAAAAATCGAATGAAAGGCAAAACACGATTAGTGGGAATCCAATGAAGCAGAACCCACAATTAACCAGATTTCTCTATAATTTGATGGCTCCTCAGAGAAGAACATGGTCCTGAAAAAGGCTAATTACATATTTGTTTATTCAGCCCACAAATAGCATTTTGACAGGCGTCTGGGGCTGGAAGGGACCTCCAGAGGCCACCTCAGTCCACCCTGTGCTTTATCAGAAATCTCCACGGAACAGAAAATGCATTGGATTAGGTGATGCTGTTGGCCTTACTGAGTGAAATTTAAATAGGAAAACAGACTAACCCCACCTGGAAGGTCTGAGGCTCTCTCGCTTGTCCATAATGTTGATCAGAAGGCTTGTAATTAAACAAACAGAGGAGACACAGGAAAGATGTCAAAGAGGATGAGATTTTAAGTCACTGAACCGCTTAACAAGAAGGAAGAATTTCTAGTCTATTCCCAGCAGGCCAGGAAATTGCTGATACTCCCTCTACCATGTACACTTTTTAACTTAGCCAACTGTGTATCCTTGTACCTCAAACATTAAACATTTAAAAAGTGTCATTTGTGACCCTAGGCATAGAAGAAGTTAAGCTTGAATTAGGTTCAAACTCACACCCGTTAAAATGATTGGCCTATATGCACAGGGAGTTCATTCTGGGAGTTGGGGGCACAAAGGTGTGATACTCACTTATTCATCTGGGGCGCGCGCGTGTATGCACTGACCGGGTATCTTTGGGTCTCTGGAGTTTTTTCTTTCTTCTTGGCATTGCTGGACACTTTCATGACTGCATGCTAAAAGGACCTGGGTTTGTTCTGATGGCGATGCTGCTGCTGGAAGGCCTCCAGAACATTCCCGAGGAGTGATGGAGATCAGGAAGTTTCTAGCAGAAGCTGGGTCAGCCTGGCCACAGGCCAGGAGGATGGAACGGTTTGTCCCGACCCCCTAGCAGGGCTCTCCCTTCCCACGTTGGTGGGCGTTTGGGATTGGATGGCAGGCCCAACTGTGGTCAAGGCATCAGACCTTGGGTGGGAAGCCGCACCAGACGTGATCCCAACTGGACCACAGTGAACCAGTTTCAAAGAAGCCTACTGTTCCTGTTCGTTTTCCTTTTGTTTATCTTCTCTGGCCTTCTCCACCCGTGGAGAGGGCGCCTTCACAAATGGCCTTAGAATGCCGTTCTGAAGTTTAACAGAATGAGACAACCATCAAATGAATATCAGAGGTATTTACTATCGCAGCTTATCTGAAAAATGAAAAACAAAAACAAAACAAAACTGTATCACCAATGTTTACAAGTCCAAGTAGACATCCAGCCCATGTAAAATATGTAATTTATGCAAGGGATTGCATCTTTCTTTTGTAACGAATGCACTAAGCAACCCTGTATATATTTTACAATGTCTTTACAGAAAAAAGAAAATCATTTACTGTAGTGTTGTAAAATAATGCACTTTTCTAATTTTTTCATTAAAATCTCTATGGCACGTTTGCAAATGTGTTTTGGTCTTCCTTCACTAAGAAAAAGGGGAATTACGAGGTGTTTTTGTCCAGGCTCTCCCGCCTTAAGCCACATTTGGAAAACTTTCTCAAGCAAGGTGGACAGAGTCAGAATTGTCATTGGTCTTCCTCACTGCAGGCAGGCCCGCTAAGAAGCCTTGCCCCTAAAAACCTCAGCAAGGACTTCAGATCAACCGAGACCCCCCGGATTGGCCAATTTTTGTTTTTCTGGCTGAGGAATTTGAGTTCGAAACATGAGACAACCCCTTTTGCCCTTTTCTACCTGTCTCTGCGTGTGTGTGGAAAAAAGCAGAAACAGGCAGATAAAAGATGCTCTGTCATCTCTGCGTCAAACGTAAACTCTGCTTCCGGCAACCCACGGTAGCTGCTGAAAGGTTAGGGGCGTCTGACTTCACTCATGTTCCAGAGGCCTGGGCACCACGGAACTCTGGGGGTGCCAGTGTCGGAGCTTCCTGAAGGGGTGGTATTCTCCGATTTTGCCCGCATCTAGAAGGCTCCTGAAAACACAGATTGCCAGCCCCATCCTCACTGTGGGTCCAGGGCGGGGCCACGACTGTGCGTTTCTAACAAGGCCTCAGGGGTCCTGATGCTGCTGGGGTGGGACACCTGGAGGACCGTGGTCTTCTCCGTGCTGCCCCAACTCTGAGGTTAAGGGGAGATTCTGGGCCAAAGCGCATCATGGCCACAGGTGGAGCCCCACGGAAGCCAGCCTCCTCTCTACCGGTCCTGTCGTAAGTGCGCTCATTCATGGGGTACCTGCTGCCTGCTCTGCTCCCCCAGAACAGAGGCTCATACGGGGAAGAGGCCTGACCCTGGGAAGAACCTTGACTCTCAATGATCAACATCACATCACCGCAGTTTGTTCCTCGATAGGACACCTTGTTTCAGGAGTCGGGTCTTCTAAGCCAGGGGTTAGACAACGTTGACAATGAAGAGCCAGACGGTACCTATTTTAGACTTAATGCCATACCCCAACTCTGCTGCTATAGCAGGAGAGCAGCCAGAGATAATACGGAAATGAACGGGCGCAGCTGTGTCCAATACACCTGTATTTATGGAGACTGAAATTTGAATTTCACAGCCATTTCGTGGGTCACAAAATATCCTTCGTCCTTGGTATCCACCCCCTGCACCGTTTAATAATGTAAAACTCATTCTTAGCTGGTGGGCCACGCAGACACCGGGGGCCGGGTGTGGCCTGGAGGCCGCAGTTTGCAGACCCCTGTCCTAAGCTCTTCTCCAGATACGGACTCGTTTCATCTTCCCACGACCTCCGAGCTTGGTACTGTTTTCACCACTCAGTGTTCTCACCTGAGCCGGGGTTTCTCACAATAGCAGCAAGGGCTAAAGCTCAGTTCACGGGTCCGAGGGGGCTTTATTTTGTCCATCCTTCGTGGACGTCCACCTTTGGGAGGGTTCAGAGAGGTCATCAGCCCGGCCAGCCCAGGCCAGCTGCCCCTGACGGTGGTTCCCCTCCTCGCTCTGTACCACCCCAGCCCCACCTGAACATCACGCATCAGCGAAGACACTGCTGGAACCCAGCACGTAGGGTTAAGGGCCAGATGCAGCGTCCCGCCCCGCCCCCAGGGGAGGTCAGGGAGCCCAGGCCGTTGTCCCTGGCACTGTCGCCCCACAGAGAGCCTCTTTAGGCTGGGTCTCCTCGTCCTGCCTCTGGGAGGTTCCCAAGAAGATCACAGGCAGCATCTGGAAGAGGATTTACAATCTGTGTTGACATTTTAGAGACGAAGGTCTCGCTCTGATCCATGAGTCTCGGTGTGCGGCGACAGACCTCCATCTAGTGTCAGCCGGCCAGGCTGCTGAGAGCACGGGAGGTCTCGGACGGGACAACAGTCGGGTGTGGATTCTTCCTGCTCTCCCCCCTCCCTCCTTCTCCCCTTCCCTCTCTCCCTCTTCCCGCCCCCTCTCGCCTTCCTCCCTTTCTTCCCCACCTCCCGCCCTTCCATCCAGCAACCCTTCATTAAAAATCTCCGGTCTGTACATCCACCTGCCTGTGACACGTGTTCACTTGGGTTTCTAACGGGCATCTCCAACTTCGCGGGTCCAACGTGAACTCCTGATCACCTCCCTCCCCCCACCTCCCCAGACCCCTGCTTCTCTTGAAGGGCTTCTCATCTCAGTAAGTCAGTGCCGTCCTTCTAGCTGGTCAGGCCAAAGAACTCTGGAATTATCCTTGACTTCTCTTTTCCACCCCAAATCCGAGCCCTCAGAAAGTCCCGTTGGTTCTACCTTCAACATTTATCCGGAATCTGACTCCTTTTCACCTCCACCAACCCGCCCTGGGTCCACAGTACCAGGTCTCGCCTGCATTACTGCGTCAGCCCTCCACCGCCCCCCACCTCCCCTCCCCCTTTCCTCCCATCTGCTTTCAATACAGAAGCCAATGCATGCTTTTGCATTTTAAACTCAGGGTTAGTGAGGCATAACTCACATACAAAACAAGTCACCCTTTCTGGCTGTAGGATCTCTGAATCCTGACAACACACAGTGACTTAAAACAATCCTTCTAGAGTGTAAATAAGGTCAGGTCACTTTCCCTGCTCCACCCTCCCTGTTCCCATCCACCCCAGCTGACAAGGCCCTCCCAGAACTGCTCCCCTGACCCCCTTGCAGCCCTGCTGGCCTCCTGGCTGTGCCTGGGCACCACTGCCCAGCGTGCTCTTCATGCTGTGGCCTGTCGCCCCCAATCAGGACTCACAGGCCTCTTTGTCACTTTGGTTTCAGCTGCACTGGAGTATATCTGCACTTCCCCCTGGGGTCCTCTTCACGGACCCCCCCAAAGTGAACGTTGTGTATACCTGTGTTCAGTGCCAGGCCTTCACAGACATACCCAACAAACTTGGTGAAAATCTAACCACGTGGTACAGTAACGGAGCCCATAGTTTACAGTAGGGTTCACTGTTGGTGTTGCACATTCTGTGGGTTCCGGCAAACGTGTAATGACATGTGTCTACCATTAGAGTGTCATACAGAGCAGTTTCACTGCCCTAAAAACTCCTCTGTGCTCTGCCTAGTCATCTGCTGAGTCCTTCTCACGTAATAACGCATAGCTTCTCCCAAAACACATTCCATGGAATGCTTGTCCCCAGCCCCACCCGCCAACACAGGTTATGTGCGTTGCCGTATCCCGTGTCCCCACCCTGGAGACTGACAAGCCACCACACCGCAGCGCCTCATAGCCTTTGCTATATGAAGAAACCCAGAGCTCTGATGGCCCAGCGACGCCCGAGCATGATGGGTAAAGGGGTCCTCGCTCCCCAGCGCACCTGTTTACAACAGTCAGAACCCCACCCCACATGCACTGGTGCACCCGTTCTTCCCGCTTCCCATGCTCCTGGTCCCCTGGGTGGGTGGAATCATGAGACTAGTTCTGGCCAATGAATCCTGAGTGAAGTGACATTGGTCCCTTCTTGGATAGAGCATCAATTGTCCGACGTGAGACCCTCCAGAACGTCATGCTGACAGTCAGGTTTTAAGATAGAGGCTGCTGAGTCCAGGTCCTGAAGTGAAGAGGTGGGGCATAGAGTCCCCAGCTGGCCCACAGCGGACACAGAAAGTGAGGGGGAAAAATACCTTTAAACCGCTAAGATGCTGGGGTTCGGTCTATCCACAGCCTATATCCTGACGGAGCCGCACCCCTTGGGACACTGGTTTCTCAGGCCTGTGGTGCCCGGCACATGTTTGGTTCATAATGAAACCGAGTCCCCCAAAACCAAGTTCCTCTGCCGAGTTTATGGTTAACCGTTGAAACCGTATACAGTCCGCCATGTCCCTGTCCTGGGACATAAAAGGCTTTTGCTTTAGTCTCTCAGGGCTCCCCTGAGTCTCAAAGGCTGGCTCAAGAGTTAATGATTAGAAATGTGAAGATGTAGAAACCGAGAATAGCTGTTGGGCCGGGAAACTGGTAACAATTTAGACTATAAATACGTCACGCAGCAGAGTGGCCAAACTCCCAGTTCTCTGAAAGATATAGATAAAGGCCTGACACACATTCCTAAGTTGTTTTTTATAGGAACCAGACCCCCACCAGATGACAACTGCTGACCACAAGCACACAGACCCCAGACCATTGAAACCAGAGACCTGATGATACTTGGAACTTCACCTTGATGCCCGCCAACCTGAGAATTGTGCACGAGCTGATCATGAACCCTGCAGCCCCTCCCTCACATTGCCTTAAAACCCCCTTCCCTGAAAGCCATCAGGGAGTTGAGCACGAGCTGTGCATTCTCCTTGCCTGGCACCCTGCAATAAATGCTGCAACTTCCTTCACCACAACCCAGTGTCAGTAGATTGACTTTACTGCCTGCAGGCAAGTGGACCCAAGTTTGGCTCGGTAACAGTCAAGAATATCTATGAGTTAACGATCAGCCCACAACATCTTCCTGGAGACAGCTGCATGCACTGAAATCAATTCCACGTCAGGGTCTGACTTATCTGAGTTAAGCGTAAGCCCCTCCAATCCCAGTCCCATTTTTGAGACTTCAGAAGGATCTTTGTCATGTCCAGCTGTCACGTCCAACTGTCTTAGCAGCTCCGATCAACTCAGCCTCAGGCAGACCAAGAATTGCATTGAAAACCAAAACCCAAACAGCTGAGGATGCAGGGCTCTCTCCCCTGGCCCACCTGCAGGGCTGGGCACAGTGGCAGGGAGGGTGGGAGCTCTGGGGCCAGCCTCCCAGCTCAGCACCCACAGCCTTAGGTAGCAATGCTTAGGTAGCTTACTATACCACAGGTTTCCTGTGTGTAAAACAGGGCTCTTTTGAGGAATTATGATTATTAACATCACCCCCCGAGTCAAGGCACCTACTGAGATAATATATTCAATGCTCATAATAAAAGCTAGCTGTGTACAGCACTGTTCCGAGACCCTGATTTCGTGGTTATTGTTTTTGGTTCCGCTGTATGCATTCCACACACATTCCCTTTGACTATTTGTCTACCGTGGGCTGTGTGTCTACTACGAAAAGGGGCTTCCAGTGTATCTATGCGTCTGGTGCCTGCCCCCTTTTGCTCCTTCTTCTGGTAATTGTCCAGACGTGAGCCAGATTACTGACTCAGAACCCTTTGAATGAAGGGGAGGTCGGGTGCCCTTGAGGATGGACCCGGGCACATCGCCAAAAGTGTGTATTATTAATCTTTCTCCCAGCCTTCTCTGAGAGGACCCATGGCTGTTTACCAGGGTGACCGTGCCGCGGGGAAAGGGAAATAATCAGACTTTTGGGGGGATACCTGGACGCTGGCTCTGAGCTGACACTAATTCCAGGAGACCCAAAACGTCACCGTGGTGGCCCCGTCAGAGTAGGAGCCTATATAGGTCAGGTGATCAATGAGATCAAGTCTGTCTCACAGCGGGTCCCCCAAGTCATCCTGTGTTCGTTGTTTCAAGTTCTGGGCTGCATCATTGGGCAGTCACACTCAGCAATGGCAGGGTCCCAGCACTGGTAACAGACCTTGCTCTCAGCCACAGGTGTGGTCTGTCATCCAGGCTGGGCTAATTACAGCACCATGTCCCTTGGGCCACCACGGTGATTGCTCCAGGGATGACCACGTGACCCAAATCAGCCAGTGGGAGCCCTCCCTTTTTTTCCCCAGCAGGACTTGGTAGGGAAGAGCTGTGTCTGTGGCCTCTTGAAGCAGGTGGGCTGACACATCTCACAGAGCCTAAGAGCACTTAAGTCTTGAATCAAGTTATACCTGAGACCAGATCTACCCTTGCCCTTTCTACTGGCTGATGGTACAAGCTAATCACTTTCAGTGAGCCAGTGAGAGCTTGGATTTGACTCTAGTGTCCCAAGACAAATGCTGTGCTGGGAATCGTCTATTTTCCCCTCCAAGTCTCTCTCCACCTTTATCCACTCTGCTGTGTCCATGGAAACAAAGCTGGGTGGCTTCCACTTAGATTTGGCCAATGGGGAGCTCTGACACAAAGTCAGGAGGTCTGAGGAAAGGGAGGGGGAGCACGTCTTCCCTCCGTTTGAGTCGTGGAGACCCTGGGCTCTGGGTGTCGCCTAAGCAAGGGTCCCAGCCTCTCCCTGGTAGCCTCCTCTGCACAGCCTCTGCTTCCAGGCTCGGAACTGCCCCTCTTACCCTGGCACAAGGGGTGATGGCGCCCTGACATTATTAGCTTCTTGTACCGCACTACCCTTTACGGTTTCTTTATACTCTAAGTTTTTGCAAATGGTCCCTTCATTAAACTGTTCTCAAATCACCCAATGTGAGTATGCTATCTATCCTGTAGTCCGGCAGACTCTGCCAGCTGCATACACTACCTGATTGCTACCCCCAGACGACTCAGCCTAAGTGGACAGAACATCACCTTGGGGATCCTCTCATCCTGAGAGCTGGGTGCACATCTCTGCCCAGGCAAAGATCCTGGGGAAGTTAACTTCTGTTGTCCAGGAAAGGAAAGCAATTGCTTAGTATATGAGCAATGAGGACATGAGGATTGTGACTGGTCATCTGTCCAGGATTGTGTGGCCGTGTCTCCTTCAGAACCAGAACCTATTATCTGCTGAGAGAAAGGCGAACAGGCTGAGATTGGCAGTGGGGGAATGGATGGGGGAGGAGGTGGGGGAGGACTGTGGAGAGGACCAGGGGTTTCCTGCAAGATGGGAATAATGCTTCCCCAGCCCATGTGACATGTCTGTTACACTGAGATGCAGTGGGCACAGGAAGACATGGAAGACAAAATCTCTCCTTCCTTTGCTTGGACACAGAAGCACAACCTGGTGAGCCTCACCCTTACTCCTACCCCCAGTGGTCCAGCTGCCCTCTAATATCCCAGGGTTCAGGATGGCCAGCTCCAACCCAGCTCTGGACTAAAGGGACAGGACACTGCTTACGTGGGATCTTTCCTCTACTGCTCTCCTAGGGAGCACCGCCCACCCAGTGTTCTCCTTCACGGGGTAACAGGGTTGATTTTTACCTGGAGGAACACACCTCCCATGCTCTCGGCCCATACAGCCTGCCCCGCTCCTAGCTTCAGCACTAGAACAGGACCCTGGTTTTCTGCATTTCTCAGCCAACCCTTCTATGGCCCCTCTGCCAGGGTCCTTGGCCCCTGGGCTCGATGTGAGGCAAGCTCACTGAAGGGGCCTAGGAAGGGAGGGTGTGTATTCACCGCTCAAAGCAGATGGTGCTGGCTTGTGCAGCTGCTCTGCGAACCGTGAGGTCCCCACAGAACCATCAGAGAAGCAAGCCGGCTTACTGAGCCTCCCGAGTTGCCCTGTTGCCATGGCAATGCCCCAGTGCAGCACCAGGAATAGATGGTTTTTTAAAGGGGGTGGGGTGGGTGGGTGGTATCTTGAAAGAAGTATGAGCAGTTGAGGGGGAGGGACTTCTTTGAGTGGGTGCAGGGGCCTTGGCTGCCCCCCCCCAGTTCAGGGCTGCCCACTTCCACCCTGTCCTGCCAGCAAGCAGCTCTTCCTTTCATTTTTGAGACAAACGTCAGCTGCTCGCGTGGAGTTCTGGTGGCAATGCTGGGCACGAGGCGGAGTGAGGTATGAGGCACAGGGGCTGATGGGGGTATAACCAAGACCCACTCATCCCTGAGTCCTGGAGGCCAGGGCCCACCCTGGGCCACATGGCCTTCCACAGTTAAAGGCAAAGCATAGAGCTTGGGGTCAGAGGGGCCTGGGTCTCCACTTCGTGCTGAGCAAGCCCCAGGCAAGTCCCTTAAGCTCTCAAAGGCTCAGTGCTGCAGTCGGGCAGGGATGGCCCAGAGAAGCGGAACCAGGAGATGTTACTGCGAGGAGCTGGTCTACGTGATTGCGGGGTCCGGCTCAGGAAGTCTGGAGCCCACAGGGCAGGCCACCAGGAAGGGCAGGCTGGACTTCTCCAGCACCGGCGGGAGCTGCCCTCTGCAGGTGGGATTTTCTTCTTTACCAGGGAGGCCTCAGCTCTGCTTTAAAGGCCTTTCAGCGGACCAAACGAGGCCCACCCGGATGATCTAGGGTGACCTTTCTTGCTTGAAGTCAACCGATTACGGCCTTATTCACATCGACAAAAATACCTTCCCCGCAGCACCTAGATTAATGTTTGGCTGAGAAACTGGGGACCGTTGGACACACAAGAAGACCGTGACAAGTGGCTCCTCTCTAAAGTGGGGCCAGTGGGCCTTTGGGGGAACTTACTACGTGATTTATAAGTGCTTATCTTATTTAAGCCTAATACTAGCGATAATGACAAAAACGTAACTGTAGCCAGCCGGAATCTCACTGTGTGCCAGGCATATCCTAAGTACCTAGTTAATCCTCTCAATGAGCATATCTGGCAGGTGCCGTTCTGATCCTCATGGACCAGAGAGGTTCCTTAACCCGAGTCTAAGGTCTGTAGGATCCAGAAATCAAAGAAAGGCATATTTTAAATCAGGTGCTATGCTGACGCTTCACACAGAAGAGTGCTGCGAGGGGGTTAAACTCAACCTGATAAGAGCGAGGAAATACTCTGTGTTCACTCGTTCTCGCCTCCTCCTTCAAACAGGCGGCAGCCCCCACCGCGTGCTCTACCTGTCTTCTCCCCCAGCCCTTGGTGCCTCCCCGTAGAGCGACATTATTACCCTTGCGCCGTCATTGAAGACGCAGAGACCGCAGGTAAGGTGAGGAGCTGAACTGAGGCCTGTGTGACTCCGAGGCTATGCCTCTTGGATACGTGGCATTGTTGGAAGAAGTGTCTGGTTTGGCCCCGGGGCTCCTGAACTCAAGCTTCAAGCCTCGGATTGGGGATAACTTCCTTACAGATGATGTGCTGGACATTCTCCAGACCTATTCTCTGCCCACCCCTTCCCTGCTCTGTGCCCCGGGAGGCTGACCCCGTGAACTGCATCATCCAGGATCCCTCTGGCTTCTCGCTGGACTTGGTCAATGGGAGACACTGGTAGGAGATGGGAGGGTGGGAAGAGAGAGATTAGGACATACACTGACCTGGACTCCTCCCTGCCTTGCCACGGCACCAGCAGTGGCCCATCTCTCTCTGGACCTGGCAACACACCCACCTCCTTTTTCCCAGACCCTTCCAGGCCGCAGAGTGGCAAAGGTTTCCCATAGCTCTCAGACCGCTGGGGCCTCACCATCCCTTCCTGGTTCCCCTGACCCTGCCCTCATCTTTACCGATAGTCCCTTCATTACACTCCCTCCAAGGAAACCTCTGGGCACCCCATCTGTCTCCTGCTGGAGCCCCGACAAACCGGTAGATCTGGGAACTGCTAGCTGGCAGCCCACCTTGGGTGATGGAAGGTGTCTGCAGGAATTGAGGCAGGGGGAGGGCAGGGCCACTCCAACCTCTGCAAAAGGACAACATGCTTTAGGAGCCTTTGATCAGCTGAGTCTGGCCCCCTGGATGTGTGAGGGAGAAGCAGGGTGCCAAAGTCATTCCGATTTGCCGGGGACATTCCTGGCTTTAACGTTAAATGTCCCCTTCTTCTCGGACACCCCCAGTCCCAGGCATATGGGGACCGGTGGTCACCCCAGAGTGAAGTTACCCCTCTTTTGCCTTGCACGACTCTCACTGGCATCGCTATTCAGGGAGATGCCCAGACTCATCCCCAGGAACCCTAGTCTGGGCTCCACGGAGGAGGTGAGAGCAGCTCAACGTGCGGAGACCGAGGCACAGAGGGAAAGGGGCAGCTCGGCAGGCCCTCCGTCCATCCTGCCTCACCGGGGCGCTCGCAGCCTGGAAGTGTCACTTCCTTCAGCGGTTCTCCTTGAGGCCTGGCTGGGTCTAACTGCTTGGCAGCCGGAACCCCAGGGTCCAGCACAATTACTGAGTATTTAATAATAATTAAAAGAAAATGGGATAAGCTTCTCCTCTGTACCTCTCACTGTGGGGTCTATATTCCCCTAGGCACGCTTAATTGCTGTAATGACAATGTCAACTTACAGGCCACCGCCTCTTAAAGTCCGGACAGGGAAGGATGAGAAGTTTGTGCTGGATCAGTGATGACAGGCAGGGGATGGGGCTGCGTCACCTTCGTTTACACATGTTCCCTCTGCCTGGGCATCCCTCCCCTCGCTGATGAGCCTGGTGCCCACCCTCCCTGGCTCAGCAAACCACCCATAGAGTGCTTCCTCCTTGCCGGGCCTCCTTAGGAGCCGAGCAGACAGCACTGAACCAGACCAGTCGTTCCAGGGCTTGCCCTGTGCCTGTCACCCTCCCATTGTCTCCAGCTGGACCAGAGCAATTAGAACAGTGTCAAGTGGAGACACCCCTCTTCGGAGGTCCAGGCCCTGAGGCCTGGGGGTGACTTCGAGGCATTTGTCAAACTCTGATCCCACCCATCATGGATGTGTCAAATCTCAGAAGGAAGCCACTGATCACCGTCTGTTCTGAATCAATTCGGAGCCTCTCAACACTCGTGTCCACCTTCCCTAGTTGATGACAACGCCCCACCAGTAGGCTACTGTTGTCCTAAGCCAATGAGAAGCCATGAATAGGTTCTGGGCAGAGGGAGGCCGTTGTCTGACTTATTTGCCCTGGACTACAAGACCCCGAAAGTCCTGCCCAGCCTTCTCCCTGCTCCCTGCCCTCCAGTTACAGTCGCCTTCTCCTGGCATGCTCAGGGCACCTTGTGTTCTCCTGACTCACGGCCTGGGCCTCACTCTTTGGTCTGCATGGAAGGCCCCCCTCCTGGGGCTTGGTCAATTCCTACTCATCCTTCAGGCCTCAGAGATGGCTTCCTTGGCCATACCTCCTCTGCCCCCTCAACATAGACTTCAGGTTCCTCTTGTACTCTCATAATGCCCTGGACTTTCCTTTCATAGCACTTGTGAAAAGTTGCAAGAAGACAGTAACCGAATAATTGGACAACTAAATATGCCTCCCCCAGCTCTGAGAGCAGAATCTACAACATTGTCATTGCTGTGTCCTCAGGGCCCAGCATCAGGGTACCTATCACACAGCAGGCTCTCAATAAGTGTTTGCTGATTTAAATGAATAAAGTACTACTTCCTCTTGGAAAAGAAATGTAGACATTTGGGGAATCATCCTCTACAGAAAGTGGGTTTTCCTCTCTTGCTTCATCCACTCCAGAACCTCTTGCAGAGCAAACACTTCTATAGCACTTACTGCGTGCCAAGCACTCTTCTAAGTGCCTTACATACGTCATCTCATTTAATGGTCACCACTCTATGAGGTGGATACTATTATTATCCACAATTGACGTAGGAGGAAACTGGGGCACAGAAAGCTTAAATAATCTTAAGCAGCTAAGGAGGCTGCAGAGATAATCCCAGTGGGATAAGACTAATTTCTTTAGGTCTTCAATTCAGCGATCATAAAAATGGAGAGAAGGGGTAGGCTCTTCTTGTCTGTAGACAGAGTCAAAAATCCAAACTTTTTTTGGGTATCTGACTTCTTTAGGAGTTCAGGTGTCTTCTTAGATACCAATCTTTTCTTTTTTTTTTTCCTTTTGGGCAATTGTTGGATTGCAAATCTCATGTGCTTGATTTTGGTAGAAATGTATCATCATAAGCCCCAAGTTTCTTTGATTTTATCTTAAAATTTGGTTAAAGCCGTAGATCACAAAATTCACATACTGGTTAATGAGAATACCTTTTAAAAATAACTTTTATAATGAAGCTGATTGCACAAGTGTTTTGAGAACACAAAGCACTGGGTTAGCCAGCCATCAGCTTTTGTTTGGAAAGAAAGAAAAGATTCGGCAAGTATTTGCACAGTAGTGTCTATAACATTTAAATTTAAGCTACACTTGCTCTGTATATGTCATCATAAAGTTCTGAAGGAAAATGACTACAACTCAGAATTCTATACCAAGCAAAACTATCATATGTGATGATATAGTATAAATACTCAGACAAAGTGTGTCCTGGATCTTACTAATGTTGGCAGTAGGTCTCTTGGTAATGGCAGTTATCAAAACTTTGTCCCTGATTTACTCTTTTCCAGTCCAGACTAACGGCTTGGTACACAGCAGTCATCCTGGATCTTTCATCATTTTATGTTTTTCATCTCTTGCTTCCTCTATCCCACTTCCCCCATGTACTCCATTGTTTTGTTGGAGCATATCTTCCAGGAGCTTTCTGCAAAAAGTTTGCTTGGGGGGTAAATTCTTGGAAGAACTTTTCTGTAAAAACCTGTCTTTATTTTACCATTATATTTGATTAATAGTTTGAAAAGGAATAGAATTTTGGTTTGGAAATGATTTTCCTTCAGATTCTTAAAGGTATTGCGTTAGAATTCTGTCTCCTAGTGTTGACGTTGGAAAGTCTAAAGACATTCTAATATCTGGTCCTTTGATGCCAGTTTGTTTTTCCTGGAAGTAAAGTATACAATCTTCTTCATCTCTGTTGTTCTTTAATTTCATGATGATGTGTAAGGACTGATACGCAGGGAACTTGGTGATCCCTTTTAGTCTTTAAAGCCAGGGGAAACCCTGAAGCGGGGTGGGGTGAGAGGGGTTTCTAAGGCTGCTTCTAAATTGCTATCATTGAATGCTCCTTATTTTAGCCTCCTGTTTCACCCTCCACCTCTGCAAGTACCTGGTACCATCAATTCCTGAGCCTTCTGAGGACTCTGTACATCCAGTTGGCTCTTGGCTTTCCCCACGGCCTGATTAGTACTTGAATTTCTCAGAGAGGCTGAGATAATAAGTACAACTATCCTGTCTGCTTTCCTGTTACTGAAATTTGTTGCTGTGTACTACTCTTTTCTTCCTGTTCTTCTGGATATGAGGTTGAAAATTCCCTTTTCTAATTGGTATAGCCACTATGGAGAACAGTATGGAGGTTCCTTAAAAAACTACAAATAGAACTACCATATGACCCAGCAATCCCACTACTGGGCATATACCCTGAGAAAACCATAATTCAAAAAGAGTCATGTACCGAAATGTTCATTGCAGCTCTACTTACAATAGCCAGGAGATGGAAGCAACCTAAGTGTCCATCATCGGATGAATGGATAAAGAAGATGTGGCACATATATACAATGGAATATTACTCAGCCATAAAAAGAAACGAAATGGAGCTATTTGTAATGAGGTGGATGGACCTAAAGTCTGCCATACAGAGTGAAGTAAGTCAGAAAGAGAAAGACAAATACCGTATGCTAACACATATATATATGGAATTTAAGGGAAAAATAATGTCATGAAGAACCTAGGGGTAAGACAGGAATAAAGACACAGACCTCCTAGAGAATGAACTTGAGGATATGGGGAGGGGGAAGGGTAAGCTGTGACAAAATGAGAGAGTGGCATGGACATATATACACTACCAAACGTAAGGTAGATAGCTAGTGGGAAGCAGCCGCATAGCACAGGGAGATCAGCTCGGTGCTCTGTGACCACCTGGGGGGGGCGTATAGGGAGGGTGGGAGGGAGGCAGACGCAAGAGGGAAGAGATATGGGAACATATGTATATGTATAGCTGATTCACTTTGTTATAAAGCAGAAACTAACACACCATTGTAAAGCAATTATACTCCAATAAAGATGAAGAAAAAAAGGTCTTGCTGTTGAAGTACAGAATCCAAAAAAAAAAAAAAATCCAAAAAAAAAAAAATTCCCTTTTCTGCAGTTTTAGTGGAGATTTAGAGAGAATGAAATCAGATATGTTTGCACAGTGTGTCCTCTTTAGGACAGACCATGTTTCAGGTACAAGAGCCTCAGGAGACACTTCTCTTGCCCATATCCGACCGCAGCCAGCTGTGTGACTTGTCTCTCTTTGTCCAGAGGAAGAGATTAACTCTGGGGAACTCTGTGCGTTTCTCACAAATCCATGGTGATATAGGTTTTGCCCCCTGGATGGGAACCAAGACCATGGAGGCTTGTGGAGGAAGAGAAGGGTCAACCGAGGGGCTTTAAAAGTGTGTCCAAAAGAGAAAACAGCAGGAACGGTTTGTGCCTGAGGGCTGAAGTCGTCCTGGAGTGCTAAAGCCAATGATATGATGTCAGCACACGATGAGTAAAGCTTTCTAAATACGGCCTCCTAATGAGGCTAAGTTCAGTGATGGCCAAGCTAAGAGACCCGGAGCTCTGCAAGGCCAACGCCTTCACTTCCACACGGGGAGATGGAGGCCTGCAGGGGGCAGCCTCTTCCTCAGACACACCCGAGACAGCACTGGCTAAGGGGCTGTGTGGATGGAGACTTCCGGAAGCTGACCACAAGACAAAGAGAGGATTGCAAGAGGTTGTGGGGGATGATGTGTGCGACATAAAGCAGCGAGGAAGCAGCCCTGGGTAGAGGAAGCCATCAGATCATGAGTAGATCTGACAAAGCCTCGGTCAGCTCGACCACGAGCTCCAGAGCAAAGATGGCTCCTTAGAGGAATCTGTGTTGGACAGAAATGGCCAGGCCCTGGGACCCGCCCCCTCACACCCCCCGTGTTGTTCAGTCCCAGTGGCTGCCTGGGAAGAGTGTAGACACAGATCAAAAGCTGAGATGGACTCTAAAAACACGAAGAGCTGGAAGCTGCCGGGGAACAGCATTACTGACAGCTGAACGGCAAGTTCTTTCTTGAAGGGAGAGCTCGGGCTACATCTCCCTGTCTCGTGGGGATGGAGGAGACAGGAGGCAACAGGAGCTAGCCTCACAATCCTCTCTTCCCTGGTTGCCCAGCTGAGGGCGAGGGCAAGGCTCTCCAAGGCCCTGCACGTTCCCATTTTCAGGACTGGGACAGCACTGTACAAAGGCTGAAGGACCTTTCACTGAGAGCAAGGGGGTTAGTTCCTGCTCGTCAGATGGTCCTACCTCACAGTGCGAGCCTTTCCCCTCAGGCTGACCAACACCCACATTCAAGACAGCTTTCACGGAGGCCCTGGAAATACCAGCCAGGAAGAGATTTTCTTGCCTCTCAGATCCACCTCACTGGCCCTTTGCAGTTTTCAGGAAGGCCTCCTGATCTTGTAGGCAAACCGCAGCCCCAATTCCTGGATGCCCAGCTGTTCCTCAGACCCGAGGATGGTGAAAACGGCAGAGGCAGCCAGTGGGCATGGGAAGCCCCTGTGACCCGCGAGAAGGTCAGGCGGCCTCCCCATCTGTCCAGGGACGCTCACTCATTCCTCAGCTCCCCAAGGAAGTCAGGGTGTGTGTAATCCTGGACGCTGTGTGGCCACTCGTTGGCGAGGGTGAAAGCACAGGGTTATTATTATCATCAATATTATTATTATTTTAAGCTCTCAGTGTAAGCAGAGAAGCAGCGGGAGCCTTGATTTTTATTACTTTGCTCTTTCTCTCCATATGCCCCTAGAAGCCCTGGAAAGCAGAGGGGATCAGGCAGCATGAGAGTGCAGAACCCTCATCCTGGTTCTGGGGCCCGGCCCAGTCACAGCAAAACGGGAGAAATACTCTCACAACCACCTTATGAGGCAGGTGTAGAGGAGGGCCCAGCCTGGCCCATGTGAACAGTCATCCTTGTCTCTAGATGGAGACATTTGTTCACCACCTCCCCACCCACCCCGGAATGCAAGGCTGGGCTGCCCGAAGCTGAGAAGGGACCAGCCTGTGTATGAACACTTAGTACCTGCCCGCTTAATTGAGGACTTTTCTGGACCGTCTAGATCAGTGGTTCTCATTTGGGGCTGATTAGCCTGCAAGGGATATTTGGTCAAGTCTGGAGACAGTTTTGGTTGCCACAGCTCCTGGATGATGGGGGTGTGGGTGCTACTGGCATCTAGTGAGCGGAGGCCGGGTATGCTGCTAAGCGTCCTATAATGTGCAGGGCAGAGCCCCTACCCCCCCCCCAAAAGAACTACCTTATCTGAAACACCAATAACGCCTGCTCTGAAACCCTGCTCTAGAAGATATCTGATCAGAAATCAATCCCTAGCCTCCATTTATCGAGTATCTACTAAAACGAGGCACGTTACGTTCAGTATCTCAACTCCAGACCCAGAGCCTTGTTGCGGTTAATACCTTCACTCTGGAGATGAGGAAACGACCAGAGAGGGAAAAGCAAATTCCCCCTGGTGTCCTGTCCCTAAGGGCCTGGGGCATGGATTCAAACTGAGGTTGGTTTGACTCCAAAGTCCAGGCCTTTGATGCCCAGACCTGGCTGCAAAGCTACAGGGTGGGCTGTGCTTACGATCTGGTGGGAAGATGCTGCTGCTGGGAGGATATGATCACGGGCAACTCGGTGCCTGAGACAGTGCGTGGGCTACAGTGTTTCCCTTCGTGCTGGAGGAATCACAGTTTTAATTTTTTGAATAGACTATTTATTCACATGGTTCAGAATTCAAAAGGTACAAAAGAGGACTCAGTGAAAGTTTCTCTCCCACTCCTGTCCCCCATCTACCTAGTCCCCAGCCACACAGACAGCCAAGGTAGACAGTTTTGGGTTTTTTTAAAACATCCTTCTAGAGATAAGGCACTTAAGTTTTCTTAGAAAATTAAGCTGCTTATTTTTTTTTTACAGTGAATATGTATTGCTTGTTTAATGAGTATAAGCAAACAGAAACCAAGAGAATAAAATTATCCATAATCCTACCCCACAAAAAAGTCACCATGCATGCTTTGGTGTCTAAATGTCCAGATGCGTTTTCTATTCAAAAATCTACGGAGATGTGCACCACAATGTTCACTGCAGCTCTATTTACAATAGCCGGGACATGGAAGCAACCTAAGTGTCCATCAACAGATGAATAGATAAAGAAGATGTGGCACATATATACAATGGAATATTACTCAGCCATAAAAAGAAATGAAATGGAGTTATTTGTAGTGGGGTGGATGGACCTAGAGACTGTCATACAGAGTGAAGTCAGAAAGAGAAAAACAAATACTGTATGCTAACACATATATATGGAATCTTAAAAAAAAAAAAGGTTCTGAAGAACCTAGGGGCAGGATAGGAATAAAGACACAGACGTAGAGAATGGATTTGAGGACACGGGGAGGGGGAAGGGTAAGCTGGGATGAAGTGAGAGAGTGGCATGGACATATATACACTACCAAATGTAAAACAGATAGCTAGTGGGAAGCAGCCGCATAGCACAGGGAGATCAGCTCGGTGCTTTATGACCACCTAGAGTGGTGGGATAAGGAGGGTATGAGGGAGACGCAAGAGGGAGGGGATATGAGGATGTATGTATACGTATAGCTGATTCACTTTGTTATACAGCAGAAACTAACACACCATTGTAAAGCAATTATACTCCAATAAAGATGTTAAAAAAAAATCTATGGAGAACTCTCTCTACATATGGATAGGAAAATAACTTTGGTATAACAATAATATAAAACTTCATAAAAATAATAATATAAAATAGTAATATAAAAACAACTTTCCAAAAGCAAGACAAGAAACCCAGAAGCTGGACAGCAAGAGAAATTTGACTAAGAAGATTAAAATTTTGAATAAAAATAAGCACTATACAGTCAAAAGACATAAGAGCCTGAGGAAATGTATATCCTTATAACACCAGTTTAATAGGTAGGAGTCTGATGTAACCCATATGAAAGATAAAAATTAGCATTTGTGATATTCAAGCAGCACACTTTTCTGTCCTGCTCAGGAAGGCCTCCAGCACACCAAGCTTATTACATTTTGTCCTAAATGTTCTTTTAGGAGTTTTATTATGCACATTTGTTATTACTTAAATCTTTACATTTTTACATTTATTTTTCACATATGTACACTTCAATTTTTAATCTACCTGGTGCTCATTTTTGTATACGGTGTGACTTGGGGGTCTGGCTTTGCTCTGTTCCAAATGGAGAGCCAATTATTCCAGCAACATTTACAAACTAGACAGTTATTTTCTCATTGAATTGAAATGCAGCCTTTATCGTAGAGTGAGCTCTCCAAGGTACGCAAGTCAGTAGATCAGAATTTTCCAAAGAAAGGTAAGATCATGATTCTCATACAGGTATAAAGATAAAACATTAAATATTTTGTTTAACTAAATAATGAGAAAACTGGTGAGATGGTACAACCAGTTCAAAGGAGAATCCGAAGAACACATATTTATAGATCAGAAATATCGATAGGGATGTGCCAATGGAGCGGAAATGGATTTTTTCTGGTGGGTTGGGGGCAGCGGAGGGTTCATTCGCATTTCACGACAAGAATGATTTTGCATTGCTATCAGTTATCTACAACTTCCAGAGGTGTCAAATAGCTTCTATAAACTCAGAATCACACATGGGAGGGAGTGCTAGAGATACACCATCATTTTCCACTGAAGCATATATTTTTTTCCCCTGTATCCCCACTTCTACTCAAAGTTAAAAAAAATTATTCTTGATCACAGAGTAAGGCTATTCTCATTAGTTTGGCCCTGATTATGTACATAGGTACACCAAGGGTGTTAGTTTACCATAAAGGCCCTAAGCTTGCTTTGCTAGAAGTTTTCATAAGGAATCTCAGATTGGATTTTTAGCTAAGGAGTCCAGAAGAACTTTGAAGAATGCAAAAGGGGTTTGGATAACAAAAATACCCTCAACACTGCTGCTTTAGGACAAAACCACTCTTCCTTGTGAAACAGAAGCACGTGCGTTGTTACATTTCTCTGAAACCACTGCTCCCTAGTCTCAATCACTTATAATAATTAGTATATTAACTATATTAGTTATTTAAAAACAAAGTAGTTAGTAATATTTTACAGAGAAAACTAGGGGGTAATTGAGAACCGTGTGTCACACACCAGCATATGATCTATCAGAGCTCATGGAAACACACAACACAGCTCTCTACAGCCACACATGTTCCTTGCACAAATTCTCAGTGGCAAAATGAAACTGTTCTTAACAGACCCAAAGATATAGCCTCTCTGTAGTGTATAAAAATAAGAAGCAAAATCACATAACCTTAAAGTCATGCTTTGCGATCTGGGCTTCACAATTTTATTTCACTTAAAATTTATCCAGGCATCCAGTGGGTATCACTAATGAACTCAATTTAACATTAGTCCAAGGTTTTAAGTTATCTAAAGATCTTGGAAATTATCTCCAAGCTGACAAATTACAAAACAATGTTGACATACAAGTTCGTCACAAGAATAAATTCATTCAGGTAGATGCAAACTTACATTTTTCATAATATTAAACATGTAGGAGTAGCGTTAGCTCCTTTGATCAGTAAACCTGAATCCGTTTAGGAAGAACATCTCCAAGCAGAATAAAAACATATGCTTGTATTATACTTAACACTGACAGATGAGAGGAGATTTAACACTGACAAATCAGAGAAGACACAGCTCTGTTTTCACTGAGCTAAAAATATTAAGCTTATTTGCCAAAGATTTATGTTCAGTTCTGTGTGCTTGAACTCTTAAAATACGAGTTGACTTTTTAAAATAGCCACATTGAGATATAATATGCACCACATAAAATTCAGCTTTAAGTGTAAAATTCAATTTGGGGGGGTATTTTTATAAGTTGTCAAAAAAAAAAAATCACCGCAATCTAATTTTAGAATGTTTCCATCACCCCTGAAAGGAGTCACTTCCATCAGCCCGAGACAGCCATTAGTCCACTTTGTCTCCATTGATTTGTCCATTACGGACACTTCATATTACTGGGAACATACGACATGCTCTTTGGTGTCTGGCTTCCCTTATTTAGCACAGCGTTTTATAGGTTTATCAGTGTTCTAGCATGGATCTGTACTTCACTCCTTCTTATTGCTTAGTGGAATCCCAGTGTATGGACAGACCACACTTTGTATTATATATTCTTCAGGGGATGGACCTCTGGGTTGTTTCAGCTTTGGGCCTATTCAGATTTACTGTTATTGTGAACGGGGTTTTAGTCCAATTTCATTTCTAGCTTTTTATTGCTAGAGAAAAGCTTTATTTTTAAATACACATCTGCTATTCCTCACCTTAAGAAATCAAAAGTTACGTTTTTTGTTTTTTTTTTAACCTATGTCTCTAAGGTCTCCTGGATTTATAGTTGTGCAATTATAGCATCTATAAATAAAGATGTCTCTTTTTCAAACATTTGTTTTGAGCACTTACTTTGTATACCTTACTATACTTGTTAATAGCTCTGAAAATATTAAGTAATAGTTTCTGGTGAATAGTCTTAATAATGTCTAATCAAGACATAACATGGAAAAATGTTCTAGATTTTAATGAAAATTCCCTTAATAAGTAGTAGTTTCTATTTAATCCTATTTCACACATAATGTTTATTAGGAATTACTGCTGAATTGTATGAAATGTCAATTTGATAGCCATTGATACAAGTTTTTAACCTCCTTTATCACGTAATTCATTACTTTCACAGGTTAGAACTCCTGAGGTTGAATTCTCTCTGTTTTCTCAGACTAAAACGGACTTGGTCACTGTCTACTGATGCTGCAGGTTGGGTTCCATGGACACAGGTTCTTAGGTGGAGAGTTATGTGCAGCAACGACGGAGGGAGAGAAGGAACCCGGATTGGACAGAAGGGGATGTTGAACAGCTAACCCCACAGGGAATGCTGGGACCGACTGATGGATCAACAGAGTTGTCTTGGATTGAGGCGAGGTGGTGGGGCCTTTGTACCCCCTGCATCCACCAGGAAGGGAGTATAGCCTTGGACCTTGGGGAGACATTCTGTCCTGTCAAGGTCAATGCCCAGGGAGGGTCTCAACTGAGAGCTATCGGCCACCAACACTCCCATCCACTGGTAGTAATTCCATCAACAAAAGGGGTGGGGCGAGATCTGTGTGGTGTGCTGTATCATCTACTACAGCTGATACATTGATATGCCAGCAGGTTGCATGATTTGCATTTATATTCAGAAGACAATATTTTTGGTTTTCTTTTGATTAGATTCTGATATTAAGGTTACATTAGTTCTAGAAAATTAAATGGTGAGCTTTCCATCTGTTTCTGGTATTTAAAGTCCTAAATGAGCTCACCTAGGAGGCTGGGTATGAGGAGAGGAGAGGAGCCAGGAGCAGACCCTGGGACTCTGACACTTAAAGGCGGGGTCAAGGAAGAGGACACAGTGAAGGAGACTGAGAAGGGGCAGAGGAGGGAGGAGGAAACCACCAGGGTGGTGCCGGGTTCCCAAGGCTCCGCAGTGCCTGTCACTTGACTTTCCTCCATAAGATGAACAGTACGGGGGGGAACTTTCTTCTTTACGCTAGATGTTTCCTTCTAGGTGGGAAGAGTTCAGTTAACGTTAACTCCTGGCTTTGTGCCACCTCTTCATTCATTTTGCCTCAGGGAAAGAGAGTAACTGGACCACCTGTCAAGCTCAGGAAGGATAAACTGGGCATGCCCAGCTCAGCCCTTTCCTCTCCTCCTCTGGGTACCAGCCGGCCAGAGAGAACACCACCCTCCTAGTTCCCTCGGGCCAGGCCTGGGCCCTGCATGGCTCTCACAAGAAGTTACAACCCCCAGCTCCACCTTCATCAATAATAAAGCTAACATGTTGGAGCTTCATCTGCCGCTCCTTCATAGGTTCTCTAAGTGTGTTCTGAAACCAGAGGAGAATGGGAGGGTCGGGGGCATTTATCAGGTGTGCCCTCTAAAACTTTAGTTTGCTTTTTCTACTCTTACGATGAAACTCAAAGCTCAAGCTTTTGTGATAATAGGATCCAGATCACTTTTTAGATTCCAAATGGCTGTTACTAAAACAAGTCCATCTAACAGTATATTCTCTGAACAGTGGATAGAGTTAAACCCAGTTCAAGCATCAAGGCTATCTAGATTTAGCCCATATATAAGTGGAGTTAAAGCTCATATACATACCTGATCCCACTTAATCTTTGCAACAGTACTATGGTTTAGATGCTGTGATTAATCACACTACAGCAACACTTAACTGGCGTAAATACTTTCAGTCCTTTGCACCACTACTTCCCTTCTTTGGAGCAAGCTCTCTGGGAAGTAAACCTCTAAGGCCAGACATCATTGAACTTGACTTTCCTTCATATATGAACAGCCAGCATTGAAAGCACCATGTGATATTGCAAAAGAGCCCCATATAAGGAAAGATGAAGTAACTTAAGCTCATTTATTAAAAACAAAAGTGCCCAACTCTCCAACTGGGCTACAAAAAAATTCACCTACATTTTGCTTAACAAGAAACTCACATAAACTTGTTTATCCTTCTATCTTTAACCTTCTGTTTTTGTTTCAGGGCGATGCAAACAGAAAAGTGGCGCGGAGATATTGATCTCAGACACGGTATGAAATGGAACGGTCTATTTTATATCGATAAATGATCCAAATCACAACAGAGAGAAAACAGTTTGCTTATAGGTTCAGTACACGGGTCCACAATAATTATGCAAAGTTCTAAGAACACCTAATTCTGCTCACATACGTGACTCCTTTTCCCCGAATCCTGCTGAAATGACCAGTCTAACAAAACAGTGAAAATTGTGTAGTGTTAGCGTATTCTTGGGACGAGTCCAATGAAAACAGCAGGAATCACTGCAGAACCAGTGTTGAGAAGGACTTGCTTTTTGTCTGTCTTCTCATCCACATGGACTGAGATTCTTTACAGATATTTGAATGGCTTAAAGTCAAAATAGATAATTAGTCTGAACAAAAAGCAAATACTCTCCGATGAAGTAGTTACTAGGGGAAATTGGAGAGAGGAAACAAGCCTCAAATGTCAAGACCTCACAGGAAAAACTGTAAAAGAAAGGATAGACAATGTGTTTGTGACGATTCTTTTGGTTGTGAGTGAAAAATGCTCAGTGGTCCAGTTACCTACTGCTGTGTAACAACCATCCAAATTCTTAGTGGCTCAAAACAACAATTCATTATATCTCTCATGGTTCTGCGGGTCGACTGGACTCAGCTGGGTGGTCCTTGCTCAGGAGTGTTAGTGGGATTGTACCGGTGCTTGTGTATTTGTAGATGTGGTGGATGTATGTGTTACTCAGGGCTCTCCAGAGAAAGAGAACCAGTAGGAGATATATATATGTATATAAGAGAGAGATTTATTTTAAGCAATTGGCTTATGTAATTACGGAGGCTGGGAAGTCCAAAATCTGCAGGGTGGACCCGCAGGCTGAAGACACAGGGGAGAACTGATACTGCAGTTCAAGTCCAAAGCCTTCTGGCTGAATTCCCTCTTCTTCGGGGGAGGTCAGTCTTTTGTTCCATTCGGACATTCAGCTGCTTAGATGAAGCCCACCCACGTGACTGAAGGCAACCTGATTTACTTCAATTCCACTGAGTTGAATGTTAATCTCATCCCAAGACGCTCTTACAGAGACATCCAAACATATGGAATAACGTTGGGCCAAATGTCTGGGCACCGTGGCCCAGCCAAGCTGACATGTAAAACATCAATTCTCAGGGCAGGCCAGCATCCTGGATATTCAGGCGAGAGTCGCTGTTGCAGTCTGGAGTCCAAAGGCTGGCAACTCAGGCAGAACTTCTCTACCGCAGCGTGGAAGCAGAATTTCTTCCTTTTTGGGAGACCTCAACTTTGCTCTTAAGACCTTCAACTGATTGGATGACGCCCACCTCTGTCATGAAGGGTAATCTTCTCTATTCAAAGTCTCCTGATTTAAATGTGAATCCCATCTAAAAAAAAAAATGCCTTTATGGCAACATCTAGGCTGGTGTTTGGCCAAACCACTAACTGGGCACCACAGCTCAGTCAAGGTGAAACATGAGATTTAACCATCACATGGAGTCTGGAGTCATCGGAAGGCGGCTCACACACACGGCTGGCAGTGGTTGCTGGCTTCGTGAGCGCTCAGCTCTCCCCTGGGACAGGCGCATGGCCTCTTCATGGAGCCTGGACTTCTCACAGCTTGGTGGCTGGGTTCCCGAAAGGAGTGAGCAATCCAAGACGCATTTCTTTCATCAAAGGACGATTCCTCTAGATAAGCCCTCTTCTGTTCTGTATTTGGTTTGTCTTGAGCTTATGTTGATGGAGTTCTTGCTCTGCTCTCTAGGCCCCAATGCTGCAAACACCAGAGGACACTAATTTCTGAACAGAACAGTTCTGTTTTGACCTATTCTTCAGAACTGGAGGTAGGCAAGGGAGATCTTAAAAGCAGAAGAGCCGCCTCTTTCTTCTTGCAATCTCTAAATGCCCCAGCTGTGGTTTTCTTGTCTCTTACAACTCATTCATGAGTTTGTCTACTAGCTGGACCAGGATGGGCTCTTGTAAATGGTTGGAGCTGACTGCAGGCTAAAACCCAAGGAGTCTGTTTAGGTTTTCTTCTCACAGGAGCCTTTGTCTAACAGAGGGTAACAGTGCCCTTTTCCAAGCTAGGTTTAGGCTTGTTATTCAGTTTCTAAAAAAGCTATATCCAATTTATTGTTTTGGTACCTTTAAAAAAATTTATTTAGTTTTTATACAGCAGTTTCTTCTTATATATTTTATACATATTAGTGTATATATATTTTGGTATTCTTATTATAACATTTACATTTATTAAAAATAAGGAAATCGTGATCATATTCCTACTTTTGTGTTAATCTTTGGGTGCTGGGAGGATAAGGGGGTGCTGTGAAGGAGGCATGCAGAGGGCTTCTAAGGTATTGGAAATGTTTTATTAATCTGGATAGTAAATGTATGTTTAAAGAAAAATAAGGCAAATACCCTTAAATGTTGTAAACACCCTTCTACATGTACGATACATTCTTAAACTGGTTTATAAAACAAAATCTTCCTGTATAATATTTCAAGAGAAACTTGTAAACTCAATGACGGAAAGGTTTCCTATGGCTATGGGGTTGGTCAAATTTTCTACCTCTTGGTGAGTCATCCTTTTTAAACCTTTTGCTAGAAGAGCGTCTGCTTCCACTAGGTTTTCAAATTCATCACAAAGTTGCAAGTATCATTTCCGTTAGATTTTCAAACTAGCTGTCTTGGAGTTGCAAAGTAATTTAATAAGCTCCCATAGAGCTGCAAATATAACCATAGATACAGAAATACAAGAATATCTTCCTTTTAAAATCCGGTTCCTCTATGCATATATTCACATGTACTTTTACATAAATGCCTAAATCGGATGATATACATCATATAGAGTGTTCTGGGCAGAGCAACAGTGCGAAGGGGGACCTCGGAAGGGAAAGCAGCACCAGAAGGTAGCCACATGGCTGAGGCTTGGCTGGTGTGGGGAGAGGTGGCAGGAGATGCAGTTAGGGAAGCAAGCAGGGGCCACGGTACCCAGAGCTCTGTAGGATAAAACGCAAAATCCTTACCTAAGGACTAGGGAGGTCACAGAAAAATAACATATCAATAAATACGAACGTGCCTCATTATGTTTCATGGCTGTGTGATACTCGTACGATGCAGAAGCATTTGATTAAAATCCTATTAATGGATGTTTTAGCTGGTCAGTTTTTGCTACCTTAAACATAGTGTGTTGAGCATCTGCATATCTACGTTTTTGTAAATCTGTGTGATTACCACCCTTGAACTGGGTTGGGGGGTCAGTTAATATGCGTATTTTATGTGGTCACATCTTATCAAACTGGAAACCGTGCTGGCAGGAGTGTAAATTCGTAACGTCTTTCTGGAGACAACCAACCTGGCGGACCTGAGTGGCACTGGTATTTTATCATCTGTCCATTTTTGTTGTCTGTTGCATTCAGGAGCATTCTTTTCCTCCGACGCTTTTTTTCTCCCTCATTTTACAGGGCTGGTGCCTGGAACCCACATTTTCCAGAACCCCTTTTTCAGTAGCATACTGGTTTAGCCTCTGTCATGATGAGGTCCGCAGGCAAGAGCTGGCAAGTGCCCCAAAGCAGAAGCCGTTATTCTTCTCCCGGAAGTCGGAGGCAAAGGCGTGGCCTTGGCTGACCCTGAGCTTTGCAGGGGCCTCTGTGGGAGGAGGGAGTGGGAGGGGGGAGGCCTCTTTGTTGCCGGCAGCTCTGACCCTTCAGTGCTTCCCTGCTGGTCCAGGCCCGGTGGCAGGAGCAACTTCCAGATTCCTTGGTGGAAAACCAGTGAGCTGGCAGAGGCCCTTCGTCAGTTTCCTGCTTCCAAACTTTTCCAGATGTTTCGTCAACACCTAACTTCCTGTTCTAAATCCCTACCTACTGGAAATGCCAAGAGTGGTTTCTGTTTTCCTAATTGAATCCTGACTGATCCCTTTGCATTTTTTTGTTGTTGTTACTGATGAGGTTATTCTTTCACAGATTTGTTGGCGTTTGTGTCGTTTTATTAAGAAAGAGCCGATGACACATGCAAGGCGTGCCCGGGGATTCTCAGGCGCTCGCGTTCTCTCACTGGTTTGTAAGTGCGCCCACAATCAGCCAAGCTCGTTCAACTGGCACATGGGTTGGAAACAGTTTTGTGAGATTAACTTGAGCTTTACTAAAAGTTAAATGTTTTAAAGCAAAAAAAAAATAACCCTCAGAGATTAGCATAATCAAAGACTTGAAAGGTACCTGGGTTTCTAATCCCCAGTAGGTAACATAGGGCCAGAGAATTCTGTATAGTTGGGGCGGATGGGCGGTCCTGTGCATTATGGGTCATTTAGCAGCATCCTGGCCTCTACCCACTAGTTGCCATTAACAAGCCACTTGGACTTCCCTGGCGGAGCAGTGGTTAGGAATCCGCCTGCCAACTCAGGGGACACGGGTTCGAGCCCTGGTCCGGGAAGATCCCACGTGCTGTGGAGCAACTAAGCCCGTGCGCCACAACCACTGAGCCTGCACTCTAGAGCCCGCGAGCCACAACTCCTGAGCCCGCGTGCCGCAACTACTGAAGCCCGTGCGCCTAGAGCCCGTGCTCCAGAACAAGAGAAGCCACTGCAATGAAAAGCCCGCTCACTGCAACGAAGAGTAGCCCCCGCTCACTGCAACTAGAGAAAGCCCACGCGCAGCAACGAAGACCCAACACAGCCGAAACTAAATACATTTATAAAACAAAAACCATCCTCTTGCCCACCTCGTTTGATAACCAAGACTGTCTCTTCAGTAATGGGGTCCTTCTTGCAGTCTGGCCAGTGAGTGACCCAATTCTAGTGTTTAATTAAACTCTATTGCCACGGTGGCTCCCTTCAGCAAACCCAAATCTAAGCCTATAAACGCCTCAAGGTTAAAATTGAAACCTGAGGACAACCAGTCACAGACCGACAGTAGGCTTTAAGCTACAGCCAATCGATTTCCTTTCTTCGCGGCTGCGCCTTCTCTGTATGCGCAAGTCTTTCCCCAGCTCCCGCTGGCCGAGGGCTCCAAACACTTCCGGTTTGGTGCTGCGTGATTCAAATCGATTTTGGCTTAAACAAACCCTTAACATTTTTTTGAACATGCCTGAGTGTAACGCTAGGTTCCCATTCTGAGCATCTGCCTCCTAAGGTCACTTGTAGTAACAGCTGTCGCAGTTATGGTCCCCCTAGAGCAGATCCTGGGGCGAGGATTCAAGTGCAAGTTCACTGCCTTTCTCTCACTTCATCAGCATTTCCTGGGATCATCTTCCCAATCAATGGTACATCCTGAGACAAGTTAACGCTGTGGGAACCAGAGGCAGATGCCATAGGAGAACTCTGGGAACCCACCCGGAACATGTGATCTAGGATTAGCCCACCCAAGATGTGAGGGAGGTGAGATATTTACGTACAACTTTCTGTCAGCCCCTGGCTAGGGTGGCTTCCAGGAGGTACAAATTCTCAGGCACCCAGGTCTGCATGTGTGCAAACAGAGTAGGTTCCAGTGGTCAGAAAAAGCTGAGGGATGGAGAGGGGAAGATGCTGACAGTCACCACACACGTTATAACAGGAAGGGAATTACTGGGGTCCTGATTACTACTGGAATCTAGGGCTAAGACTTTCTGGAACCCCCTGAGGAACCACATGTAGAATGTGCTGTACAAGGTATGAAACAGGGGAGTATGATTCTACAATATTCCATTACCCTTGGGCCCAATGGTAACTACCTTGCAATTCCAGGTCTGTGGATGAGCCACAATGGAGATGTGGGCTCCCAAAGGTAGTCATGTGGCAGCACCAGAAGCCCTGGGGCAGAAAGCAAAACAGGTGTGCAATAAAGAGAGATGTCAGACTACACTTCCGTAATTGCCGCAGCAATGCTGGAGCATAATGGTAGACCAAGAGGGTGTGAGATGGGGCATCAACGATCGCTAAATCCACACTCCAACATCTACATCTTTCCAAGTATTTGGATTCTTCCTTCTACATTTTATGAAAGAAGTTTTGGCATCTTGACTTCACTTAATATAAGCCAACACTGAACTCCTGTTTAAACCCACAACTTTATTCCTAGCTGCTTAATGCATTAGAGCGCTTACTATAAAGGTTCAGATCTATTGCTGATAATTTTGGACCAATGCAATTTTACATTTCTTCTTCCCTGGTCTAACACCCTTATGGTCTATTTCCACACCCATACCTAGGTTTTGGCTGATAAAAACCACCAAAAGTTGCAATTCTGACAGTGTGTAAATGCTTGCTTCCTATTTTTCAACCTGTCCCTTGTGTATGTTTAGATCTAACTGTAGTTGCTGATCTGGAAGGAATGAGGGTTGGTGGAGGTGGGCTTTGGAGAGATACTTTGCAGAGCCCTCTGCAAGGTAACTTCCTCAGGTGAAGTCAGTACAGGATCCTATACAAGGGGACGTCTGAATCCTCAAGACCAGGGAGGAGGAGCTACTTTCTACTTTGGCAGAAATGAAAGTCAGTGGGATTTGGAGGTTCACGATTGATTTTAAAATAGTATCCTGAAAACCGGAATGGGGACATCTGAATGAATCCGACTTTCACAAGTTGAGCCCTGATGTGGATGGGAAGCTAAATTTTGTAATTCTTTTACCACTTGAGGATCAAAATTTGAGTTTGCTGTTATAATACACTGACCCTATAGCTACAACAGATGAGACATTCTTTTAGGGATTTTTACTAGCTCTTCAATTCTGACATTCAAGGTTTCTGTGCCTTGCAGTGAAAACGCAGAGGCCTGAACTTGTCATTTCTGTTCTGTGATATCTTTAGTGCAGTCCGAAGTAGGCAGGCCACCTCATTTTTTTGGTGTCAAATGCCATATAATTCAGGGTACAGGAAAAGAGAAGAACCACTGTAGGTATTTCAAGCAGAAATGATCTAATTCAGGGAATCACCTACTTATAAAATCACTGGAACAACTAAGGGACAAAAGTTAGAGGAACCAAATCTATCTTTCAGGTTCTCTGCTACAGAGTCAGATGACAGCTGCTACCCAGAATTAGGGTGCTTACAGAAATCAAACTTCACGGCTCTCCAGCCTGAGGTAGGACAACAGGGGATGCCGCAGGGCACTGCTTAAGTTCGAATTTGGCAAGCACGTGCATTAGAGGTGCAGAAATGGATTCTGTTTCAGTTTCCTTTTTCCAGGCTTCCGTGAGAATTTCTCATTAGCAGAATGTAAATAACATCTTGGACCCTGGAGGTAAGTGTCCGGCAAATATGGTACCTGGACTTCTAACCTCCATGGCACAGGGGAAAACAGAATAAACTCTGGTTTCTTCCAGTTTGTTCTTTCCCCAAAACAAACTTAAAGAGCCAGCCCCCACACACAAACAAGAAATATGTCCCTGAAATTGTTGGCTTTAAAAATGTAGAGGTTCTGAAATGGTGAGGGGAAAAAAGAATCTCAATTATGGCAAGAGGATTGGATAAGAACAGTTTTTACTAAAGAAATGATTTTGGACATTGATTTGTTCAAATATATGTAGAGATAATTGGGTTGAAATTGGTGCTCAGCATTTGCAAAGTTTGGAAAGTAATTGTTTGGAAAGATGCCTTCTCAACAATCAATTATGATACTTAACTGAAGACACGAAAGTTCCGTTGCTAAATTTGTCAGATGCTTATTTTAGAGTCTATTTATAATAAGCTGTGTCTTGGCCAAGTGGAAAGTTTAATAAATCTTAGAGTTTAACTATTTACTCAGAAAAAAATCACTGATTTACGCTTTAAGTATCCTAGAGCAAAATAAAGGCTGAATTACTGAATATTAGGTATTCGATACAAAGTATATGATTTAACTTTTAATTTTCCGTTTAGGAAAAGGAAACTTCTAATAAAACAATCAGGCTAGAATGACTATGTGCTTAGAAATCATCAAGAGATAAAGATTTGGGATGATTATAAAACAAAATCAAACAAGGAAGAATATTTGTAAGCCTTTAAACTCTGGTGTGAGGCAATTACCTCTCAGTGGAAAGGGAAGGGGAGGTTAACTAGTTCAGTTCTCCTAACTTTTTAGGAGTTCTGTAAAAGTAGTTATTAAATGCCACAAATTTAAATAATCAGAAAGTGGTTGAGAGAAATGTAGTATAATACAAGTGCAAACGCTTAGATTTCACTTTAACACGTCAAATTTGGCAAATGTGCTAATTGGATTAGGGAAAATAGTTCTTTATAGTAAAGTGCTAATAGGCTTCAACAATTTAATGGTGATTCATGTTTCACCTCTGTAACACCTATGAAATTGCTAAAAATTCAAGATTGGATTGTATGTATATTCTATTATAAACCATGCAAAAATTTAAATAACTGCACATGAAGCGAAATTTAGATATTTGCACTAATGGTGAAATAACTCTGATGTATGTTTCAGGAATTTCGTGACTTTCTTTCTACAGAAACCCCAGTTTATATAGATCATTACTTGGTTGGTTACTTGGAGTATCTAAATACAATGTTAATATGCCCTTTATGTACTGACATAATACTACAAGTGCTATTGGATAATATTTGTTTTTCTGTGGTCCTAATATTATAAGTGGTAAATGGGCATGTGAACTTTGGGCGATTTTTTAGATGGCAAGATTTGCCATTTTTTTCCCTGAAAAAGTTTCAATACTGTTCCATTTCTTGATAGTCTTAATTTCTCCATCTCCCCATCTTCCCTCCTCCAGAGAACACTGAGAAATTTTAGTTTAATGCTGGAACTTCATGTGGAAAATAACATATTGGAAGTAATAATGTATAAATTTTGTCCATACTATGGGATTATCTATAGATAATTGACCGAGACACTTCAAAGATACCAATGTCATTTTAAAAAGTGAGAAAAGTTGAGACCAAACCAGCCTAAAGAGAGAAGCACTCCTGCAATGGCTGAGGAACAGTCTCGGAAGATTCAATCCTCCATAAAGGCAATGAGAACGCCGGCAAAATTTGTAAATCAACTTTTTTAGAACTTTTGAAATTAGCCAGACTTGCAACAATCTGAGGAGCATTTATTCGAGGAAACTGGCCCGATCTCAGTTGTCACAGTGAGCTTCAGTGCATTTGAACTCGCCCCACCCTTTCCCCTATCTCCCCAGCCTCATAGTAGCCCTGAAAACTACAATAGCCTTTTACAACTATGGTAGCTGTGAGAGTCAGCAGCTCAGTCGCCACTGGAAGGAGCAGAACAGTTTGGAGCTCTTCACGAGCCCCACCCACAGAGCATTTTCAGTATACTCAGGACTAACTGTGATCAGTCTTACGCCAGGGTGTTTGTTAAAAACAATCAGAGGCAATTGTTTATCATCACAGATGTCTGAGGTAGCATTACCAGTTGGGGATTAAAAAAAAAGGCTGACCCAAAAACTTAAAAGGAGAAAAACTGGGGAATGAGATGTTTATAGGATGATTTGAAAAGGTCCAACATACTCCTGGGAATATAGATGGCCACACACAAGTGAGAGCTGTTGCAAAACCAGAAAAGAAGGCCCTAATCTCTCACCTCTAGTTGACCTTGAGGCTCTGTGCTAATGAGAAGCGAAGGCTGAGGAAGTTATAAACCACCTGCCAGGGCACTGATGGCTTGTTCCAACACACACAGATTCACTCAGCAAAGCCTGGGTGACTTACAGGCTCAGACATTTAAGGAAGCCCCTGTCCAATCATTAGCTGACCACTGAGCAGAGACTTCAGTGGCTGTGCGTGACAAAGAGTACAGATTCTACAAATGCACCCTAGGAAAACAGAAAGAGCAGCCGCAAAAAGCAACAGAACTGGGGGGAGGGGAAGATCCGACTTTCAGTTAAAATGTCTAACTTAACAAAAAACTGCAAGACCCCTGAGAAATATGGGAGTATGATTTATATAAGAAAAAAGGGCAGCCAGTAAAGACTGTCCCTAAGGAAGCAAAGATGTTGGACGTACTAGATAAAGTCTTTTAATCAGCTATTATAAATACGTTCAGAGAAAAGAAGCCATGTCTAAAAACTAAAGAAATGAGAACATCTCCCCAAATAGAGAATATTAAGAAAGAGATGAAAATTATGAAGGGAACAAAACTGTGGAGTTGAAAAATAGAACCGCTGGATCTATTCTACTAGATCTGCCATGAGGTCCTGTCAGGAGCAGTTTCTGCTGATTTTTTATCCTTTGAGTGGGCCATAATTTCCTGTCTCTTTGTATGCCTGGTGGTTTTCTTGAACACTGAACATCTGATGATGTGGTAACTCTGGAAATCAGATTCTCCACCTTCCCTCTTCGCTTTTTATTGTTTTGTTAATTGACTCAGTTTTACTGATTATTGTAGGCTGTCTCTGTGCTGAGGATCAGCCTGAGGTGTAAGCCTAGGGGCCTCTCAGGGTTTTTCTGGGACCGTATCAGCCCGCATATGTAGTCACGCTCTAATTTTCCCTGTATATTCAAGTTGCTTTTGAATGCCCTGCCCTAGTCCTTAATGCCTGGCTCTGCCAAGGGGAAAAAAGAAAAATAAGGGGAGAAAAAGGGGCACCAGTCTTTAAATCCCCTGGAAGTCACTTCAGCCAGAGGGGGAGGGTCTTGAAACAATGCGGATTGGGGGAGGTGGAAGGACAAAGCCTCTTTGCTGCAGATCACAGAGGTGCAGACAGTGATAAGAGCACAGATCCCTGCTGTTTGGAGGGCAGGGTACTTTTTCAAAATCCCAGTAAGCACTGTTGTAGATACTGACAAACTGATTGTAACAAAAAATACAGAACAGCCAACATAACACTGAAAGAGAATGAACAAAGCTGGAGGTCTGATATTCCCCACTTTCAAGACTTACTATATAACTACTGTGATCAAGACAGTGTGGTCTCTGTGGAAGAAATAGACTCATAGATCAATGGAACAGAACAGAAACCCCAGAAACAGATCCACACAAGTACAGTCTATTCATCTTTGACAAAAGAGCAAAGGCAAAGGAGAAAGGGTAGTCTTTTCAACAAAAGGTACTATAACAATTAGATGTCCGTATGCAAAAAAGTAAAATTAGACACAGATCTTACACCTTTCACAAAAATTCAGAGTGGATCACGGACCTAAATGCAAAACTATAGAACTTCTAGCTGATAAAATAGGTGATACTGGGCTTGGTGATGAGATTTGAACAAAAAGCACAGTCCATGAAAAAATAGATAAGTTGTACTGTATTAAATTTTAAAACTGCTTTGTGAAAGTTGCTGTTAAGAGAATGAAGAGTCACAGACTGGGAGAAAACATTTGCAAAACACATCTAGTAAAGGACTTGTATCCAAAATATAAAAACAACTCTTAAAACTCAACAAGAAAGTAAACTCAATTCAAAAATGGGCAAAAGACCTGAAGAGATATTTCAGCAAGGAAGACATACAGATGGCAAATAAGCATATGGAAAGATGCTCAACATCACTTGCCGTTAGGGAACTGCAAATTAAAATAATGTGATGCCACTACACACCTATTAGAATGATTAAAATCTAAAACTGACAACATCAAATGTCAACGAAGATGCAGAACATTAGAACCTCTCATTCGTTGCTGGTGGAGGATGCAAACCCGCACACTTTGGAAAAGAGTCTGGCAGTTTCTTACAAAGGTTAGCATAGTCTAAACATACAATCCAGCAGTTGGCTTCCTAGGTATTTCTACCCCATTGATTTGAGTGCACACAAAAACCTGCACATACATGTTCATAGCACCTTTATTCACAATTGCCAAAGACTAGAAGCAACCACGGTATTATTCAATAAATGAAGGAATAAACAAACTGGCATATCCACTCAATAGAATGTTATCCAGGAATAAAAATGAATGATCTATCAAGACACTACAAGTCACGGAGCAAACTTATATGCATGTTGCTAGGTTAAGAAGCCAATCTTAAAAGGTTATAGGCTGTATGATTCCAATTATATGACATTCGTTAAAGGACAAGACTATAGAGATAGTAAGAAGATCAAGGGTTTCCAGTTTGGGAGAAATATATGGAACACAGGGGATTGGGGGGAAGTGGAACTATTCAGTATGATACCATAATAGTGGATACACGACACGATGTGTATTTGTCAGAACTTTAAAACACACAGAGTAAACCTTAATGAACGCAAATTAGAAAATCACTTAAGAGCCCAGTGAATCCCAGGAAGGAAGGCAGACTGTGACAACAGAATCCAACTGTAGTTTGTGAAACAACCTCTCTGGAGAGGGTGAGGGGAAAGGTGATGCCCCAAATAACATTAGAAACGAATGGGGCCTGTAAGGATAAAGTTAAAAGGAACCACACTTAGGCACCCTCTAGGCAAGAAAGTTGATTCCAGTGGGGACATGCGTCAATTCTAATACGGCTGCATGCGTTTACTGGAATTGAACAATTAAGTAAATGGATGGTGGTTGATGGGAGCCAGATTTCTCACTGTTGGAGTGGAAATTTACAGATCAGGAAGGGGAGGAAGTTGGAATTCTCCACGCGGTAATGAATGGAAGTTGGAGACCTTAGTGTGAATTCATGTTTAGCTTAATGTAAATGCAGATGAATACATAAATACTTAGATATGCATATATACATGGCTTAGCATACACACATACATCTCTTTCCTCCATCAGCTGAGAGGGCCTAAAAGAAATGTCACCCAAGTAGCAACAAGAACCTCTAGTGCCTAGACCTTGGTTTCTAAGACCAGTCTCCAATAAAAGGAACCAGGGCAAATTGGAGAAATGGGTGATCCTGAGACTGGAACAGAAGACGTACAAGATGAGCCTTACAGTGTCAGAAAGTAAGGAAATGTACAAAAACAAAGATACAAACAATAACAAACACATTGATGGGGGAACGTCAGAGGGGCATAGGAGCCAACTCAATGAGCTTCCAACGGCCAAAGATGGAACAATTTGGGCAACAAATTTAGTATTGGATTAGAACTCAAATTATAAAATAGATATCCATGAGGCCCCCATGAAGAATTTAAACTAGATTTAAATTTAAACCAAGGTACTTCACACTAAAAGAGATGGACCAGAATTCCTCGCTCCTTAAATGTGGGTTGTGCATAGTGACTTCCCCCAAAGAGGGCAGTATAGAGAGGAGAGGAGAAAGTTTGTAGTAGAGAAACTTGACACACACGTGACCAACCAGCTGATCAGGTCAACATTAACAGTCAAATCATGTTGACAGTACGTACTCCTCATGTGGTAAAGCAGAAACTTACTTTTGTGATCTTCCTCCCCTAAAATCCGTAAATCCAGTCAAATCATGAGAAAGCCATCACGTGAATTCCAATGGAGGGACACGGTACAATATACCTGACCTGCTAATGTCCTTAAAAACTAGTACTTTCCACGACTGTCACAGCCAAGAAGAGCCCAAGGAGACATGGCAAATACATGTGATTTATTCTGCATGTGATACTGGAACAGGAGAAGGACAGTAGGTGAAATAAGGAAATCTGAATAAACCATGAACTTTAGTTAGTAGGGTATCAATATTGTTCACTAATTGTAACAAACATGCGATTCTAATGTCATATGTTAATAGAAGGGAAAACTTTGTATGGGAGTATATGGGGACTGTCTTACTATGTGCTACAACATTCCCATACATAAACTGGCCTAAAATGTTAAGGTCTAATAAAAAAAGTATTTTTATAAGGACAGCTACATAAATCAATTATAAAACTACTGATGAACTTCTAATGTACAAGGATGTGATTTGTATGACAGTAATAGCACAAAGAAGGGAGAGTACAGTTATTTGGAGAAAAAGTTTTGTATACTATTGTGTTACTCAGGGTTCTTTATAGAAAATATTTTATATATAAATACGAGAGAGACCAAATGCAAGTAAAGATATTGACAATTGATGATCTGGGTGAAGGATGTATTATTCTTTCCGGTTTTAAAACAGCTTTGAAAGTGTTCAAGAAAATCTAGGGAAAATATATTTTAAAATATTTTAAATACAGTTGAGACTTGAGCAACATGGGTCCACTTATACCTGGATTTTTTTTTCAATAATTATACACAAATATACATGTGGAACATCGTGTGCAAGACTTGCATAGAAGTGGATAGCCTATACTTATATAGGCATAAGGGAAGTGATATTTAATGTAAAATTAATGTGTCAGTTCTTACCGTTTTATAACTTTGCTTTCAAAGAATTAAATTACTGAACAGTATGCCTCTCTCTTGTAATTGGAGAAACTGCATGTCAGCCTATCATCACAGATAAGTGGCTTTTTAAAAGATGTAACTATGTTTCCAATACTGTATTATAAGTCTGACTGTAATACCGTATGCCATAAGGATTTTATAACAATTCATTCATTAGTGTACAGGCTAGGCTACCTTGAAGCAACTGTTATCGACTACACTAGCTTACCATAAAGCAATCATACTGCTGCTTCTTATCAATGCATGGATCATTATACCTGTAAATGAATTTTTCACATTATCTTTTCATTTTTGATACACAGTGTTAGTAACACATATAACATACAGTTTTGTACTGTAGAAGACAATAATGATATAGGTACCGACAGACCACCTTGTAACGAACAACATAAACTTACGGTACCAATAAATAGAGCACTGTAAATGTATTTTCTTTCATGACCTTAATTTTTTCTCTAGATTACTTTAAGAATACAGTCTATAGGACGTGTAACATACAAAATGTGTTGATCAACTGTTTGCTATCAGTAAGGCTTCTGGTCAACAGTGGGCTATAAGTTCTGGGGGAGTCAAAAGTTATACATGGATTTTTAGCTGTATGGTGGGTCAGTGCCTCTAACCGCCACATTGTTCAAGGCCAGCTGTAAATATTAATGGAAAAGGATCTATATTTTGGCTTGCAGAACAAAGAGCTAAAGGGAAATTTAAGAAAAATTCCAAGAACTGCTTTCTGCCTGAGCTCTCCTTATAGCTTTATCTAGGCGAGTCGATTCTATCTTCTGTTGCACTGTGTTCCCTGGTGAGTCCTGGCGCACCTTTGTTTTCAGATGGCCTGACTGTTCCCAAATGACACCATCAGAGAAAATCAACTGGACCATGTCACAGCGCAACTGATCAAGGTGGTGATGTTGAGTGCTTACATAAAAAGGTTTGTAAGAAGTAAAAAATTAAGTGCAAGGGAACACATCATCCCCAGGTGAGCTCTACCTATGTACGGCAGGTACTTTTGTGTCATACCCTGTTGTCCCATCTCCAGTTTTTGCTCAAAGGACTGGAGGTATAAATCAGGTCAAATAACTGCAGAAGTGATCAGAATCCCCTTTAGAGAAATAGGAGAAACCTAGTATGCTGTAGATAGTACTTCTTTTGCAATCTATAGGTCTACAGAAAAATTGGAAATAACTAGAGCATTAGTAAGAAAGTTGGAAGATCTATTTTGTGTCACTACAGTCAACAGGGGTAGACTAGACGCTTTATGCTAAATAAACACAGGCACCAGTTTGGGATCCCCAGCTCTAGCCCCGACAGATAGACTTCCTGATTTCTGGCCACTAGGGTTACAAGATCAAGGAGCAGTGAGGACCGGAGAGAATCACGTGGGCCCTACCTCAAGGTGTATTTGGTCATGCCTTGCATATTGGAGTATGATGAAGTAAGAAGCATGGAAGAAAGCTGAGTGAGTTTGGGAAAAACACACATAGCCCTAAAGTAAAAAAATTATTGTATTATTACAATATATGGGAATCATTTGAAATAACCCATTGAAAGACATCCATGAAGAGAAATGCTAAAACACCCCAATTCAGCCAACTGTGGAGGGGCAAAGTCTTAGTTAATTGTCCAGCAGACAGATGAGAAGGGCATCGTGTTGTAAATACTGAATGAAGGCTTAGGAATAATTTAAGGTCCCCAAATTCTTGAAAATTAAGAGGCCTCCAGTTGATTTCTCTGATCCTAGGAGGGATCCTAGAGCCTGGCTCTTCATATTTTTGTTCCTGATGTTTAAAGTAGGAGTCAGGATACTATTTCACAGTCTAGGGTGGACATGACCGTCCACGTAACCAGTGCCAACTGAACTGTGGGCGTAGGATGACAAATTCCGGGGTGTTAAGGCTTGCCTGGCCCCCCGTGCGGGGGCACAGATGTCACCCATAGAGTCACCGCGTCTGTCAGCATAGCCTCTGATCTCAGCAGCCTGTTTATACTTAGAGGCATAAAGCTGTCTGGCTTTGTTATTGGTAGAAAATACTAAAAAAATTGGAATATTGGTTCAAGGAAAGCACTGTGTGCAGGCTGAGAAGATCCTAATTGTTTTTTTTTTTTTTTTTGCTTTATTATCTAAAGGTAAGTTTGCCACAGTTAGCAAATAAAACACAGGATGTCAAGTTTAAATAAGTGATTTTTTAGCATAACTATGTCCCATGCAGTAACTGGTATATACACACATTTTTAAAGTTTTTTTCTGAAATTCAAATTGAACTGGGCACCCCTGTGTTTTATCTGGCAAACCTAGAGAAGGTTATATTTCAGAATAGACTGTTTGGGGTAAAACACGCAAAAATCCAGAGATACCATCTGAGTCCGAAGGGCTACGCTAAATTGGACACTTCCGTTTGGAGATTCTGTTAATGTTGATACCAAACCAAACTGCAACTTAATTAGTGCTAACAGAAGTGAATCCAACATAGCAAGAACATTTAATACAGCCAACAAAGCAAATGTAGTATCTAAATTGGTGACCAATTATGTACAGTCATCAGAAACCGCACTGCTGGAATGAAAAAGCCCTTTCCAAGCAATCTCTAGACGTTAAGTTACTGGGCTTGGAGCCATCGTCAGGCCAGACATCCAGCCTCTCTATTTTTATTTTTAAAATAGATCCCAAACAGTCAATATGGTATGGTAAATATATTCTTTAATTCCCATGATCCCCGAATAGAAATATATTTAAAAGTGACATAGCAACATGCCAAAAGGTGGGGATGAGGCCGTGGCCTGCTGGGTGTTGAGTTTGGAAATAGGAGGATTTAGCCAGGAGTCTAAATCTGTAGGTAACAGGGCCCTAGACGCTACATGAGTCGAATCCTATAAGCTAGGCTCACCGCATGGAACGGGGCTGTAGGAGTTGCAGGTCTTTTTAAACAAGCACCACGGGGTCCTTTCAACGTTTACACTGGGCCTTAAGAATGTAAGTGGCTGACGGAGCCAGGATATTCTAAGCATTCTAAGTATTCTAATAAAGTATTCTGATGCAAAATCCTTTAAATCAGAGATCTTTCCTAGTGGTTTACCATTCATACAAAGAAGTGGTTTTATTTTTTTAAACATCTTTTTTTGGAGTATAATTGCTTTACAATGGTGTGTTAGTTTCTGCCATATAACAAAGTGAATCAGCTATATGCATACATATATTCCCATATCCCCTCCCTCTTGCGTCTGCCTCCCACCCTCCCTATCCCACCCCTCTAGGTGGTCACAAAACACCGAGCTGATCACTCTGTGCTATGCGGCTGCTTCCCACTATCTGTTTCCCACTAGCTATCTATTTTACATTTGGTAGTGTATATATGTCCATGCCACTCTCTCACTTCGCCCAGCTTACCCTTACCCCTCCCCCGTCCTCTACAAAAAAAGAATGGGTTATGGTTGACATGGGCCTGGGAACCAAGGGCTTCAAGTTGGTGTGGCTCTCATTTGCCGTCACTCCCAGGGACCCACCTGAGGATCTGTCCCTCTTCCTGACCATACAACTCTGGGCCTTTTAGATTTAGAGATACTTGTTCCCCAAAGGGGCACCCTTGTGCCAGGGGACACGGCAGAAGACCTACTTCAGAATGGCCCACGGTTGATGCCCTAGCACTCAAGGCTCCTTGAGCGAAGGAGCTGGCAGACAAGAAAGAACACCATCTTGACCAGGAGGAGGTGGGGGTGCTTTTATACACAGGGGCAGGAAAGAATGTTTAGCACCCAGGCTTCTTGGTTATCCCTTGCTCTGCTCTGATCATAAAGGGGCAAGTGCACAGCATCCCTGACCTGGTAAGAACATGACTTCAGACTCAGGTCCATGAACGACGAGGACCTTGTTCATACCACCAGGAAATCCACCAAGACCAGCAGAGCTATACAAGGGTACAGGAAATCCAGAGGAAGGGGATGCTGTGTATTTGTGGTATCCCCAACACCAGCTGCTTCATGGGATATAGCTTCTCTCTCCAACCTTCTTCTTCTATTCTTCCTTATTCCATATATCCCTCGGGAGAAGACACCCACCCCTCCCTGGAATCCTAGGGGAACTTCTGGAACTTCCACCAAGAAGTAGATCTGAGTGGTGCAGGGGCTGCAGTGCACACTGGCATACACTGCCCAAACTCCTCTCCAGGAACAAAGGGCTCCCCCCCCCGATGCTACCTGAAGTGCTACCTGAGGAAAAGTGCTCCCTGAAGAAAGCCCTGAGCTATCACGGCTCTGTGGGGTTGCCTCATCTGAGGGGAACTTCTTTGTCTGAGCTCATGTACCATGCCCAGGGTGTCAACCCTCTCACGCCCTCTTGAGATGGCTCTGAATCATCACCCCAGCTCCAGAATTCTCTGTAGGGTCAGTGATGGAATGTGTCATTGGTCAGCTATGCCCCGTCCAATCCTCCTGCAGGGATGGATCCCATTAGCACTCCATAATACACTACTCACACGTGAACCTCCTTGTACAAAACAGATTCCCGAGGGGCTCTGGATGCAGCAGCTGCTGCCCGTAAGGACTGGGCTGGGCTTATTCAGCCTCCTGAGCTCAGTCTGTAACAAGTTCAGACTGACAGAAATCTGTGTGATCCCAGAAACACTGCCTTAGACGGCAGGTATCTCTCTTCAGGAATGATCCATGACAGAGAGATCACAGTGATGGCCACAGAGAATTAATCCCGGAGGACCTGGCATGAGTGGAGAAATGGACCCCATCCTCAGAGGTTCAGCTGTGGAAAATCATGAGACCATAACTGCTAAGGAATAGATAATCTTCAAGAGGGGCTGGTCTTGCTTTGACAGAAGAGCCAACACAACCCAAAGAAGGAGTAACTCATACCCTGGAAGAAGGTCCACACTTCATTCCTAAATCCTGAGATTAAGCAGATCTGAGGGAAAGATGAACAGGACAGCATCTGACATACACTTTTCAATTACCAGGGATCTTCAGGGAAAGTCTCTCTCAGCCTGGGTCATGACTGCATCCATTTCATGCGGTTATTAAACCAGACTCTACTATTGGCTCATTAAGGTTGAGAGTTGAAGCCGGTTCCACCAAGGCAGCCTAACCTGTGGATACGGGTTGCCAAACACCTCCCAATATTCTCAGCTCTTCCACAGTTAAGACTGTGTGATTCTGACAAACACACCCTGGCTTTGCTGACATGAGACCCTCTGGAAGTGCACCCGCTCAGTCAGATGGGTCCTACGCAGTTATTCAGTTGATTCTATGTCTCCCAGGAGACTTTTAAATTGATGTAAAATTCACACAACATAAAATTTACCATTTTAAAGTCTACTGTTCAGTGGCATTTAGTATATTCACAATGTTTTACAGCCGTCGTCACTATCTAGTTCCAGAGTATTTTCATCACCCCGAAAGGAAACCTCAGCAAACCTTGAGTTGCTGTCTAGGGTCCTTTCCACTGAAGTCTGAAGGACCCCTTCCAGCATTTCTTATAGGACAGTCCTACTAGTGACAGACTCCCTCCGCTTTGTTTTTCTGGGAATATTTTCATTTCTTCAGGTTTGGAGGATAGTTTTGCCAGATCTAGAATTCTTTGAGGTTTTTTCTTTCAGTACTTTAAATACATCATCCCACTGCCTTATGGCCTCCGTGATCTGATGAGAAATAAGTTATCTTTGAGTCCCTTGTACACAAGTTGCTTCTCTCTGCTGCTTTCATGAGGCCATCGTTGTCTTTCGACTATTTGACTGTAATATGTCTTGATGTGGAGTTTTATGCTTTTCATCAAATTTGGTGATTTGCGGGCCATTTTTCCCTCAAATATTTTCTGTCCCTTTCTTCTCTCTCTCCTATGTGTGTCTTGGTATGCTTAAGCAAAGACACTGTCAGTGACCAGGCCTCAGGATTCTGTGACCAGATGTTTCCCATGGTTTCCACAGATCCAAGACTGAATTTAGGTTAAGAGATTTCCATGAAGCGCTGGCTTCATCCAAGATAGAACGAGTCCCAAACCACCACCCACCCTTTTCCATCTTAGAAAAGTTCAACTGATAGCTCACATTGAAAGTATTTGAGATACTAGGAAAAAATATTTAACAGGGAAAAGTACAACCCAAAGCACTTGGATACTGTTAACGTTTTTAAAATACCATTTTAATGCAAAGAAGATGGGAAAACCCACCTCTGTCTTTACCATCCACTGTCACTAGCTCTCATTCTGCATTAGGAACAGTTCTTAAAGCTAAATCTTCATCTTAATACCTGCAACGCCACACGGTCAATCCTCCGCCATGCCCTGTGAAGCCCCACACCACCAGTCCTGTGCGCCCCAGGCTCACTTCCCACAGCCTGCCTCAGAACACCTGCACCTTCTTTGGAAGCTGTCCATAGGCTGGTAGGACCCACTTTGTCTGCAACATAAAAGGCTGAAAGTGCCTCAGAATTAACATCCCCCCAGATACCTATGGGATACCCTAACCAGTGTCGGGAGTATACATAACCCAACTTTCTCAATCTAGGACCATTTTGAAGTACTAGTTCCTAGAGCTTTCCTGAAGGGCTAATCTCTAGTCACGTACCGTAGCAGCTGGCTTAGTAAGATGCCTCTTACTTTCTGCCTTCCCTCCCCCACCCCATCACCTCCTCACTGCCTTGTCAGCAATTCCAAACACTCGAAGTGGACCCTTGTCTAAGGATATGTTTTTCTCAAGGTCGGATTTGGGGGGAACCCAGCAAAGACTCTGGGAGAAAATTCCATTCAAACATAGGCAAATATTTGGTCCTGGCCACTGAAGTCTTTCGCCTTAGATACTGCTGTTTTTTTTAAATGTCACATGTTGTGAAGTGACAATGAAGTAGGGAAAGCTATGGGAAAACTGTTTCCGCTAAGGAGCATGGTCACAGCTCAGGTCTGGTTACAAGTAAATCAGAACTGGGCTGGTCCTTAGCTGTGGAGGAAGCAAACTTGGAGGAAGGAGGAGGAAGGAGGAAGCCCACCTCAGCTGAGGTGTGAATATCAAGTTCACCGAATTTGAATAGAGGCAAAGGGAAGTTGAAATTTATGAAGGGAAAGAACGGTGTTAAGGCTAACGGAAGCCCACCCTACTCGACTTCATTAACTCCTGTTGCCCTGACATGCGTTTTTGACAGCTCTGATTAGTCTCTTCCCACTAGAAGCTCCATCAGGCCAGGAACCTTGTCCATCTTGTTCACTGATGCATCCCTTATACCCAGAACAATGCCTGGTACATAAACAGCAGGCATCCACCCTTGGTCAACAGAGGAGAATCTAGAGATCAGTTGTGCAGACAACTGCAAGATGAAAATGGAACTCGCCAGATGGAGGGGAATGCTAGAATCAGCACCAAGGTGAAGAGGGATGTCGAACTGCTACGTTCCCACCTCTAGAAAAATAGAATTAACTCATTTCAGGGAGGAAGACTGCATATGAGCAGAGAAGTCGTCACTTCAGCCAGTGGCGTCTCTCACTAGCCCACGGCAAACACACGGCTTTCAAAGGCTTCCCTTGTCCTCTGGAAGGAGATGAGTACAATGTGAAAGAAGAAGGTCACTAGCAATGCACCATTTTGTTAACAGCCACGTGGCTTTACCCAGTGACTAGGGAATTCAGCGCTGAAGGCTCTGAGCTTCTAGCATCATGTCTGTCTGTTTTATCATACACAGCACCTACCCGAGGCATTCACAAGGTGACCATGAGGATCTGCTTAGCTACCCTCGTCAGTTCATTCCACCTGTTGACAGCTGGCTAGAGACATCTTCCTTATTGAGCCAAAGCCTGCCTTTGCTGTAAATACCCACAGATCCTTTTCCTGATCTAGTGACCAGTACCAGCTCATCTCATATTAGACAGTCTTCTTTAAATACGAGTATTCTCACAGTCCCTTTTCCTGATCTAGTGACCAGTACCAGCTCATCTCATATTAGACAGTCTTCTTTAAATACGAGTATTCTCACAGTCCCTGAACCTTCAAGACCAAACAGCCCCAATATAAGCTATTCCCCAGAGGGAATAAGTTCTAGAACACTGAATCATATTCATGCCTGGAGCCAGATGGTTCATTCTTGATTCGATGCTTAAGTGACCAGGAAGTCAATTATCATTGCCTTCCTCATGATTACTTTAATAAATTAAAAAAAAAGTTGAATTACAATGTTGTATCAGTTACTGCTATACAGCAAACGGACTCAGTTACATATATATATATATATATATATATATATATATATATATATAAAATTTTCATATTCTTGATCTGGTTGCCACGGGAGCTTTAAGAATGAACACATGGGGCTTCCCTGGTGGCGCAGTGGTTGAGAGTCCGCCTGCCGATGCAGGGGACGTGGGTTCGTGCCCCGGTCCGGGAAGATCCCACATGCCGTGGAGCGGTTGGGCCCGTGAGCCATGGCCGCTGAGCCTGCGCATCTGGAGCCTGTGCTCCGCAACAGGAGAGGCCACAACAGTGAGAGGCCCGCGTACCGCAAAAAAAAAAAAAAAAGAATGAACACATGACTGTAAGACCACCTTACAGTTTGGGTGTTCCTGGCATTGATCCTAGTAGCCTGTTTTTATTCGTTCTTCCCAATGCCTCATTTTAAGTGAACATATACAGTGCTATCCATCATAGTGACAGAACTCATCCTCAGAGTCAAGCTTTGTCACTCCCTAAAATGGTATTAGGTTTACATTCATCTGTCCACCCTGGAGACAAGTGTCTTATGACAACCTTAAGGGTCAGTTAGCCCCACAGACCCTACAATATAGCATCTTAACTATACTCGATAGCCCTCATAGAAAAACACAGAATTAAGATTCATGTAACATTCCAGAAACATACATGCTCTGTCGATAAGCAGCCTTAGACTTTAGATTTCAAAGCTCAAATGTTTTTAATTTGGGATGAGACTGGATTGTAGACTTATGAGTTAAACTGAATAAATGATACCCTCAGTCTGTCTGAACATTTCAGAACAAGAGTGCCGAAAAGTTAAATATTGTTTTGTTTTTGTCAAGAGTCACATGTTGTATTTTGTGGCGTATGAGTGAGAGATTCTTACACACTGGCAGCTGGAAACAAGGATGACTCCTTGGGGTTTTATCAGATCTCACCTCATTTAGGAGATTAGCACAAGGTTACCAGGTTTGCCACAGGGCTCATGTCGCCATGAATCACATGGAAACATTGTTCTTGGCTAAGAAAAAGATTGACTAAACACAATTCAGCTAGTCAAATTGTGTCTTAATGGACCAATAACATTTACTTAATTACATTAGCAAACACTGATTCTGAGGTTGCTATTTATTTTTTACAATAGTACTGTCTGGTACCCAGTCAGTACTTCATGAATATATCCATGATGTTTAGTTGCAAGTTTCCTGGGGTCAAAGACTATAACGGCCTCCTATGTTTCTGCTGAGGCCACACATCCACGTCTTGCATTCTGGGCACAGTTAATGCAGTTTTCTTACTGAAGAGGGGCCTAGAGACAATGGCTTCATTTTAATTCATTTACCCCTCAGGAGAAGAGTTAGCATCAAGAGTTTCAGCTAAGTTTTACTGTAAGCATCTTGCCTTTTGCACTCCCACAGGACACCTGCCACCATATAGGTTTATTTGGATCAAGCAAGTGACACACTGAAGCTTTACACAGATTTCTGCTGGTCGATAGAGCAGTGTCTACCTCCATCACCATTTAATCCTCAGAGATCACAAGAGCTAGTGAATAAAACAATAACATCCCTAGGACAGGGCCTGGCTCTCCACGGGCATGGCCACTGCAGCTGTTTTCCTCATTACGGAGTCTTTAATTAGAGACCATTCTGTATCTTCCCAAATTTTGGATCGATATGACTGCTTTTATTGAACAGAGGACCACACACGGCTTTGGCTGTCTCTACCAACTGCCAGGTTAAATGGAAATTAACAAAGAGAAGTTCTAGAAGGAGCATCAAGACGGGCTTCAGTGTGTGGCCCTCCCCCATGCACACAAGGCTCCACTCCTCCAGTATTTAGCAACCCTCCACTGCTCCCCCTCTAAGCTCCCACCTGGCACTGGTTTCCATGATGATGTAGAATCCCTCAGCTGCTGTCAGGCCAGTCAAGGGTTCAGCCATCTCTTCCCTGCCCTGTACTTTGGAGTCAGTAACCCAAGCCTCACCCTGGCTTTCTGACCTGGGGGGTAGTCAGTTTCCAAGAGCCTTTTCTGAAGGACAGAGGAAGGTTTCAAAAGGAAAGAAGGGCTCTTCGAAGGGGCCTGGTGCAGGACCTCCTCATGGTCTCCTTCTGGGTCTCACTGGACGACGGCTGTCCCTCCATTTCCTTAGGGACTTGCATGTCTGCAGCCCTGCCCGCTGTCCCCTTAGGATATGCAAGAGTGATGACAGGAGAGATGGTAAGGGCAGGAGGGAAGGAGGCAGCCAGGGAGCATTGGGACACAGTCCCACAGCTGTGTTCACTGCAGTCTCACAGCACTTTCAGACACCCCTCCCCTGCCCCAAGAGCCTGGACCTTCCAGGCTTTACGGCCCTCCTCTCTGAGGACGGAGCCATTGGACCAGGATAGCTCTCTGAGGAGGGGCACCGTTTGCCTGCTTCCTCTGTCTTTTCCTTCCTCTTCCAATTTACTGCAATGATGAGCAGGTGGACCTGGAGCCCCTTTCTTGCCAGTTGCAAGTTTATGGGTTTCCTAGGATAAGGAATGCCGAGTTCTGGGCCTTTGAGGATTTCTGGAGGGAGGGTACAGTGATCACCTCTGGTCAGGTGGAAGGGAGGAACCCTGAGACAGTTCTGTTTCCTATGTCTTATTTCAAATGAGAAAACTACCCAATGCTAGTTTTCATGGTACATTTGGCCTGTAGGTAAACAAGAGGTATCATCCTCTGGGACCTTGCAAGGGTAGAGCTAGGGTTTCAGAGGCAGGAGAAATGATGTCAGCGAAGATTAAGTGTAGGAGTGGCCACTGAAATTGTGGGACCTAGTGGCAAAGGAAAATATGTAGGCCCTCTTGTTAAATCATCAAGAAACCCAAGGGCGGAGCCCACGGTGTGTGTGACTTTCCAGGCCACATGTCCACGAAGCTGGACCAGGTTAAGAGACTTGCTGTGAGGCCTGGACGTTTGACCTGGGTCTGAACAATGTCAGTAGAACACAGCATGTCACCACAAGGTCATTTTCTACATTAGAGTATCCCGAGTTTTTCGAAAGTAACTATCGAGCTTTAGAAATTACCTTTAGCTGCATCTACTTCTAGGGAGAACATAGGTCATACTGCTGCAACTAGGAAAAGTTAAATTACCAAAAAAAAAAAAAAAACAAACCCCTCACTTTTACAGATATCAGAACCACAGATGACTAAACTACATTCCAGAGATGGGGAAACTGTTGGGGGTGACGTGCTTACAACCAGCCACATTCTGCTGGTGGCAACTGTCAGTTCTGGGCACGGGCTAAGGATCTGACTGGCTCTGGCTGGGGGCTCTGCTGGGACAAAAAGCAACAGAGCTTTTGATTGTGCAGGGCTGCTGTGACAAACTGGAAGTTTGAAGGGCTCTGAGCATGGGGCCAGTTTTCCCAGGGGACATCTTCTAGGTCTTAGGGCTGCACAGAAGGCTGGGACTTGGGCTGAAAGCTTATAAGCAGTGTTGTCATGCTTGGGACACAGATGTGCTGGGGAAGGGGCCGCCCCAAGCACATTACTCCATCTCTTCTGAAGACATTTTCCAGGTGTCGAGGCTGTGGAGGGGGATGGGATGCTCTGATGGGCGGAGGGAGATCTCCACCATCCTTCATGGCGAAAGAAACGGATCTCCCAAGCTCTCAACCAAAGCCCAGAAATAAGGACAACCCAGAGTCTTACTGACACCTGGCCTTGATCAGCTCAGTCTTTGATGTAGGGTGAGGGGAGACTCTCCTCACCCCACACAGCCAACAGGGAAGATGATCTTTTCTGGTCGGAGATATTCTTAGATTTATTTATTCACAATGCCATTTGCTCAAATTGTTAGACATACAAAGAGAATATAGCCAAGAATCAAGAAGAAAGATAACCTAAGTAGACCTGCTGGCCATCCAGATATTAGCTCTATGAAGGATGTCAATGCTCCCTCTAGGACCCTCAGACTCCCCCCTCACCATTTGTATGGGAACAGTTGCTTCTACTTTATGAGTGTAAGAATGTGATAAGGAGTTAGCAAGACGAGGGATGCTACACCCCAATCCTTCTCATGTAGTTTCAAACTCCCGAATTATTTTAGTAAATCAGATCCAGTGATCTATAAAAATAATTTAGCATGATCAAATAGGTTCCCACCAACCCGGGAATGCAAGAGCTATTTTAAACGTAAAAGACAAAAACTCAGTGAAATCTGCCACATTAACAAAGCGTAAGAAGTCATGATCACTGGGATAGATGTAGAAACAGCATGACAGAAATCACAACACCTTGTCGTTAAATAAAGTAGCATCAGTAGATAAGGAATGAAAAACCCTATGGTAAACATTGTACTTCAATGGTGAAATATTGGAAACATTTCTTCTGAGTTTGGGAAGATGTCCAAAACTACTACTTTCCCTGAATGATATACTGGAGGTATAATAAAATAGAAAGATGTAGAAAGCCTAAGGAATCTAAAGAAAGAAAACTTATGCATAGATGACTATATGTATAAAATCCAAAAGCAGCTACAATCTATAAGAATAAATACGGTTTTTAACAAATCGCTGGATATGAGGTTAATTATTTTTAAAAAACCAAATTGCATTTTTATACACAGAATAAATGGTAGAAAATGGACTAAGAAGTACTGAGTACACAGGTATGTTTACAGCTGCAATTAATTTTCAAAGTTCATGTATGGTGTGTGTGCACTTTTCTGAATGTACGTTGTACTTTAAATTTATTTTTAAAATAAAGACATTTTTAGTGAAAATAAAATTGTCACCAGAAGACTTGCACTACGGGAAATAAGACTGTTGTTCAGGCACAACAAAAACAATCAACAAAATGAAAAGGCAACCTATGAAATGGGAGAAAATATTTACAAATCATACCTGATAAGGGGTTAGTATCCAAAATATATAAAGAACCTATACAGCTCAATAGCAAAAAAACAGTCTAAGATGTGGACAGAGACCTAAATAGACGTTTTTTCCAAAGCAGACATGCAAAGGGCCAACGGTACATGAGAAGATGCTCAACATCACTACTCATCGGGGAAATGCAAATCAAGACCACGAGGTATCACGTCACACCTGTTAGAAAGGCTTTCAAGGAAGAAATAAGTGCTGGAGAGGGTGTGGAGAAAGAGGAAGCCCTGTGCACTCTTGGGAGAAAGAGGAAGCCCTGTGCACTCTTGGTGGGAATGTAAATTGGTGCAGCCACGATGGAAAACAGTATGGAGGTTTAAAAAAAAAAAAAAAAGTAGAATTACTGTATGATCCAGCTATCCCACTTCTGGGTATATAACCAGAGGAAAGGAAAACACTATCTCAATGCAGTATCTGCATCGTCGTGTTTACTGTAGCAGAATTCACTAATGGCCAAGATGTGGAAACAACCTACGTGTCTATTATGGGTGAATGGAAAGATGTGGTACAGATACACACAATGGAATATTATTCAGCCAGGATGAAGTAGGAAGTCCTGTCATTTATGACATGGATGGACCTTGAGGGCATTATTCTAAGTGAAATAAGCCAGAGGAAAGTACTATACGCCATCACTTATACGTGGAACCTAAAAAAGCCAAACCTGTAGAAACAGTGGAATAGTGGTTACCAAGGGCTGGAGGGTCAGGGAAATGGGGAGGTGTTTGTCAAAGGGTACAAACTTCCAGTTGGAAGATAAATAAGTCCTGGGCATCTAGTGCACAGCATCGTGATTATAATTAGCGTTGTACTGTATACTTGGAAGTTGTTAAGAGTAGATCTTACATTTGACTATAAAAAAATGATAATTATGTGAAATGGTGGTGGTATTAACTAGCATTACAGTGGTTATCATTTTGCAATATAAGTATCAAATCAACACATTGTACAGTTTTTTTTTTTTTTTTTTTTTTTTTTTTTTGCGGTACGCGGGCCTCTCACTGCTGTGGCCTCCCCCGTTGCGGAGTACAGGCTCCGGACGCGCAGGCTCAGCAGCCATGGCTCATGGGCCCAGCCGCTCCGCAGCATGTGGGATCTTCCCGGACCGGGGCATGAACCCATGTCCCCTGCATCGGCAGGCGAACTCCCAACCACTGCGCCACCAGGGAAGCCCCAACACATTGTACATTTTAAACTCACAATGTTATACGTCAATTATATCTCAAAGCTAAAAAAAGGTTATTCGGGAAGAAGTAAATGGTTGCAGATGAAGCGTGAACAAATGAAGGAATGAAGAATGACAAATATAAATACTGACTAATAATGAGAGGTTTAAATATGGATTGAAATGATATAAAAATATGACATTAAAATCAGGACTGAGTACTGTCATAGTAATCTAGACATCTCACATTTTCTGGGAAAGAGGTAAGAGTCCTAATTTATATTAGAGTTTGATATCCCTAACATTGAAGAAATCCCTAGGATAACTCCTAAAAGATTAAACATTAGAGCTTGGAGGAGAAATAAGGAAAAATAAAAAATCAACCTAAAGAAAGCAAGAAAGAGAAGAATTGGAACTTAGAACATGTGGGACAAACAGGAAGCACATAGTATGATGTTAGTTAATTATCAGTAATTGACAATTATATTAAGTTTAAATGCAGTAAGTTCCAGTTAAAAGTAAATTATGGTCTGGATTTAAAAAAGAACACACAAGGCATCTTCCACTGGGTGTCCAGATCCAGTCTCCCTGCTTCTCCACTGTTTGTTCCAGGGCCCAGCCTACTGATAGCCAGATAGGCACTAGAGGGCACTGGAGCCTGTTGACAGGTAAGGGGAGACCAAGCAGGATGTCGGAGAAAGGGATGAGTGTGCGGTCCAGGTATTTAAAGGCTGCATCCCTCTGTGATGTTGCAGTGATTGGCTCTGTCTTCCTTTAAAGGCAGATCCTGAGACGAGCACTTTGGTGCTGTAGTTTATCTGAGAACTAGTTCCAGGAAGCAGAGGTGAGGAAAGAGGAGGAAAGAAAAGGGGAAATAGGAAAAGCCAATAAGGAATCAGCACCATTGGCAACAGGACCTCTCAGAGCCTGCAGGATGCCTCTTGGAAATGGCGACAAAGTACAGGAGTCAGGAGCTTCTATCTGCTGGCTCTGGCTGCCCCTTGTTTGAAGGTCAGAGCAGAGACATTAACACCTCCGCTTGTCTGAACTGGAAGGCCTAGTGGTCTCTGGGCACTGGAGAAGGTACCGATGCAAAAGGGTGTGAGTGTGCTGGATGTGGAAGTTGTCCTGTGTGGGAGAAGCTGTGCAATACAGACGCGGCTGAAATCAGTGTTGGGCTGAGGGGAGTGACTCGAGGTATCTGCCACAGTGGAGGTGCTGGGTAACAGAAACTGCTGTTTCCATGGTTTCTTCTTCAACTCCGTGACCTAGCCTAGTGGGGGTGGGAGACTACGGGAGTGGGGGATTTGGGGCCTCATGACGGAAGGAGAGTGATGAAGTAGAATGAACTAGATGGAAACACAGACCCCTGTGACTTCAAGGGCTCGACTGTGGGTCACAAGGACTCCTTGAACACCTGAAATGAAGAAACGAGCCTGATGGGTAAGGGAGGGAGCAGATGTGGCCGGAGGGTACTGGTTAACAGGGAAGAAGGGATTTCAAGTGACTCCAACCCACTCTCTGGCCCTACACAATTTCTCAGATGGAAGGAATAGCATATTAAATGCTAATTATCAGAAAGGAACCAAAAAGAGCCCTTTGCTTAAAAACTGACAGGGGTAGGGAGCAGGGAGAATAAAAATCAATGTCAAACTTTGTAAAAAGCTCAGCATAGGGAATTTCTGTACTTTCTTAGAGCTTCTAAGATGTAGTCATAGATTCTGAACATTTCTAAAACAGCAGCGTGCCAAGCTAACGGAATAAGAAGTTAATAGTCTTCCTATAGCATGTTTATCCCCGTTAACATCAGAATTAAGTATAGCATAATTACTACCTACATCTGGGCACTAAACATGTACCCATCCATGAAAAGTCAGTCCATGAACCTGACCAGTGCCAGCCAAGGGACTTGAAGTGGGCTCTGTCTGCAGTGCCCAGCCTGGAACCAAGACACAGGATTCTACCTTCATTCCTGTCACAACCCAAGAGTCTTCCTCTGGTCTTGAACTAGATTACTCACCAAGCAGTCAAGATACCAATTGTTTCCTGCAGCACTCCCCAGCAGAGCCCCGAGAGAACAGGTCTGGAGCCCTTCTAGGTTCTCCAGCTTCCTGAAGCCCTGCTAGACTGGACCCCCAACCAGATAGGTGCTATAGCTGGACTCAGCGGTCAACCGGGCTACTCTTGCGACTCTGGTTGGAATTATACCGGTGGAATGCTGGGAGCTGGATCTCCACAGCACCTCACTCTCTGTGGCCCAACAACCCTTGAGTCTAGTACCTTCTTTTAAAAATTGGGGAAGAATCAGTGACACTCCAGATAAAGATTCCCCCAGTATCATGAGGACCTTAAACAGGCTGTTCTAGCTCTTCAGGGTCCAATAAAGTCTGAGAAACACATTCTCCATGCCCTACTCAGGTTCTTCCTCCTTGGAGGAGGGTGACTTGAGCTGAGATGGCTCTGAGGCAAGAGTCATCCTCAAGTCTTGCCTCCCTGCCTCTCAAGCTTTCCTGGGGGTTTGGGGCGCAGGAGGGCCAGTGAAGTACCAACGATGAAATAGGAGGCAGGATACGCCTGCTGTGGCCGGTGACTCTGCTTCCAGATTATGGTCCATGTTCCACTGGTAGCTCATGAGACAGGCAGTGAGAACATTGGGAACATTTGAATAGTTTTATGTTCTGTTTTTATTAAAAGTTATTATATATTTGAAACAGGCATTCTTATAGTCTATGATATAATAGTTGTACCAGGAATTATAACTTCAAACACTTTTAAAGAAAACACTAATTTAAAATAAACGGGATGTCATTTGGTCTTTTATATTACAAAGGATGCATTCCTCTCCTACACCCACATCAGCACAAAGGAATCCATCAGAAACTGAAAGAAGGCGGGATGTGATCGAAGAGAGAAACCATGAATTTGTCTTTCACTCAGTCTCTTTGTGACTATCCTTTTCTCCCCTTCAACTTCCATCAAGGAAGATGGTTAGTGTCAAATTCAGGGCCATATAGAAAGAGACAACCAGCATCACGAAGCTCGGAAGCACCTGGGGTCCCCTCCCCACTTGTCATCCATGTATGTGTGAGGTGGATTAGAGGAGGAGGAACTTCAGAGCAGAGAGTCAGGGAAAGAGGTAAGAGTCCTAATTAGCCTGAGCTAATTAGCCTGAGCTCAAGAAGTCTGTAACCTCCTACGCATCCAATTCCAAGGGTGATACTTTCCTCTGGACCAGACTGCCTCGCCCCCTGCACTTCACCTTCAGGTCAGTGGTCAGATAGGTAGTCCCAGAGCCTGCACCCTGATGGAGAATCAGGTAGAACGTGGCCCCTTTAGAGGGGCAGCTGTCCTTGAACCATGCTGTGCTTCCTCGACACCAGAGTTCTCTCTCTCTGGGGCTCTCAAGAGCCTGGCTCCCCTTCTCAGAGCTATTGCTCCATCCAGTGAACTACTTCATTTGGAAACGGGATCGTACACCATTTGGTTTGGATGGGAATATTCTCTAGGTGTTCTAGAAGCAGCTAAGGCTGTGGCCAGGGCACATGGGTAGAGAAATCCTCCTGTTTTGGAAGCAAGCAGAACCACCCCCAGGGATGGATTCCTACTCCTGGAACCAGTATCACTGGCCTTTTATTCTCAGTGCACGCGGACTGGCCCACACTCCTCAGCCTTAGTCACCACCTCGGCCTGGCAGGGTTTTCCTTGTGGTGTCCTTACCACCCTCCAGGTCAGTGACTGCTGCACCCTGAAAAGGAACCTTCGGTCCAGGCTTGATTGCTCCTAGCCTCACAAAACCATCCTGCGGTTGACTGCAAGACGTGATCTTCATAGCCAGAGACACTGCCAGGCCTCTTTCCTACTGTGCCCGGTTCAGATACCCAACAACATAATAGAATCTGAACCCTCTGAGTAGCATCCACTGAGGACACAACACAAACACACTGGACCTTCCTGCGGACAGAGTGCTGGTTGTGACCTAAAACGGGTTCCTCTGGCCTGTGGTACAAAGACCTCTAACTGGAAAGTCCAAAAGCATTTTCATCTCTGGACATCAGTTGGCATTGGAAGAATAATTGCCACGTTTTGCTTTTGAGGGACAAATCAAGGTTCTGTCTTGGTGACATTTTGTCCTTGGAGGATACCTAAAAGTAGGCTGAGGTCACAGACACAGTGTGATTTATTTTGGGAGAAGGTTCCAGCTGAGAAGGAAGCCAGCTCTGTGGGCCTTTTGTGCTTGTTAGGACACGGAAGCAAAGCACCTCTTGCTCAAAGCCACCAGATACAAATGTAGAATATGTGGCGGGGTGGGGAGTGTCTGTGGCAAAACTTCAGTTCATGTTTGACACAGTGAGTTCTGGTGACAACATGGCGATATGGACCCGAGGAGCCCCCAGACAAGAACAGGATGAGAGGGAGACAGCAGGGCAGCAAGACAGCAGGCCAGTGGGACTGCCAGTGACAAAGACGAGATCTCTACCCCTTCTTAGCGTTTAGAGATTCCAGCCCAGCACTGGACTTTCTTAGAACCATTCTCTGCAAGGCCATGGTCACCTCTAATGTGGATAACAACGTGCCCAGTGTCTGAGGCCCGAGCTGTGAGTGGATCATTTTCCAGATGAAGAGTCACTACTTTATGGACAATTTAAAAATACTGTGAGCTACCTTGGGGGCTTGGTTGTGTCTAGGAGTTCCCTTGGGAGGTGCCTGGAGTCTTCAAGGTCACAGCAGAGGGAGGCACTCGTTCATTTCTAACAAGGGGGTGGTGGCAGAAGAGTTCTGGGAAGAAGACTTGAGTTTAAGTACGGTGGGCTATGCCCCAGAGGTCAGAGGGACAAGTAATCAGGACACTAATCACACCAGCCATCCTCAGACTCATTCCATAAAACAGAGCCACAAGTAAATTAACGTGAACCACACGTGACTCAGATCCCACCAACCACAGCTCCAAACTGTAAGGTAAGAAATTTCATTTGTTGCAACATGTATAGAAACCAAATCCTTAAGACGGGGAAAACAATTTTCCTGAGTGTTACGTATACTCAATAAGAACCCGTGACAGCCTGTGTCTGACGTCCTCCCCCAGCCCACATGGTCTCATACTGTATGACCTGCAACCTTGAGTGACAAGGCTCTAAGCAGCACCGTCCCTGTGGTACGGTGTTGTGAGAAACATACAAGACCAGAATAGACAAGAACTACAACTTGCATGGCAGACAGATCTGTGATGCTTGGACCTCCCTTCAAGAATCAATCAAAAACGAATTTGTCTAGAACTACCATACAACCCAGCAATCCCACTACTGGGCATATACCCTGACAAAACCATAATTCAAAAAGAGTCATGTACCACAAGGTTCATTGCAGCTCTATTTACAATAGCCAGGATATGGAAGCAACCTAAGTGTCCATCGACAGATGAATGGATGAAGATGTGGCACATATATACAATGGAATATTACTCAGCCATAAAGAGAAACGAAATTGAGTTATTTGTAGTGAGGTGGATGGACCTAGAGTCTGTCATACAGAGTGAAGTAAGTCAGAAAGAGAAAAACAAATACTGTATGCTAACGCATATATATGGAATCTAAAAAAAAAAAAGGTTCTGATGAACCTAAGGGCAGGACAGGAATAAAGACGCAGACGTACAGAATGGACTTGAGGTCACGGGGAAGGGGAAGGGTAAACTGGGTTGAAGTGAGAGAGTGGCATGGACATATATACACTACCAAATGTAAAATAGATAGCTAGTGGGAAGCAGCCGCATAGCACAGGAAGCTCAGCTCGGTGCTTTGTGACCACCTAGAGGGGTGGGATAGGGAGGGTGGGAGGGAGACGCAAGAGGGAGGAGATATGGGGATATGTGTATATGTATAGCTGATTCACTTTGTTATACAGCAGAAACTAACACACCATTGTAAAGCAATTATACCCCAATAAAGATGTAAAAAAAAGAATGAATTTGTCATTCAGGCAGGAGCCTCCCCCTGTAAGGGCAGCTAGGATCTGCTGTAGCCTTTGAGCTGAAGCCACTTTCTTCCCAATGACCACACATGATGGGGTGTTAAGGCCTGGCCACTTCTGCCACACATAGGACTTCCCTAATGGGCAATCTTTGCTTTTGAGTTCCAACTTTGGTTGTCTGAGACTCTGTCATACCTGCACCCGCTCTGAAGCCATCCTTATCCACTCCTGCTTCCTTTCTCTTCTATCCTCTGAATCGCTGCAGCAGATGGTAGAAGGGACTTCAGGGCATGGGAAAGGGTAGATATTACACACGAAGCCAGAATAACCCAGAGGGCTCTGTACACAGTGTCCACAGGTCATGCCCTTCAGAAGCCCATCAGGACTGTACCCTGAGAGGGGCATGGCCTCACTAAGCTCAGTGGTGGCCCCTCTGCGGGCCACGGCTGATGACAGCGGAGCTTCCTCAGTGGGGATGATCAACCCCAAACCAACAGAGGCTAGGTGGGGGCGCTCCCTTCAGAAGCTGGAGCTGTGTGTACACATTACATACACACTTCATGCCAGCCCACCATCCCCCTTGAGGAAGCAAGCACGGATGAACAGTAGGCTGAATTCAGTTGCTATCAAAGCAGTCATGATTCTCTGCCTGACCTGGGTCTCAGATCAACCTATGGGAGTGAACATGAAGTACAGAAGTATAAAAATTCCTGCATCTCATGTTAATGCCCACCATGGAGGAACCACTGAATATCCTAGTAGAGAAAATGACTCTGGCCAGTTAATCTCAGCCAGTCCTTGATATGAAGAATAAAGTAGTGATAGTTGCTACAACATGGATCAACGTTGAGAATGTTATGCTGAGTGTAAGAACCAAGACACAAAAGGCCACTTGTATGATTCCATTCATAGGATTGTCTAGAATAAGCAGGTTTACAGAGGCAGGAAGTAGATTAGTGTTTGCCTAGAGATTGTGGGTGACTTGGGGGGACAAGGAATGACTGCTATTGGGTAAGAGTTTCTCTTTGGGCTGATGTGCTTAAACCAGTGATGATGGTAGTACAACTTTGAATATACAAACTCCTTCAAATGTATACTTTAAATGGCTGAATTTTATGGTATGAGTTAGGTCTCAAATTTGTTAAATATATACTAGCTGGCATTTGTCAGCAGCCATGAGAGAGATGGTGCAATGGGCATGTGAACAGAGAGGCTATGGTGGCAGTGATGGAGGCTACACAAGGGCCCAGTGGCAGGGCAGCCCACCCCTCAAGGCTAAACCAGCTCTTGCTCCGAGTGTCCACCCTGCCAGCAGTAGAGGCCAGTCTTGAGCTCCCGACATGGCACTGTGCCTCAGGAAGACCGCCTACCCACGTGGTGTCATTTACTCTATCGGGTGGGTTCTTTCCTTCCTGGAGGGGCCAACAGTTCATTCTTATGTTGATGGAGATATATTCCAGGTATGGATTTGCCATCAGAACCTCAAACAGGAGCTGCTCTTGGGGGGCTCACTGAATGCCTGACCCACAGTATGAACTGCTACATCGTAGCAGGACTGTTGGAGCCACTTTACAATGAACGATGAAGGCGAGACCCTGGAATCCAGCGGCCGCCTCACATACTGCACCTTTCCGAGGCTGCAGGCCTGATGGAGCATTGGCACAGCCTCCTGAAGGGGCAGCTGTAGCTCCTCTGCAAGGATAGGCATCATCCTTCAGGAGGCTGTATACACAGTGAAACAGATGACTCTATGGCGCTATGTCTCCACTGGGAGGAACACGCGGGTGCAGGAACCAAGGGGTTGAAACAGGAGAGGCCCCAACTTGCCATAATTCCTAATGACCCACTGGGGGGGACTTAGTCTAATCCTGCAGAGCTAAGAGTTGCAGCGGCAGGAAGCCCAAAGCTCTGTTCCTCAAAGACAGCACACTCTTACCAAAGGATCCCTTTGACCGTCCAGTTATGGCTGCTGTCTGGGTACTTTGGGCTTCTTGTGTCCAGGAACAGCGGGCAGGAAGAGTGAGCACCATCTTGGTAGGGACACCGGACCTCACTGAGATAGGGTTTCTGTGACACAAGGCATCAGAGTGGAGGATGGATGGCACTGAGTGGTTCCTTGGGACATCTCTTGGTCCTCCCCTACCCAAAGGTAAACAGACAAGTACAGCAACACCAGCCTGAGAAAGGATAATTATCAGGGGCTCAGATTCCCTCCAGAATGAGCTCAAGTCACACCATCAAGTAAGCCACTGAGAGCAGGAGAGGTGTTAGCTGAGGAGCGAGTTTAGGATGGGCAGAAAGAGGAGCAGGAACATGAGTGCCAGTTACAGCCTGAGACCAACTGCGGTGACGGTGTTGTAGCTCATTCCTCCACCCTCCCTCTTCTAAGTCTGCCCACCAGAGGCTGGGGAAGCTGCTCCCCTACATACATGGAGAAGTGTGTGCCTTGGGTCTTGAAGAAAGGTGTTCGCCTTCAAGGAGGAGTTGTCTGAGAGCCTCCAGTGGTTGGTGTTTTTAGGACTCATCTCAGCATTGGGGGGTCTGTTCTTCCTGGGCAGCCTCCTGCCAATGACTGAGCATCTCTACCTGACACAGGGCTTCTCTAGGTGTCAGTTCATGCCCTGGAGTTCCCCATTTGATTAAAATGGTCCTATCTGCACTGTGGCCGAGCCTGGCTAGGTAAGGATGAGGAAACAGGTGATGAAAGAAAAGATGAAGTGATGTGATACAATTGCACCTCCCCTCCGGACACCCCATTACAAAGTTGAAAACTGACACAGGTTTAGCTTAGCAGGTTCATTCACTAGGCCCAGAAAGGTCACAAAGAGATTATACTTTTGAGTAATCCAGGGATGAGAGACAAAGGAGAACTTATTAGCCTGCTCGCTCTCATCTCTTCCTGTAGGTCAAGGTTCACCCCATGTGGAGCTGAACCCCAGACTTCAGGTACCTTTGGTGTCTTCTTAGGAACCCAGATACCATACCCCATGTCATCCTGTTGCAACCAGGTCTAAAAGTAGAAGGTCAACCTGAACCAGGCAAAGCAATACGATATTCAAGAAGTCCTAGAACCTGTACAAGGTCATCACCAACATGCTCTCCATCCCTAAAATAAAATATTCTGTGAAATCTCATAGATGAGAATGTGTCCACGTTGGAAATCAATGATTGCCCACGAAACAGCCTGCACCTCTGAAGCGGAAGGCGAATCCCACCTCCCACAGTGACCAACTGATGTGCTCACGGCATACAGCAGCCATGGGGTTAGCACTGAACAGTCTACACTCCCCGGCATGGGATTCTGGAACGCTCATGCGGTGGTCATAAGGTGACACGTGGAGACTTTACTAACTCCGAGATGCTTCAGTCAGAAATAGAAGGGGGACAGGACCCTGACCCAGAGGGGAACATAGAATATCAAGCCATGAATGTGGAAGAGAAAGTCCTGTTCCATACTTAGATCAGGAATATTCAAACCAAGCCTCCATTTTTGTATAAAAACTCCTTCAAAAGAAAGCCTTAGGTACACAGCTAAATTGAGAGGAAGGTACAGAGATTTCCCATGTGCCTCTCCCCACCACCCTCATGTACAACCTCCTCCGTGACCAACATCCCATACCACAGTGGGTATTTTAACATTTGTAATGTTTGAGGAACTGACACTGTCACATCATTATCACACAGAGTCTATAGTTTACCTTAGGGTGTACTCTTCATGCTGTACCATTTGGTATGTTCGGACAGCTGAACAATGACACGTATCTATCATGGTCATACGTGGTATTTTCACTGCTCTAAAAATCCTGTGCTCCCCCAAGCCTCCATTTTTATTTCCTCTGAGTAGTCTCAGTACCAACTTCCACTGGTTTCTCTCTGTCTGGAGGTCTTTGACCCCGAGAACTTATTTGTAGCACCCTCTGGGCTCTCTTGTCCAAGTTCAGGAAGCCTGATGTAAGGATTGTTGCAGGACATGGAAGACAGTGTTCCAGGATGAATGTCAGGAAGCCCTGCCCCCACTCTGGTTGCAGGGAAATCACTGAACACCTGGCTCCCACAAAGGGTCTTCTGTGCCTATGATCACTGAGGACTTTCCCCTCCATTGTAAGAGCTGTGTGTGTCTTCTGAGGCATATGTTCTTCTCTACGGGCTCTGTCCCTCTCAGTACTGGTAAGAAACAGCAAAAATAATGTCGCTTAGGGAACCACTTCCTTAGATTAATGTCACCATGAGAATAAACTAATCTACTCATTGGCAGCTTCCACATTTAATGTCTCTGTCCATGAGGAGATGCCACAGGAAAGCATCTCTTCAAAATTCCGGGGATGCCTGAGGAAGGCAACTCTCGGTAAGTCCCGGGAGCTGATCTATTTGACTCTTGCTCTGAGCACCTAACCCTCCAGAATTAGGTCAATTCACTCCATTTACAGAGCCACTGAATTAGCTCTCCGTGGAAGCACCTCTCCTGATCTCTCCCACCACCCAAGAAACACCAACACACATTCTGCCAAATGCTGTGTAAGACCCAGCTCATGGGACAGATTGGCATTCTTCCTGTGAATCAGGTAGGGTAGACACTTTGCAACTGAGAAATCAGGAGCCTTTAGATTTCTTAAAGTGTACCAATACACTTCCAAGGAAAAGGCATGCACGTTATTTCCAGAGATCTCATGAACTGTCACAAGAAATGCCACGAGGCAGAAATTCTTCCAGGAAATCTCTGGATCACGTTGGCCACAGTTTGAAGCTAATCAGGCACAGCTGTAGCTCTGTGGTCTCATCCAATTACGGGGAACAGCTCTTCTGGGGCCCTGGTAGCCTTCTCCTTCTTGAGGAGACGAGGAAAATGAACTCAAGAAAAGCAGGACTAGCAGGATGATCTATTCCACATCACTGAAGTTGGTCCCAGAGCCGCAACTGGTGTCCATTGTCTTCCTCTTCCACGCTCTGTTCCGAGATCTCCCTGACCCTCAGTTACTACCTATGCTGCACTTGCTGGCGTAGGTGGTTAGAACTCACTTTCATTCCTGAAGGGTCTGAGCCTCCAGCAGACATATCCTTCTCAGGATGGTGGCTACACTCGTCCACTCACAGTCACAACTGGGCGGGGGAAAATCAGTAAGTCACAACTGGGCGGGGGAAAATCAGTAAGCATCCAAGTGGATCGCCTGAGTACCACATCCCTTCCTCTCTGCCCTCCTTTTATATCAGCAGCTCTACTTCCAGCTGATCACCAGCATTGGTCATCCCTGCCAGAAGGGCGCCTTTTCTTGCCTGATGGTCCTGGATACAAGGAGTCTGAAGTGCCTGGGATGCGGTCACATCTTATACTTCAGGGACCCCTTGCCGTGTCCCCGGCAAGAATGAACCCTACTCCCACCCTCTCCAAGTCTCCACCCTCTTGGGACTAGGACCTCCAATCCTGCAGAGCTGAACTGGAGGTGATAAGCACAAAGTCCTCTGTAAGAGACTAAGAATGATGCTAAGTGAGGCCACACCTACTTCCGCCCCTTGGTGTCTGGACTCACGGGTTCTTCCTATTGGAATAGACCACCACCTAGAGTTCTTCTACTTAGTGTGCATTTGAATCCCGAAGGATGGCACCCACCCTCACGGAGCATTGCCTGAGCTGGTGTTTCAGCTGTACATACAGCAAGCCATTACTATGCTTTACCAGGACAGTTCTCTATGGTGCTGTAAGCAGATGGCCCACCTTGATTTAGAACCCTGGGAACCTGCAGTGTGATTTTCTCATGGTGGTTTACCATGAGCCCCATGAGGCCCCCTTTCCCACCACTCACATCTCCAACACCCTAGGGTCTGCCTGATCATTGGCCCAAGTGTCAGGGCATTTGCTCCACAGCCCAGACCTGCTGCAGAACCCATTCCTGCTCTCGGCCTCACACAAAGCTGGTGGCCTCTTTCATGTCATCCAGTATACAGGTTGGGACAATGTACCTAGATTTGGAAAGTGGCCTCTAGAACCCCAACAGGCTTGGTAGGCACTGTGATTCTTTGCCATTCTAGATGCAAGATACAATGTCTTTTCCTTTGCAGAGATGTCCCAGCATGTCTTGACCTCCTGATTCTAAAGTCATTACTGAAACAGCAAGCTCCCCAAATCCTTGGAGAATTTCTCTCCCACCTTCTGGGGTGCACGTGTCTTACCAAGTCCCCCTACGTGCTAGCTCTCTCTTATTCATCATGCATGATGGTTGGCATTGTCGATGTAATGGATTTCTTGTTCTGCAGGATGCTCGGCCATTTCAGTCTTTTCGAACCAGAATATAACAGAGCGGAGAAGTCTACATAGTCTTGGGAGAAAACTGAATGTCTTTACTGAATGCTGAAGAGCAAAGTGCTTCTGATCCTCTTGCCCTATTGGGATATAGGTTAATGCATGTGCCAAGTCAGTGGGCATACAGCACACAGCTGATGCACCTGAGTGCAATTCCTGCTCTACAAGGATGCTGTGTCCACCACAGCAGCTAGGATCAGGACTTCTACTTTGAAGCTCACAGTGGTCTATGGTCATTCTGCAGAATCTCTCCAATTTCTGTAGAGGCAAGACAAGTGAACAAACTGGGGATGTAATAAGGACAACCACACCTGCCTCCTGTGTATCCTTAACGGTGGCATTGACTCTTTGCCATTGCCCTGGGATACAGTATCGTTCAGGATTTGTTATTTTTGCTGGAAGAAGTGGCAGCTTAAGCGGCTTCCACTTGGTCTAACCTACAATGATAGTTTATTTCACAGGCCAAGGATGATGTGAAGGTCATTCCACATCAAGGATGTCATTCCCAGTCGTGGATCCAGGAACTGGAGAAAAGACAACTAGGTGTGTCTGAGGGTATAGTGGACCCAGAGAAAGCTGGGCCTTGTCCAAGTGCCCATTTAAATCTTGGCCCCAAATGCTTCCTTTTAATTAGGAAACAATGAAGGTAGAGGTTTTGGGGTATCAATGTCATCTAATCTCGTCTCTAAACAATCTTTGAAGTGGCTGGGTTTTCTCTTTTCCTCACAGTATTGTCTTGAATAAATGGCCACCGTCTTCTCAGGAGTTTATACTTACGTTGTGGATTATATACTTGTGTTGTCAAATCACAAGAATATATACTCGTGTCGTGGATTCTTTGGGCATCCGGCCACTTCTTTAGTCAACGGGTTCTGGGTCTAAAAACCATCTTAGGTCCAGGAATTGTGCAAGAGATCTTAACCCTTCTATGATGACTGCTCTATCTCCTGCTTTTAATTCTCGCTTCCTTTTGATCATATCTATAGGCTAAAATAGATATCTAGCCAAGAAGTGTACTGCTTAGTATCTGACATTCTATTAAATCATCTCTACTGTTCTTTGAAGGTCTTGGCCTCTTGGCTACAATAGTCACCTTTCCAACCGTTAGGTGGTTAGGTGCTGCCCTCTGGCCTCTCTTGCTTGGACTGGGGTGGGGGTGTGAAGTAATCCTCACTGCTGATCAGTGACCTGAGTTCCATGAATGCCTCTGCCATCAGCCCTGTCCTGCAGGGGAGCCTCCAACGCACTTAACGATGCTCTTCTCATCAGTGCATTCCTGGTGGCCTTCATGAAGGTCTTGCAAGGGCAGCATCTCGCATTCATCTTCTGGACTCACATAATACACGCTCTTCAACATGTTCACTTCCCTGGGCCTCTTCATCCCCTTCTCTGCTGTCTGCCAGGGCAACTCAAGCATTTCACTTAGAAGTCTGGGAAAGCTCTTTCTGAGCAAGGGGCCAGTGCGATGAGTTTCTGCTGTCCCCTGAGGTTCTTAGGGGTGTCCGAAGAGGGAGAGATGATGATTCCTTTGGCGGTCCCCTTCAAGAGTGCCCCAGCCTCCTCTAAGGTATCAGAGATACCACTGGGCTCTACGACCCATTCTGCACTTGCAGCTTCCCAACTGGTACAGGTGAAATGCCATTCCTTGATGAGCTTCATTTTCCTAGTCTCAACAGTGCCATTAAGCTTGCTATGGTAGGAACCATTCTGAAACTCATAGAACCATAAATCTGAGATCAATGAAAGTCATTGATTAGAACTTACCATTTTGCCACTGTAGATAGCAAGAAGCCTGCAAGATGGCCCGATTTGCTTGCTCTGATATTCACCATGTATCCAAGGGATGTGGCTAGCACAAAGAGGTGCCGCCGAATGATCAAGTTTTACAGCACTTCTTCCACTGGGCAGGCAGTGGATATAGTTTTGGATGTTGATGGATGTAGCTTTCAATCTCAAATGAGAAGAAGCATTTAGGAAGACTTTAGGCGGATAGGAGGGGAGCTCCTCAAGAGAAAGGTCTTGCTCTTCTTGGGTAACTCACCCCAATTCAGCTCCTAGCCTCGCGGGCAGTTGCCTCAACTTGTACCCTCTGGCATCTCTAGAAGTGCATTTTCCCCCAACTTTTTAAAATTTGCATTGCAAGGAGTAGGAAAAAGGAATAAGTTGTTTTAACGTCTCTTTATTCTTAGTGTAAAAGCAAAGGAAAAGAGTGGCTTAAAAAATAAAGACCAAACTACCTGAGATTTCCTTCATAGAAGAGGTATTTTAAGAGTCAAATGTTATCCTTGCAAACAGATTTTGTGTAGAGATTTTAAGTTCTTTGTACCCTTTTGAGGTTTAGTTACTAATAAGCGGTACTGCAATTTACCACGTGATCTAACTCCATCAGTTAAACTCCTTCAGATTCTCCCAAGCCATGAAATAGCTTGCTTAGTTTGGACACCCTCTCGTGTTTATGTCAACCATGGTTATGGAGAGCGGCCGTCTATAGATGTAGAGCTGCAGTCAGGAAACCCAAGAGTTGGAAAAACCCCCATACCAAATTCAAACCAACACATCCATACCCACAATTCCTAGTAAAGAATCCCCAAGGTAATGATTTGAAAAAGAGTTTGTTCAGATATCCAGGTAGCTCACATTTAGGCTTTTTCTTAGATATTTCATATAGAAAAAGAAATCCTTTTATCTAGTTCTTCAGGTAACAGAAGAGGCATGCCTCTCTGAAATAGCTATGTTATTATGAATAGAGAATTGCATCTGAGTATACAACTTTGTTTAGTGTTTAAGGTCACAACTTTCAGGGAACAAAACATTTCCATGAGGACAGAGCTGGAAGAGCTAGTCATACATCTCAAACCATGGACTTTAACGGCACGTCAATTAGAATCCACTTATCTGAGCTGTAGAAGTGGACACAATCTTCCCTTTGAGGATGGGTCCAGGCACCTTTCTGGATTAATGGCACATAGGTCTAAAATCCTCCTGTGTTACTGTGGACATGGCTCTTAGCTTAACCTTTTTTGCAGCAAGAGTGGAGGGATTTCTAGTTTTATAACCCTGCTAAGGCTGCCCTTATTCCCAGAGGGTCAGTCTAATTTCTTTGGGTTAATATAGATTTTTATTTAAATCTTCCATGAGTAGCTTATCCTCTAGCCACTTTTTTAGCTGGAAAGCTGGTAGGGATCAGAGAATTTAATGAACCTAAGAACTTATTGCTGGTTTCAAAGAGAGTAAAATCCATTACAGCTCCTGTGTAATACCACGTGACCTGTTGACCATGGAGACATAATACCCAAGTTCTCATAAGATTTATGTATCCATGAGGGGTTAGTGAATAAGCTAGAAGATTCTAGATGTGTCTTCCTTCAGCTTGGCTGCCTTCAACCAACTCTCACAAATATATCTTTAGTATGGATCGTTCAGCCCCAACTTTTCAGTATCTTATTGAAATCTGAGGAAGGAGAGCTCAGTCCATAGTGACCCCTGCCTCTTGCCTCCCAAATTCCATGGGTCACAATCCCCATATTACATGGGAGTCTTCAATTCTGTCTCCCATGCAGATCAGGACATAGATGCTCCAGGGAAAGCTGAGAAAAATGTAAGTTCTACTTTTCGTCTTCAATCATTTCGGTCCCCTTGACTTTCCTTTTCATTCCCTAGTTAAGACCCAGCTTCATTTACCAGTACCTCCGGCCCCTAAAAACCTCATAATCTAACAGAACTTATTCCAAGGCTTGGCCATACCCTGAGGGAATCTGGTCTAATTAGAAGACCTGCACCCTGGAGTTCCTCTGGTCTTGGCAAATCACATTGCTTCATCATGCCCTAATGTGTGACTAGTTCAGCCAAGTCCTCTCCACGTTTGAATTTCGTTTTGAAAGAATAAACTGAGGCCAACATGAAGTGGAAACTTCAAAAAACTGGGCATCTAGATTGATCTGCCATTGAGAAACTGCCATTGAGAAACTGAAGCTCTAGAAAGGTTAGTAATATCAACTCTCTAACAATCCCTGAGAAGCCGTTCCCTAGCCAGTGCACAGAGCAGTAAGCTCCAGGAGCCCGAATGTCATGAATCTAGATCTTCCTTTAAATAAGGTCTTGCTGCCCAGCTGTGGGCAGTGGGGCTAACAAGCCGCTTCCAGATGTCAGCTCCTTCAGGGCTGCCTCATGTGAGCCGCTTTTCCCATGATCATACCCTTCTCAGGGGATCAACAGCCAATGACGGACAAAGGTGGGAGTATAAGGACCTGGCTGCTCTGACCCAAGGATTTGTTGGATCCAGATTCAAGTTCAATACTTCCTCTGCCTGATTCTATGTCTTCCCTCTTCTTCACCCAGGTTCTGTGCCTAGTAGACGTCCTTTCTGTAGGACCATTTCTCAACATCTGCTCATGGAAAATATAACCCATGAGAGAGAGAACAGAAATACAAGATTCAGAGAAAAACCATACCTGTTAGGGAAAAGGAAGACACTTGGTCATTCTGGCATTTTGCACCTGTTCTTTTTGTCTGTGTTCAGACAGAACTGCAGAGGGGTCTTGTTAATGCCTTGTGCCATCGTTGTCATAAAGCAACATTAACGCCGGTATTCTATGAAACTAAGTTTGGCTCCACGACCCATTGAATGCTATCAAAACGCTCCCCACCCATCTCTCTCGTCTCCTTTGGCCAAGGGCAGAAGTCAGACCATCCATATCCTAACCAGTGCAGTAATTCCAGTTAGAAGCTTGTCCTGGGCACACAGTCTGTAGTTAGACTTACTCATATTCCTTTTATTGCATGATAAATTATAGGAATATCTGACTTAACAGATGTACTATAGCTCTGAAGATTCTGGAAAGGATTCCTCAGCCAACTGTAATGGCAAAATAGTGCTCATAAACAGGACTAGGTTCTGGTTAGGAAAACATGTCCCGAAATCCAGCTGGGTCAGTTGTGACCAGCCAGGTGGCTTTTCTTTTAGCCAAGTTATAGACCCTTGTACCTGATTGGTTGTACTTATGTAGTCCCAGCAAGAAGTGTTTGTGCTAGCCCAAATTCCTCCTTGCCCAGTTATGACTGATGAATTTAAACTGGATTGCTAGGTCTCCAAAGAAGAGCTTGTCATTAATGCCTTTCTAGGGTGAGACATTGCTGACCACTTTCCATTTGTATTATTCCCACTATGCGAATCCAAACTTGCACAGCTTGCGCGAACAGCACGTTATTGGAAATTCTCCTAAGTAGCCCACAGCTGCTAATTTGGGAGGTTTCTGGGTGTCCTTAAGGAGAAATGGTCCACTGGGTGGGAGGTGGCTTTAAGGCTGAAAGTCTAAAAATTACCCCTTGTTCATTCTGTCCGCCTCTCCCCCCGAGGAGCCCTGTGTGGCACTGTCCTCTCCTAGGCTCTGAGTATGTGACAGGTAACCTTCTGTGGCTCTCATCTGTCCAGCTGTAGAGTGGGGGTGAAGAGGGTGATTAAGACACAATTCACAGCAGTTGCCTTAGTCTGAGAAAGAACACCCACCATGGCTTTGTGTTTGCTTAAGTGTCAGAAGACGAACATAAAGGATCAGAAGAGGCACGTTTAGCTGGCTGCTAGTAGTAGGCAGCAGTAGGCAAGGTTAGTGGATGTCAAGGGAATAAAGAAAGATACTGGGGAAATCAGAAAGCCAGTATTATTTCATTGTCTCAAGAGAAACAGCCTATTCCCTGCAGTCAGCAGCTCGATTTGACAGTTTGGGCTGGAAGCTGCCTACTCCCTGCAGGAGTCACCTACCAGAAGGTTCTGGAAGTAGGAGAGAAGGAGGCATACTGGCTAGGGACCCAGGGATGTGAGAACCACCTAGCAGTGAGTTTCCTGGGTTTTTGTGTGACCTTCTGTACACCCCTGCCTGGGCACTAGTGAGATCCGAAGCCAGGAAACGCCAACAGGCACAGATGAGAAACAGCCCCAAGAGAAGTCTACTCTCTCTAGCCAAAAGCCTGGGGAAAGGACCCCCAACATGACAGGAGCCCTGTCATCGCACCTGCCTGTTCTTTAGTTGAGAAAAGTCAAGCCCCTCCCCCAACTTAGTGAGCACAGCTGCAGCAGAGCTCATGGAGGAAACTCCTCTTCACTCCCGCAGGGGTGAGGGGGTGGCCCTCTCTCCCAGAGCCCGCGGACAGAATGCTGAGATCCAGCTCACTTCCCTCCGCTGGGAGGGAGCTCTCCTTCCCTGCCCCGAGGAGGCCCTGGGGAGAGTCTTGTCATCCGGGTAACACAGGTGGGATCCACGAGAATAGCTCTATTAACTGAACTGACACTTGATCTACAGCTCCTAAGTGCGATATGCATTCTAAACAGGCTGACTACCTGCAAAAATGAAAGATCAATAGGAATCAGCCTTACAGTCCTCAGAAGCCTAAGGTACAGCCCAGAATTACACACTCATACCGAGATCCAGGGACACTTCAGCTCGAATGAAAAAAGACGGGAGTCGGATATTAAGACAGATATTAGTTCAAGTTCAGTCAGGCTGAGGGAGGAAGATCTCACTGGGCAGAACACGTGCACTGGCCTCTGGCATCCCATGTCACTGTTTTGGTTAAAGCCCTGGAGACAAGCAGACGGACCCTTCCTAGCACAGAAATGTCCCTCTTCTACACGGAAGGGGAGATGATGAAACATTATCAGGCAAAACAGCTGCAGCTCAGAGGCTCTGAGGGAGGGAGGCACCTAAGGCAGCCCTGACCACTGGGTCAGGTGCTTTTCCCAGCAGCTCCTGTTCCTGGGCGCTGGTGCCTCTGGTGATAGTTCAGACCCTGGGTGAGCAGCTCAGACTTTGCTGAGGGCAGGTTGCCTTCTCTAGTCTGAGCTCTGCTTTGTCCACATCGAGAAGCCAGAAGACCCCTGCTTCTAGGGGGTCAGAAAGCCTAAGAACCTGGCTACGCTTCAAGTACGTTCAATGAGGACTCTCTAGGGTGAAGCATGCCCCAGCGTCACTGCCGTGTTCAGTGATCTGAAACCTGTCAGGATATCCTCGTTAAATGAGGCAAGTGGCTGCCTTTGCACTAATGAAGAAAAAGGCATATCCTGGTAGGCATCTTTAGAGTTGGGGGACATCACACATTTGGGGATGCTTCTCAGATGCATGGAACAGTCCTTACAGCTGTCACTATTGAGTTGGACACAAGAAGGCTAGGATGAGCTTCCATGTCACATCGTCCTTACATCTCAAAGGATATCATGACAGAGAAAACTGCTATACAGAGCCACTGGAAAGCCCCAGTTGGATGACCAACAGATTCCTGGAGGAGAAGAGCCATGCCTACTTCTGCCAGCAAGTATTCTACATTTAAAAGCCAACTCCTGGCTTGCTCCTGGTAATAATGAAATCCTAAAGATGGTTCCCTAAATGCCTGGAACTTTCTAGTGTACTTATGAACTCTACCACAAGCTGGATGTCATCTGTATCATAAGATTGCACTTCACAGCAGAATAACTAAACTACAGAAATAGTTAAAGGACCAGCTGGCTCAGGTCTAGAAGTCTCAAGTATTTTCTTGCACTTGAGGATTATTCCTGTTTATTCAAAAATCTCTGGTCTGATCTGCACCTTGATCACATGGGTAACAAATACCTTGATTAGTGCATAGGCAACAGGACTCAGCAGCCAGAATAAGGTTTGAAGCACTTAATGCTAGACTCAGTTGTCTGTGCATATTGGGAGGGGGGCCACCATCTGGGGGGGCCCATCAACATCCCTCAAACTAAGGTGAGGAGCTCTTTGTATCCCATCCTTTATCCTAGGCCAGATACACCTCTTTGAAGGAACACAAATTCAGCCTCGTGTGACTCTGGAATCCAGGCAGCACTGGATCTCTAGGGGCCCATCAGGATCCTCTTTCACTCAAAAGGAGGACGGATCTTTTTTTTTTTTTTTCTTTTCTGTACGCGGGTCTCTCACTGCCGTGGCCTCTCCCGTTGCAGAGCACAGGCTCCGGACACGCAGGCTCAGCGGCCATGGCTCACGGGCCCAGCCGCTCTGCGGCATGTGGGATCTTCCCAGACCGGGGCACAAACCCGTGTCCCCTGCATCAGCAGGCGGACTCTCAACTGCTGCACCACCAGGGAAGCCCAGGAGGACTGATCTTTAACTGCATTGAAACACTGAGTGCTCTTTAGTTTGAGGTCAAGTTGCCCAGTGTTGGTGCCACAGCCCTGGGAGCCGAGTCCAGCCTGGCTGGGACCTTGGAGGAGGTTCTCTTTGTCCTCACTAAAAGCCCTCTTCATTCTTAGTTTGCTAACGTGAGCCTCCCAGCTCATTTTCTCCAAGTTTCTTGGGGCCTCTGATATGGCAAGTTCCAGCCATCTCCTTCCCAATCAGCTTCCTCTCTCTCCCATTCCAGAGCCCTCCTGCTTCTGCCCCCTGAAGACAGAGCCCTTCAGGTCAGCTTTTGTCTCAGTTGACTCAGCCTCCTGACTCCTTGTCATACCCCCTCACATAACTTTCCTTTCTCCTGGTTCCCTGTAAAACACTGTCAGGTTTTGGTATGTATGCACTTATAAAAACACTCTTGCCTTGATTGTGGTGATGGTATCAAGGGTCTATATATATGTCCAAATTCATTAAAATGTATACGTTAAGTACGTGCAATTTCTATACATTAAATATATGTAGTTGGGCTTCCCTGGTGGCGCAGTGGTTGAGAATCTGCCTGCCAATGTAGGGGACACGGGTTCGAGCCCTGGTCTGGGAAGATCCCACATGCCGTGGAGCAACTAGGCCCATGAGCCACAATTACTGAGCCTGCGCGTCTGGAACCTGTGCTCCGCAACAAGAGAGGCCGCGATAGTGAGAGGTCGGTGCACCACAACGAAGAGTGGCCCCCGCTTGCCGCAACTAGAGAAAGCCCTCGCACAGAAACAAAGACCCAACACAGCCATAAATAAATTAATTAATTTAAAAAATATATATATATAAACATACGTAGTAAAGCTGAACAAAACCCTCTAATTTCTGAGCCTCAAGACCTAGCCGTCTCAGAGATTCCAAGGCCTCTCTGTCTTAGATTACGGAGGACCTTCAGATGTCTCAATCACATATTCAGAGCAGGCTCATGACCTCGCACAACGGCCGAGGTCTTTACCTCGAGTTTTACCATGATCACTAAAGTCACCATACCATACGGGCACCCAGATCAAAACTCCTTCCCTACACCAAATTAAAGGATCAGGCTCCGATCTTTAAGTCAAAATATTCTTACGCAGAATGATAGTTAAGTGCACCTCTCTGGCATGCAAGTTGGTCCTCAGCTTGCCAACTTCCCTCAGCTACAGCTGGGACTCTCCCAGAGCTTCCCAGTTCCTGAGGTCATGTTTGATCTTCATTTGCCATTTGAGGATTGCCCCCCTTCATGCACACAGATGGCCTGCAAATTGCGTCCTGTACTCTATTTGTAGGCAAAGTGAGGTTGCAGGGCCCTAAGCACGAAGTCCAGAGTGAGCCATAGACTTTCATTTAAGAACAAGGAAATAGATCAAGTGATCAACTCTGTCCTCATCAGGGTTAAGTCTCTCAGACCAGCTGCCACAGTCTCTCAGACCAGCTGCCACCACCCCCAGGAGCACGACTGACCTGGAAACAGGTGACATAAGCAAGTTCAGCAGCAGCCGTGCACAGTAGACAGGGAGGAACCCCAAACCTCCTGCAGAAGCCCTGCAAAGCGTCAGCACGGCGTGGCTCTAGGACTGTCTTAGGAGTTTCTTCTCACACACATAAGTCACAAACCACTTCTGGAAGGAGATCTAGAGGCCAACTGCTCCTGCACTTGAAGATTAGATGTAGGAAGCTCTCCAACCCAGGTAGATAAGAAGTCTCAAGATGCCCAGTGCCACCAAGGCCACGCTGAGCCCATGAACCCCAGGCAGAGGCTGGAGGAGAGTGGCACTCATTGACCCAGCAGACAGTGAGCTCCAGGCCTAGCTCTGAAGTGAAAGGTCCAGTGTGACTCAAGGCTATAGTTATAGGACTGAACCCTGGGAAGGGAAGAGAAAGGACCACAGAAGAGGGAGGCTGGGGAAGAGGGCTCTCCTTTCATCTTCCAAGCTAAACCTGTGCATTATTGCAGACCCACTACCCAGTGGACTCCAGCAGGTCCTGGAGTGGAGATGGAAGGAACAAGTTCAAGAATTGATACACCACCACCTTCTGCCATATCTGTTCCCATAAATATACCCAGATTGATGCCCAAGTGACCACTCTGGGCTATCGTGGGAAACAAAGTAGCAACATGTTTAGAAATATAAGTTGTATCATCTAATGTGGACAAGAACACCTTGCATGTTTTAGATACCCAAACAGTAGCTGTAACTGTGACTGAATAAGATGTCAGTAATTTGAAACACTGTAACATACGACCGCCCAGTCACCAGCAGGGCTGAAGTTACAGACTGACATCACTAATCGCTGGTTAGCATGTGAAGCAACTAGAACTTCCTTACACTAAGAATGTAAAATGGCATGACCTTTTGGAAGGCCGTTCTGGTGTGTCCCCCAAAGCCAAGCACACGAAGTCTATGACCCAGAGATTTCGCTACAAGGTACACCAACAGGAAGGCACACACACACACACCAGTTGCCACATCCGACGACGCTATGCTAAAGCGACAGTTTTTAACAGTTCCCGAGCTGCCACCTGAGTATATAGCAACACTAGAATGGATAAGCTGAAGTATGTTCATAATGAAATACTACGTAGCAATGGGAATGAGCAAACTACCGCTATATACAAGTCTCAAAGGTAGTGTGAAAAGACTATATAAATGGACTCACAGTAAAAGCTTCAAAAAATTTTCCCACTTTTATCACTGATTTGTTCTTTGAGGACAGTGGGTAGGAGGCAGGCCTTTGGTTTGTTGGTAACATTCTATCTTCCCAGGTCATGGTTTCATGAGTGTGTTCACTTTAACTTTCCCTCAGTCTCACTCTTCAATGTAATTTCATTAAACAGAGTGAAGGACAAGTAAGTTCACAGGTTGGTGAATTCAGTCCATAACTTTGCAAGTCTGTCCCTCAATGTGGCTGCCCTACTCCCAGCAACTGCGAGCTTTCTGGCTGGGTCCTGGAGAACGTGGCTGCAGACTCCGATCTCCCAAAGGGCTCGCTAGTCCCCATGGACATGACCTAGGGTGTCTGGCTTGGAGGAAGTGTGGTTGAATCCCTAAGGCTCCCAGACCTGCCAGAGAGACTGTCTTCTTACCACACTTATGTCTATTAGCTTGAAGTAGAACTTGAAGTTCAGTCTTCTGGGACCTCTATATTTGTCCTCTGGCTACTTGTTTGCTGGAAAACTAGAGAGTTTGGCATTTTTGTGAGCTCAAGAAACGGTTGCTATTTGACAAATATCGTATAATAATGCATACATGTGGAATCTAGAAAAAGGGTATGTGATCTTATTTGCAAAGCAGAAATAGAGACACAGACGTAGAGAATGAATGTATGGATACCAAGGAGGAAAGGGGTCGGGTGAGAGGAACTGGGAGGCTGGGATTAACGCATATACACTATTGATACTATGTATAAAATAGACAGCTGATGGGAACGTACTGTATAGCACAGGGAACTCTACCTAAGGCACTGTGGTGACCTAAATGGAAGGGAAGTCCAAAAGGGAGGGGATATCTGTATACGTATGGCCGATTCATTTCGTTGTGCAGTGGAGGCCAACACAACATGGTGTTACGTTATGGTGTAAAGCAACCATATACTCCAATAAAAATTCATAGAAAGAGAAACTTGCTATTTGAAAGAATAGCAGTAAACACTTCCTGTATATCTAACCCCCATCGCCAGCCAGACACAGACACTTGAATTAACAATGTTTCTTGGACTCTGTTAGTTTGGGCGCCCAAATTACACAGGAGCAGAAGCAGTGATGACCTGTGCTCCACACACCTGATCTGGCCTGATGAGCCTTCTTTGAGGGTCTGGTGTCCAGACAGCCCTGCAGGAGGAAACTTCCTCCATCTTCAGTTTCAAGGTCCTGTGAGAGCTCTGATGGCAGAACACACTGCTCACGGCCTCATTCCCTGTTAGACTTAGCCTGTTGGAGCTCATGCTTGCTCCCAGGCCATGCAAGACCCAGTGCCTATCAACTATTCTATTTAGTTTTGCTCTTACCCTCACCTCCTTCTTCTTTATCACAGGCCCTAAGTTAACTGTCTCAGGCGCACACTTCCCGACCACCCACCTCAATCCTCACATCATGCTCTCTTCTCACTTAACACTGAGGTTCTATTCATCCCTTGGATCAGAGTAATAGCGTGGAGGAAGCCCATGGCCTGGTCTGTGCAGATCAAAGCTGTCACAAGCTAACACACACTCACGTGAGAATCTTCAACCAAGGTCCCTAGGCATATTAGCTTTGCTTTGGAGGAAAAATTTACCCACAGAGGAACTTTAGGGCAGTAAGAATGCTGTATGGTATTATAATGGTGGGTACATGTCATTATGCATTTGTCTAAGACCCATAGAATGTACATCACCAAGAGTAAATCCTACTGTAAACTATGGGCTTTGGGTGAAAATCACGTGTCAATATCGGTTCACTGGTTATAACCAAGGCACCCCCTCTGGTGGGGAATGTTGATAATGGAGAGGCTGTGCATGTGTGGTGGCAGAGGTACGTGGGAAATTCTCTACCTTCCTCTCAGTTTTGCTGTGAACCTAAAACTGCTCTAGAGAGAAAACAAAGACTTACACTCAGACTGGCCCAAAGCTACATTCACAGAACTGGGCATCTGGACTGACCCATCAAACTTGACCAGGCAGGTCGCACAGCATTTTCTAGACTAGTCTAACTTAACCCTGATTGATCACTTCAGTAGAGTGCTCGCTGGAGAGTGCTGGACCAGAGAGACCCAGAACTGCAGACCTCTGCCCTTAACTCCCTCCTGGACAAGTTTTGAGTCCCGTGACAGGTAACCACCCAGCTGTCCCCTTAGCTTGGCCTTTGTACGTGCTTAGTATATAAGCAAAGCATGACCAAGACCCCATGGCATCCAGACATCTCCGGGTCTAAGATGGGATCACTTCTGGTGACAATGCAAGTTAGCTCTTCGAGAGCAATGCGGCAATTGTTACATTGTAACAATGCAAGTTAGCTCTTCGAGAGCAATGCGGCAATTGTTACATGATACTCCTTGGTCACTTGATAGTCACTTGCTAAAGTTAGACACATTGAGAGCTTTTTGTAAGAATCTGAGGGGCAATTGGTAACTTCAGTCTCCAGTAGTGAAGTAGACATTTGGGGAAAGTCATTGCAGAACTTCCGGGTACCACTGGAGAAGGGGCACTGCCAGCAGCCATTCTTGAGGTTTAGAGCTTCATAGCTAAAATAAGAGGATGCTGAGACAGTTCTTCTCCAGCACCAAAAGAATTCCGGGCTCCCACTCCAGTCTCAAGTTCTATTGTTTAAGTCCTTCCTAGGGGTGTGTACCCAGCTTTTAAGAGTAAGTACTATGACCAAAAAGCTGACAGGTCTTAAAGACTGCCATCCCAATAAATCATTGCAAGCTAAGTACCACTTGCCAGGCTCTGTCATCTTATAAAACTCACCACAGGCTAAGTTCATACACTGGGCCCTTAGGCCTCTTG